>NC_133147.1:19489480-19789480 GCF_048418815.1 Hemitrygon akajei | reverse complement strand
AACTACATTGTAGGATTTATTCAAGGGACAACTGTGCCTTTAATGTTGGAGCAAGGCCTTCTGAACAACCTCATTTCCTGTGATCTCATTTCCTGTCTCCTTTTCTGAGCTGATTGCAATGTGTTGCTCTGGCTTTTCCAAATTGTCTGAGTTGCACTGGCGCTTCTGTCCAAGTAAAAACCCGAGTGCTGAGAGATGCAAGTAGGCTTTCGGCCTTCCCTGCTTTCAGCTCTGCAGTGCCCTCCCATTGGGTCGCAGGATTGATAGCGCATGTGTGCTTATGTCACAGGGTTTTGCCCTCACTGGTATCATTCCACCTCGATCTGAAGAGGGTCTGAATGCAGGTAAGACGTGGGCAAGTTGTGCAAGTCCGTATGGATGTGAGGAATTTGGACAAACATGTGTCGCCTCTGCCCCTTACCTCTAACCCCTCTCTTGGTGGGTAACACCTTCACATTTTGCTCCGGGACACTGAGCAGTGAATCCAGGCTAACGTTCTTGAGGGGTGCACTGTTGTCAGAGATGTCACCTTTCTGATAATGACATTAAAGTGAGGCACTACTTACTCGAGCTTTTCCCTGCATCTTCGCACTTTCTCCTCCACTTCACTCCATTTCTAATTCCCTCAACTCTTTTCTCCCCAATTTTCTTCCTTTCCCTCTTGCGTGAAATTTACACCCTTTTCTTCCAGCCCAGTCTCAAAACTTTAGAATACCTGCATTTAAAGTCATTGCCTTTTTTTTTAAGCTAATACACTGTTGGGGTGGTGGGGTGGAGATACGTCTCTACCAACGGAGGTGTAAGGCGCTCCTTCCCTCCGCTAGCCTGCAGGTCACCCTTGGGCGAGGTGTAGCACCTGCATAGCACCCCCGATCAGGGTCACATGAAGCCATAGGAGCAGGTGGTGGATGGTCGTATGAGCAGCTGATGCATATTCCAAGTCTTAGTTATGCCACCACTGATGCCAGGGGGACAACCTCCAAAGAGTATTGATAATGGCTGGGCTATCTTGTAAAGGCACTGCCCAGAACGAGGCAATGGCAAACCACTTCTGTAGAAAAATTTGCCAAGAACAATCACAGTCATGGAAAGACCATGACCGCCCATGTCACACAACGTGGCACATAATGATGATGTCATATTGCACGGCACATATTGATGATGTCATATGACACGGCACATAATGAGTGAACAAGCACTTTTCAGTTCCGGAGGCATTGCATTGGCACACTTGTAGAGGGTTGGTATCAGAGCCTGTGTGGGCAAATTTCCTACCAGCTCAGGTCCACAACCTAACCACCAGGCCTTTCAGATCACTGGGATCTTCCTGTTTCCATTTGGCCCCCAGAGATGCAGCAGTGTGGGGAATAACCCACTAAAGCACCATGCTGAAGCAGGTAAATATTCTAAAATCAAAGATGGCGACCAGCCGGTAGTATGTTACCTCAGATTCAGATGTGACACACGAGGAGCTGGAGATCTTGAGCAACAAGCACAAAATTCTAGGGGGAAAATGATAGCAAGTCCAGCAGCGTCTGTGGAGGGGGTAAACAGTGGACGTTTCGGGCCTGGTAGGGCCTCGGCCTGTTTATTATCCTCCACAGGTACTGCCTGACTTGCTGAGTTCCTCCAGCTTTTTGTGCACGTTGCTCAGACGTGTATGAGCTTGTCCAGAGCTAAACTCCGGTGCCTACTGAGACAGTTCAGACACCGCCCTTTTGGCAAGGTATTGACCCAAGGCTTTGTCTAGCCACCCAGCTGTCTGGGCCGATATTTATCCTACATCCAATGTCACTCAGAAGTAGATTTTTATAGTGTGTGAGACTTCACTGTGTTGTAATTCCCTCATTTCAAAAACAATTAGCTTCATTTGTCACATGTACATTGAAATGTATCATTGGCACCAATGAAAAATGTCTCGTTCTTATTGTGTACTGTACCAGCAGTTATGGTCGAAATGACAATAAAAAGTGACTTGACTTGAGCAACAGAGTCTGAGATGCGCTGGGGACAGCCTGCAAATATCACTATGCTGTGGTGTCGACATAAATTACTAATCCTAAACCATACATCTTTGGAATGCGGGAGGAAACCGGAGCACCTGGAGAAAATCCATCAGTCACAGGGAGAACGTACAAACTCCTTACAGCCAGAGGTGGGAATTGAACCCCCAATCTTACAGCCGGTGCTGTTAAGGGTTACGGTTCTGTGCTGCCCTCTGGGGAAAAGTAACTCACTGCTGGTGGAGCTCTCTGGGCATCCTGAGGTTCGCTATTGCATAAATTTGCTGATGACACAGCTACTTTTGGCAGAATTTCAGATGGTGATGAGGGGGCGTGCGGGAGCGAGGTAGATCAGCTGGCTGAGTGGTGTCGCAGCAACAACCTTGCACTCAGCGTCAGTAAAACCAAAGAGATGACTGTGGACTTTCTGAAAGGGGAAGACGAGGGAACGCATCCTCATCGAGGGATCAGAAGTGGAAAGAGCGAGCAGTTTCAAGTTCCTGGGTGTCAACGTCTCCAAGGACCTAACCTGGGCCCAACGTATCACCGCGGTTAGAAAGAAGGCACGACTGTGGCTATATTTCATTCGGAGTTTATGTGGCATATCACCAAAAAAACTCACAACTTTTTACAGACGCACCATGGAGAGCATTCTGACTGGCTGCATCACTGTCTGGTATGGGGAGGGGGTGGGCAGGGCACGGCGACAAAGCACAGGATCGGGAAAAGCCACAGAAAGCGATGAATTCTGTTAGCTCCATCATGGGTACTAGCCTCTATAGCGTCCAAGAGACCTTCAACGAGGGAATCGCCAAAAAGGCGGCGTCCATCATTAAGGACCCCCATCACCCAGGACATGCCCCCTTCTCATTGCTACCATCAGGGAGGGGGTACAGGAGCCTGAAGACACACACTCAGCGATTCAGGAACAGCTTCTTCCCCTCTGCCGTCCGATTTCTGAATGGACATTGAACCCATGAACATGACCTGACTACTTATTGATTTTTTACACTACTTATTTAATTTAATTATTTATCTCTATATGTACTGCAATTCACAGTTTATCCCCTATTATTATTATATATTACATTTTATTGCTGTCGCAGAGTTCACAAATTTCACGACATGTGCCAGTGATTTTTTTTTATATTTCAGTTTTGTATTATCACGTATTGCAATGTACTGCAGCCGCACGACAACAAATTTTACGACGTTTACTGATGGTATTAAACCTGATTCTGTTTCTGAGGTGATGAAGTTCCTCCATCGGTACTTGGGTTTGAAAGAACGGAGTGGAGGAAACTTCTGTCACCTCAGAATTTGGATTGTCAGCAGGGATCACATGACTGAGTCCTGCCAAACTGTCCAATTGTGAGAGTGTTTGTCACACCCCTCAGAGCCTTAGAACGTATTCAGTGATGTTCCAGTGCGTGGTGTGACTGGGAAGGGAAACGCTAACTGACCTTTCTTTTATAAAAAATTATTTCATTTTTTTTCTACTCAGATTCCTGACCTGGGTGACCAAAGGTCATCTGTTCCACTTGACGCTGAGCAGACCGACAGGACGTGGTGTTACAACACAGCGGGTCATCGGGTACCGTAAGTGTCTGGGGATCAGCGATTCCGATGCGGTTTTACAACGATCTTTGTGGCCACTATTACTAATTTCAGAGAAATGTATCATGTGGAATCTCAGTTTGTGACTCTGGTATTTTGGTAATTTTACACTGTTGCACTTTCTTGCGGTTGGACAGTTTCATCCAAATCCTTGACGTCATGACGTTAGAATCGAGTTTATTATGACTGCCATACAGTATAACATGAAATCTGTTGTCCTGACTGTTGCAATATGCACTTCTGCTCTGTTCCCACCGCTCCATCTCCCGTCAACCTGGCATCATTTCCCCACTTGTACTAGGTCCTATTTGCCTTTCCCCACAGCCCCACACTGGTCTCCGGTTAGCAAGACTTTCATTTTAATCTCTCGTCATTTTTTTTTACAAATCACACCGTGTTTGGCCTTGCCCTTTGCACAGTTTCCTCAAGCACGAGTCCTGCTTGACTGTTTACTCTCTTCCATCGATGCTGCCTGGCCTGCTGAGCCCCTTCAGTGTGTGAGTGTGTGTGAGTGAGAATGAGTGTGTGTGTGTGTGTGTGGAGTGTGTGCGTTGGATTTCCAACCTCTGCAGATTTTCTCTCATTTGTGAGAGGTGTTTAAGAGACGTTTAGATAGACACAAGCAGGTGAGGAAGGTGGAGATATATGGACATTGTGTAGGTAGTAGAGGTTAGTTTTTGAGTTTTTTTTTGATTTGCTCTTTAGTTGGTTTAGCACAAACTTGTGGGCTGAAGGGCCTGTTCTTGTGCTGTAATCTTCTGTGTTCTACCATTGTGAGAATGCCTTCCTGCACCATTGCCTCCAGCCAGACTCTGGGTAAAAATAGTCCTCCTTGGAAACCCCCTCAACCTCTTAGGTTAGATTGTAGAATTGTTATTTTTATTGTGGTTTAATTTTCCTGTGCTTATAATCCTTATATATTCACCTTTATGTGTGTAATTGTTCAATGAATTTTCAATTAATTCTTTTGTAGTTGACTCTGAATTTTTCCGAGGTGTTTCCCTGCTCCCTGTGTCACGCTGCCAAATGTGAATATTTCATATTTTATTCCTGGGGTGACAGGGTGGGGGATACAACTCTGCCAAAGGAGGTGCAAGACACCCCTTCCCTCCGCTAGCCTGCAGTCACCCTTGGGCAACGTGTAGTGCCTGCTTAGCGTTTGATGACTCTGGGCCTGTATCCACTAGATTCTTGACAATGAGGGATGACCTCATTGAAACATATCAA
Organism: Hemitrygon akajei; assembly: GCF_048418815.1. NCBI lineage: Eukaryota > Metazoa > Chordata > Chondrichthyes > Myliobatiformes > Dasyatidae > Hemitrygon > Hemitrygon akajei. The sequence continues at coordinate 19,784,633 of NC_133147.1, read as the reverse complement.
GTGTTGAAAGGCCTTGACAGAGTGGATGTGGAGAAGATGTTTCCTATGCTGGGAGAGTCAAAGACCAAAAGACACAGCCTCAGAATACAGGGGCGTCCTTTCAGAACAGAGATTTGGAGGAATTTCCCCAGCCAGAGAGTGGGGACTCTGTGGGATTCATTGCCACAGGCAGCTGTGGAGGCCAAGTCTTTACGTATATTTAAGACAGAGGTTGATTGGTCAGGGCATGAAGAGATTTGGTGAGAAGGGGGGAGATTGGGCCTGAGAGGGAAGATGGATTAGCCATGATGAAATGGTGGACCAGATTAGATGGGAAGAAAATGGCCTAATTCTGGTCCTATACCTTACGGTCTTATCACGGGGATATCTTGGCAACTCAGTACTCTGAAATAGTTTTTAGTATAAGACGACAATGACTTCTGTTCTTTATTCTTTCATTGTTCATCCTTCGTTCTTGAAACCCCTAATAAACAGCCATACCCACCAAGCTGTATACCTTATTCTTGACTACCACGGAGACTGAATCACTCAGGTTCGACACCCCTTACCCTAAACATCTGCCCTCTAGTTTTGCCACCCATAAAGCACTGTAAGTTCTTAAGTCCTGACGAAGAGTCTCGGCCCGAAACGTCGACAGTGCTTCTCCCTATAGATGCTGCCTAGCCTGCTGTGTTCCACCAGCATTTTGTGTGTGTTGTTGTAAGTTCTTAATATCTGGATACCAAAAATCAATGAGCACGTCTGACTAAGGCAATGACTATAATAAGTATCAGCAAACAAGTTGCAAGTTCCAGCACATTGCCGCGTTCACTGCCTTTAAACTAGCACAGTGCCGGGGGCTCTATAATAATTCATGTTTCTTCCTGGTTATGGAAGGAATGTTTCCCTCCCATATCCTTGCTGAAGTGGAGTTCTGTGTCCAACTTCAGGCACTTTGTTTTAACATTGGATATCAACGGTTTGGAGAGGGCGTGCAGATAGTTTATTAGGTGGGACCAGCGAGAATAGAATGAAGAAAAATGGGAGAAACCAGATTGACCACTTACAGTGCCTGTTACGCCACTGGCACTGGCAGTGATGAAGGTAGAAACCAGATTACTTGATTTTTTTAAAAAACCAAAAACTTAGCATGTGAAGAAAATCTCTCCTTTGGTGGAGAGTTAATTGAGGGAAATATTGAAGGACTTTAGCAGAGAAATAGGGGAGAATATTTTTGACTCTTCAGGAAAGTTGGCAGCAGGAGGTCAGAAAGTTTTGAACAACTTCATTTGTTACAGGTCAAACTTATTTAATTTTGAAAGAGAAATATTTCTATTTTATTTAGAGATACAGCAAGGACGGACCCTTCTGGCTCACTGAGCTGCATTATAGAGCAATCCCCTGAATTAATCCTAGCCTAATCACGGTACAACTTACAATGACCAATTAACATACTACCCAGTATGTCTTTGGACTGTGGGAGGAGACTGGAGGGCCATGTGGCCACAGGGAGAACGTGCAAACTCCTTACAGGCAGCAGCGGAAATTGAACCCAGGTCGCTGGTACTGTAAAGCGTCGTGCTAACAATTATACTAACATTGCAGAATTAAAAAGAGATCCTTTATCTTCACAAATTTGAAAAGTGTGTACAAATGTATGCTGGCCCATCACGAAAGATGATTTATGCTGAGGTTTGACTATGTACTGAATGACAGTTTGTACTGAGGATTTCCATAGTGAAAGGTGATTTATATTGAGGGATGGTGTCTGGCGAGAGACGATTTGTTCTGGGATGTGCTTCCACTCTGAGAAATGGTTTATACAGCTGAATCATGTGGGGCTGCATGGTGGCACAGCAGTTAGCACTTCACTTTACAGTAATCACTACTCGGGTTTCAATTCCTGCCAGAGTCCGTGAGAAGTTTGTACCTTCGCTCCGTGACCACGCGAGTTTCCTCCCGCATCCCAAAGACGTACAGTTAGGATTAGTGAGTTTCGGGCATGCTACGCTGCCGCCAGAAGCGTGCTGACTCTTGCGGGCTGCCCAGCGTAATCCTCGCTGATTGGATTTGACACAAAACGATGCATTTCACTCTGCGTTTTGAGGTACACGTGGCAAATAAAACTGATCTTTATTTTTATTGTGACGTACCTAGCCAATTTGGGAGTGGTATTTTCATGATAATGGGTGAATTACACAGTTCCTTATGTGAACGGGTGCACATTCGTGGTTTGACATTGTATGTATACTGGAGTAGAGTTCCGTTGTAAGTGGTGATTGATACTCTGCTTCCATTTCTCATGGTTATGTAGACCAGACTTGGTTCAGTGGTCGGGTTGTCCTTCACCTGCTGTTGTATCATAAACAAAGTCACCGGAGAGATGCAGCTGGTAGATATAAATTAGTCTTTTATTCGACACGCACACACTAACTGACAGCCTTTGGGAGATACACGAGAGAGAGAGAGAGAGGTTCCCCGGTCCAACATTGCAGCACATTGTTATATGTTAAAGAACAAAGCTAACAGGTCAATTTATATAGTAACAATGTCCTCCTGATGCTGTGTTTGAATTGCACGTGGTTTCCAAATGCCTGGATCTTCCCACCCAAAATAAGTGTTGCTTACTGTCGTATTCATCCACTGGGATGTTGACTGCATTCACGCATGTGCAGACATCTCAGTCAAATGTCTGCTGGTCTACAATTTGGTCTAAGTGCTCTCAGCTGAGTCCTATTCATACAATGGGGTGTCAATTGCATTCATGCACATGCAGACTTATCCCAGGTAAGTGGCTGTTTCCCGGTCTGCAACTGACTATTCCGAGCCGCATTTTGAATTTAATCTACAATCCATATTCACATCTGAAGGTTGGTTGCTGAAGTCAATATTTACCGTATACACTCACTCCAGAATATGCCCTAATACTGCCTCCAGCAAAGATCTTGTTTATCTCTGTAAAAGTTTAGCCTCGTGAGGCCTTCTGTCTCCCATCGGCCTGTTTCAGTTTTCACCAGTTTGGACAGAGCAAGGGCTTTGCATTTATATAGCACCTGATATGATCTTTTGTGTTGGTGCGTAGCCAAGTGGTTAAGGCATTCGTCTAGTGATCTGAAGGTGGCTAGTTCAAGCCTTGGCTGAGGCTGCGTCTGTGTCCTTGAGCAAGGCACTTAACCACACATTGCTCTGCGACAACACCGGTGCCAGGCTTTATGGATCCTCATGCATCTTCCCTTGGGCAACACCGGTGGCGTGGAGAGGGGAGACTTCCAGCTTGGGCAACTGCCGGTCTTCCAATTAAAAAAAAACCTTGCCCAGGCTTGTGCCCTGGAAACTTTCCAAAGGCGCAAATCCATGGTCTATCGAGACTAACGGAGGCCTATTTCTACTAATATGATCTTTCAGTGTGTAGTTTAGCCATTGAATGTTTTTTGATGTGCTTTGTGTATGTGTGTGTGTGAGTAATGGTACAAGTACTCAGTGGCCACTTTGTTAGGTACACCCATATACCTTCTCATTAATGCAAGTATCTAATCAGCCAATCATGTAGGAGCACCTCAATACCTAAAACCATGCAGACATGGTCAAGAGGTTCAGTTGTTGTTCAGACCAAATATCAGGATGGGGAAGAGATGTGATCTAAGTGACTTTGACCGTGGAATGATTGTTGGTGCCAGGCAGGATGGGTTGAGTATCTCAGTAACGGCTGATCTCCTGGGATTTTCATGCACAACAGTCTCCAGAGTTTACAGAGAATGATGTAAATCCAGTGAGTGGCAGTTCTGTTGGTGAAAATCCCTTGTTAACGTGAGAGGTCAAAGGAGAATGGCCAGAGAGGTTCAAGCTGACAAGAAGATGGCAGAGCCATTGATGTGCAGTGGAGAACGGTTGAGCTGCACCTTCCTGAAGTCCACGGTCATCTCTTTTGTCTTGTCCACATGGAGTCTCAGGCTGCTGTTCTCGCACCATTTGACAAGCTTCTCCACCTCCTCCCTGGATGCTGACTCCTCGTTGTTGCTGATGAGGCCGGCCACTGTGGTTTCATCAGTGAACTTGAGGATGTGATTTGAGCTGCGTCTGGCAGTGCGGTCGCGGGTCAGCAGCGGACAGAGCGCACAGCCCTGGGGTGGAGGGGGAGGTGTGATGGAGCTTGAGATGTTGCTGCCAACTTCGACCGTCTGGGATATTTCCATCAAGAGGTCGAAGATCCAGTTACAGAGAGGGGTGTTGAGTCCCAACGAGGACAGTTTACCCACCAGCCTCTGAAGGATGATCACGTTAAATGCCAAGCTGAAGTCGACGAGCAACATCTTGGCCTGTGAGGCACCATTTTCTAGGCGGGACAGGACAGAGTGGAGAACTAATGCTGTGGCCTCATCAGTGGACTGGATTGGGTGGCAGGTGAACTGTAAAGGGTCTAAAGTAGCTGGAAGGTGGGATTTTATATGATCTATAATCAGCTGCTCAAAGTATTTCACCATTGTTGAAGTCAGTACCTGGTCAGTAATCACTTAGGCAAGTTACTGCTGCTCTTTTGGGCACCAGAAAGATGGTGGCTACCTCGAAGTCTGCAGGGACAGTAGTAGTCGGCAGCCCAGCCGGGAAGGTTTGAAGAACCGGCTGTTGCCCATGCAGCGGGTTTTCCTTCTCCCAGACGGGCTGCTGTCCAAACCTGTCAAGCCCCACCTACCCAAAGCAAATGGTTTTGAGGCGCCAGTGGTCCGCCTCTGCCCCTTCTCGTGTCAGTAGAAACAGTTCTGCCAGGCCTAGTAGCTAAGCTACACATGAAGGCCAAGAGTTGGACTTGGTGGTCAGAGGCTGTTAGATTCACACGTCATTGGGAGCACTTTACAGATTATCCCCACTATCATCCCGGCTACGACAACCTTAGGAGCCGCAGGGACAGTGGTTTGGTCCAAATAGATATTAAAGATGACTGTTGAGACCTCTGTTAGATGTGATGCACAATCCATTCGTAGCTGACCAGCCACGATCTTCCTTACCTCAGCTGTGGCCTGACAGGGTGCCTGCCGTCAGGAGGAGAGGGGGCTTTCCTCGCCATCACAACAATCAACGTGTCAAACTGTGGATAGAGGACATTGAGGAAGGGAGGCATCGCTGATGCAGATGTGCAGGGTGGACTTGTTTTGTATAACTTGCCACATGTGCCACGTGTCCTGGAGTCACAAAGGCGTCTGTGGATTTTCTGTGAGGACTTGCGCCTTGCCCACCTGATGGCACGGGAGAGCGGGGCTCTTGCTGACCTTAAAGCTGTCCTGCCCCCCGACCTGAAGGCCGCGTCCCGATCGCGAGGCAGCGCATGAACCCCTGCTGTCAGACATGACCTCTGGTTTACCCTGGCCTTGCTGTGTTTAATCACGGCTTAACGTCCTCAATGCATTTTCCCATGTAGCCAGTCACCGATCGCACATATTCAATACACCATGATTGTAGGTAGATGGTCGACGTCTCCAGCAACAATGAAGACACCATCGGGGCTGGTAGAGCTCCAGCAGTACTAGCATGGGGGGGGGGGGGGGTATGTGAACAGCAACAATCATAATGGCAGTGATCTCCCCTCAATAAGTAGAAGGGCCTGCAGTTCAGAGACTATTTCCCAGGGCTGAAATGGCTGACACGAGGGGGCACAGGTTTAAGGTGCTGGGAAGTAGGTACAGAGGAGCTGTCAGGGGTAAGTTTTTTTTTACGCAGAGAGTGGTGAGTGCGTGGAATGGGCTGCCGGCGACGGTGCTGGAGGTGGAAATGACCACAAGTATTAATATAACTAAATAAAGAGCTGAGAAATGAAAGAGAGGGGTGAAAGAATGCAGAGGAGGTTTACAAGGATGTTGCCTGGACTGGGGAGCATGCCTTATGACAACAGGTTGAGTGAACTCGGCCTTTTCTCCTTGGAGCGACGGAGGATGAGGGGTGACCTGATAGAGGTGTACAAGATGATGAGAGGCATTGATAGTGTGGATAGTCAGAGGCTTTTTCCCAGGGATGAAATGGTTGCCACAAGAGGACACAGGTTTAAGGTGCTGGGGAGTAGGTACAGAGGAGATGTCAGGGGTAAGTTTTTTTTAAACACAGAGAGTGGTGAGTGCGTGGAATGGGCTGCCGGCGACGGTAGTGGAGGTGGAAATGACAGGGTCTTTTAAAAGACTTCTGGATGGAGCTTAGGTAAATAGAGCACTATGTGTAACCCTAGGTAATTTCGAAACTAAGTATATGTTCGGCACAGCATTGTGGGCCGAAGGGCCTATATTGTGCTGTAGGTTTTCTATGTTTCACCATTAAAACTCTGTCTGGGGTGTGCAGCGGGCAGTAATTACCAAGCAGTTTCTTATCTCCTGCTTCCCACTCGGGCCTGTCAGTTTTAACCAGTTTGGACAGAGTGAGGGGCCTTGCATTTACATAGCACGTAATATGATCTTTGGTGTGCAGTTTAGCTAATGGATACTTTTTGTGTGTGTGTGTGTGTGTGTGTGTGTGAGAGAGAGATGTTGGGAATGTGTATCGTTGGATCTCAGATACACATATACTGGGGGATGTGTCCTGTTGCACAAAACTGGAGAAAAGCTTCAGTGATCTGAGACTTTAAAACCATATTCTAGAAGACATTGTGATTCGAAGTGCTTGCTTTACACTGAACAGTGCATTTGCTGAAGTGTTTCAGAGAAGTACCTGAACTTGGTGCAGAAAGTTTTGGTTATCAGAATCAGAATTTATATTAGTTAAATTAAATAAGTAGTGTAAAAATTAAAAAGTAGTGAGGTAGCATTCATGGGTTCAATGCCCATTCAGAAGTTGGATGGCAGAGGGGAAGAAGCTATTCCTGAATCACCGAGTGTGTGCCTTCAGGCTTCTGTACCTCCTCCCTGATGGTAGATATGAGAACAAGGCATGACCTGGATGATGGGGGTCCTTAATGATGGATGCCGCCTTTTTAAAGCATCGCTCCTTGAAGATGCCCTTGATGCTGGGGAGGCTAGTGTTCATGATGGATCTGACTAAGTTTACAACTCTCTGCAGCTTATTTCAATCCTGTGTGGTCGCATCCCCCCCCCCCCCACCCCCATCCCCCTACGCCACACCATGTGGTAATACAGCCAGTTAGAATGCTCTCCACGGTACATCTGTAGAAATTTGCAAGTGTCTTTGGTGACATGCCAAATCTCCTCAAACTCCTAGTGAAATATAGCCACTCTCGTGCCTCCTTTGTAGCTGCATCAATAATTTGGGCCCAAAATAGATCTTTAGAGATATTGATACCCAGGGACTTGAAATTGCTCACCCTTTTCACTTTTGATCCCTCTCAGGACTGGGTGTTCCCTCCTCTTACCCTTTCTGAAGTCCATAATCAGTTCTTTGGTTTTACTGACATTGAGTGCAAGTTTGGTGCTGCAACACCACTCAACGAGCTGATCTATCTCACTCCTGTACGCCCTCTCGTCACCATCTGAAATTCTGCCAACAATAGTTGTCATCAGCAAATCTGTGGGTGGAGTTTGAGCTGCGCCTAGCAGCACAGTCATGGGTGTAGAGAGAGAGTAGAGCTGTGGGTAAGCACACGTCCCTGTGGTACACCGCTGTTGATTGTCAGGGAGGTAGAGATGTTACTTCCAAACTGCACCGATTGTGGGTTTTCCCCTTTGGGAAGTCGAGGATCCAGTTGCAGAGGGAGGTACAGAGGCCCAGGTTTTAAAGCTTTTGGATCATAACTGTGGGAATGATGGTGTTAAATGCTGAGCTGTAGTCAGTTACTTAAAATAGACAGCGAGTGAGAGATGACCACACCCAAAGGAAACGTGTAGCTTTTACCTGCTGAGTCTGCATTCAGCGGTGAAAGCTTCCTGTGAATTGTTGTTATCCATGATGTAATCTCAATAAACAGGCTAATCTTTAACTCTTGCCACTCCCGGGTTAAAAGGTGGCTTTTAACAGAAAAGACAGAGTTACGGTGCTTACTCACTGTAGCCCTTTGCACCGTAACTCTGTCTTTTCTCCCCACCTGCCAGCCACCGCTTTCAATCTCCCCGTCTTGTCCACTCTGTTTCTGTTGAATGGGCCCCTGTGATGGCGGTGACCACCGCCCTTGTCCAGTGTGGTCATTCCTCAGTCTCACTCCAAGAGGGTGGTGAACCTGTGGAATGCGTTGCCACAGATGTCCGTGGAGGCCAAGTCATTGGGTTTTACTTAAATCAGAGATTGATACGTTCTTAACTGGTAAGAGCGTCAAAGGTTACGGGGAGAAGGCAGGAAAATGGGTTTGAGAGGAACAATAAAACAGCCATGATGGAATGGCAGAATATACTTGATGGGCCAAATGGCCTAGCTCTGCTCCTATGTCTTATGAAGGGTGGCGGGGTGGAGCTAGGTCTCTACCAAAGGAGGTGTAAGGTGCTCCCTCCCTGCACTAGCCTACTGGTCACCCTTGGGCAGGGTATAATACCTGCTTTGCCCCCGATCAGGGTCACGTGAAGCTATGGGAGCGGGTGGTGGGTGGTCGTATGAGCAGCCAGTGCAGATCACAAGTCCTGGTTACACGACCACTGACGCCAGGCAGACAATCTCTGAAGAGTATCGATAATGGCTGGGGTCACCCATCTTGTAAAGACACCGCCCAGAAGTAGGCAATGGCAAACCACTTCTGTAAAGAAAAAATATTGCCAAGAAGAATCATGGTCAAAGACCATGATTGCCCAGGTCACATGACACAGCACATGATGATGATGCCTTGTGGTCTTGTGTCTCTGTTTCCCCATCCCAACTCATAATTAAGGTTCCTCTTATCAACTGCCCTTAAATCAGAGAATGGCCCTTCTGCTTGACTTAATGAGCAGGTTATAGTTGGGAATATCCAGGACTTTAACCCAGCAATTTAAGATGGATGAGTGAGTTATGAGACTTGTAGTTATTCCATTCTGAAGCCATTTAATCCTTCACCTTTTGGACAGTCAGAGTCACAGGACTGGACATCACTGTCAAAAGAAGCTTCCTCACGAGGTTTAGCGCAAGCAACCCCGGTTCAGTTCTACCGCTATCTACAAGGAGTCTGCGCGCCCTCCCCATCACTGCCTGCATTTTCCTCTGGGTGCTCCAGCTTCCTCCCAGTCCAAAAATGTATGGATTAGTAGGCTAATTAGTCACATGGGTGTGTGATGTCACTGACTCGCTGGGCTGAAAGGGCCAGTTATTGCATCACATGTCTATATTTTTAAAAAGTGACCTTGTATACGAGCATTTCCTGGAGTGGAGAAAATACTGAACATAGAGCCACCTACAGTCTCTTCATCGCCAGACTGAAATCCTCCTCGGGCGGTGTTCCTGCTGGATTGAGCTCCCGGAACAGGCTGGGAGGCAATCCTTGGCTGCGTCGCTGCCCTGCTAGCAGGAATTTCGAAAGAGCTCAGAATTCGGTGTGTTCTGTGGTGAGAACTCCGTCTTCTAGCTGTGTACACTCGCTATGCGATCTTACTCCCCAGCGCAGTTCCACCAGACATGTCTGGCCCGGGTTGGTTCACACAGCTGGCCCTTTTGTGTCAAAGAAGCGCATAAGGTGTTTCACCTTATTTCTAATATTAGACATTAGAAATGTTAAATAATAGAGGGTGAAGAGGGAATATACCAATTCGGCTTCTCACCCTTGATCATAATTCCTTAAAAGTAATGTCACAAGTATACAATAAGAATATGTACTTTATTGATCCCAAGTGGGAGAATATACAGTAGGATCATAACGAGAGCTTTTGGCACATTGACTTTCATAAGTCAAAGTACTGAGTACAGGAGATGGACGTCATCTTGAAGTAGTATAAGACATTGTTGAAGGCAAATAGTGTGTAGTTCTGATCACCTCCCCCCCCCCCCCCCCCGGAGCATAGAGAGTGAGGGGAGATTTAATAGAGGTGTTCAGAATTATGAGGGGTTAATGCAAGCAGGCTTTTTTTCTTCCTGAGGTTGGGTGACACTAGAACCAAAGGTCATAGGTTAAGGGTGAAAGGTGAAATATTTAAGGGGAACTTCTTCACTCAGGGGATATCGTGAGTAACAAGCTGTCTGGGGAAGGTTTGATTCCAACATTTAAGAGAAGTTTGGGCGTCCAGGGGCATGACGGATATAGAGAGCTGTGGGTCGATGACACTAGGCCGAGTAACAGTTCAGCAGAGACTAGATGGGCCGAAGGGCCTGTTTCTGTGCCGTAGTCCTCTGACTTTATTTACAGCACGACCACAGTCTGCCTAGGCTAGAAAACCCTGCTTAATCTTCATTCACACCCATCTTCCCTCTTGCCTCTGCAAGCTCCTCACCCCGGGGGCATGAGGCCCGCTCTGTTGCTCAGTGATCCTGTAGGTGAATTGAGTTAAGGCCCCGCAACCTGGAGATCTTACACTGCGATGGCCTGGATTTATACTTCGTCTGCTGGCTTTTTATCACCTACTGGCAGAGGCAGACACATTAGGGGCATTTAAGAAACTCTTCGAGGAGCACATGGGTGATAGATAAACTGAGGGCTGCGGAGGAGGGAAGGGTTAGATTGATCTTGGCGTAGGTTAAACAGCCGTCACATTGTGGACCGAAGGGCCTGTACTGTGCTGTTACGCTCTGTGTTCTCCCACAATGCACCAAGGGGAATGAAATCTAATTTCATAAAAACAATAGTTTGGCACTCTTCGCTGGCAGGGTAGTGTAGCAGTTAGCACATCGCCAGTAGCCGGGGTTCAATACTGTATATCGGTGAGACCCGACGTAGATTGGGAGACCGCTTCGCCGAGCATCTACGCTCCGTCTGCCAGAACAAGCGGGATCTCCCGGTGGCCACCCATTTTAATTCCACTTCCCATTCCCATCCTGATATGTCCATCCATGGCCTCGTCCACTGCCGGGATGAGGCCACGCTTATGTTCGAGGAACAACACCTTACATGGTTTGGCTGCCTCCAAGCTGATGGCATGAACGTTGATTTCTCAAACTTCCAGTATTGCCTCCATCCCTCCTTCACCATTTCCCATCCCCTTGTCCACCCATTGCCTCCATTTGCTTCTCCTTCCCCCCTCCTTTCGTCCAAGGCCCTTCATCTCTTTCACCAATCAACTTCCTAGCTCTTTGCTTCATCCCTCCCCCCCTTTGTTTCTTTCTCCCCTCACCCACCTTTCAAATCTATTCCTCAGCTTTTTTTCCCTCAGGTCTTGCAATAGGGTTTTGGCCCAAAACGTCGACTGTACTTTTTTTCCACAGATGCTGCCTGGCCTGCTGAGTTCCTCCAGCATTTTGAGTGTGTTACTGAGGTTCAATTCCCACTGCTAGTTAATTGAGTCTACACGGGTGTAACTGGGCAGCATGGGGGCTTGTTGGACCAGTTACCGTGCCATAGCTCCAAATTAAAAATAAATTAAATTTATAATTAAATATAGTTTGTGGTGGCTACGATCCCAATGTCAGAACTTCCCCACACCCTTTATAGCCACAAGGAAAAGTGCATGACAAATCAGTGTTAAATAAATTTTCCATCTTTCATATTTCAGCCAATAAATATCAAAAGACGAGGAAATTATTAAATTACAGGAGTATAGCCCTTTACTACGGTCTGTAAAGAAAATGTAGCCATTCTGTACACAAAATAATGTCTATCAGTAGAACCAAAGCAGTCATCTGCTACAACACAAAATACTTCCACTTGTTAACAGAGGTAAGATTTTTTTAAACCAGTTTGAACATTTTCTAATAATATATTAATAATATAAAGGAAAATAATGCATTTATCTCATCTCAGGTGTCCTGTGCTTTAAGAATCAGGTGAGTAATTTTTTAAAAGTGCCGTTTGCTCTAGAAGAAACAAGGCAGCCATAATGTGCACGGCAAGATCCCACGGGAAAAAAAAATCAGATAATCCGTTTTACTTTCAAGTGAAGTTGGCGGGGCGGGGGTGAAACATTGTTCAGAAGAGAGGATTTACTCCCCACAGCAGCAGGGAATGCTCCCCGCACAGGATCCAGCTCTGCTTGACCGACCCACCCGGGAGAGGGAGGGGTCCCTCAGTGCATCCTCATGAGGATGTCGAACTTCAGTCTCTCCAGTCATTCTGAGGCAAAAGTGCTGCCTAACAGCATCTTCTTTATCGTCAAACTGAGATGCAGTCTCTCCCTTCTCTCTCTCTCTCCCCCCCCCCCAGTTAATACCCCCTCCCCTCTCCCCATTGCTTCCTCGGACGGGTTAAGATTTGCGCCCTCTTGCCCTGCTGGGCAGCGTCCGGCCTACATCACTGCGCAGGAACAGCTGAAGCACCCGGGCTCCGCTTCCTTCAGCGTGGCCCGGGTGGCCGTCTCGAACACCTCCCAGACGCCCTCCTTGGTCTTGGCCGAGCACTCCAGGTAGGCGGAGGCGCCGATCTTCTCGGCCACGGCGCGGCCCTCCTCCCAGCGCACCGGCTCCTTCTTGCTGCGGGCCAGCTCCCGCCGGGTCCGCTCGTCGGCGCGCAGGTCCTTCTTGTTGCCCACCAGCACCACGGGCACGCCGGGGCAGAAGTGCCGGACCTCGGGCACCCACTTCTCCGGGATGTTCCACAGCGAGTCGGGGCTGCCGACTGAGAAGCAGAGCAGGATGACGTGGGTGTCGGGGTAGGAGAGGGGTCGCAGGCGGTCGTAGTCCTCCTGGCCCGCCGTGTCCCACAGCGCCAGCTCCACCTGCCTCTCGTCCACCACGATGTCCGCCACGTAGGTGTCAAAGACGGTGGGGATGTAACCCTCGGGGAACTCGTCCCGGCTCAGGACGAACAGCAGGCTGGTCTTACCGCAGCCCCCGTCTCCCACCACCACCAGCTTCTTCCTCAGGCTCATGGCTGACATGAAAACACCGCTTCCGAAGTACCGAGGGTCCGATCTGCCCACGGGGCGGGGGAATCGTTGGGTCAGTTAGGCGACTCCGTGTGCGGGAGCAGGACCATTTTCTGGGCGGGCAATCTCCCGAGTATCACAAGGTGCGACTGCCTGCGTTTTATGGGCTCGGCTGGAACGCTGACCTCCCAATCCGGTTCTACTGGTTGTGGGACGGAGCCAAAAACACTTGAAACAAAAGGAGAAATGAGTAACCAGGGGAAAATGAAATGTGGAGTGGGCTGTAATCTAATCTTGTGTAAACAGCCTCTCTTCTTAGGTAATTTAGCAGAGGTAATGGTTGATCTCATCATTAATTGCGGAGCGGAAGGTAAAACAAAAAATCCGTTTCTGTGTTTAGTTGTGCTGGAACGAATTGAGGTATGAAGTTCGTCAGGTCACGTTCACCGGCAAGTGCTCGATCTGAGACTAGGATTAGGGGACATAGCCTCGAGATTCGGGGGAGTAGATTTAGGACGGAGACGAGGAGGAACTGCTTTTTCCCAAACTGTGGAATTCTCTGCTCAGTAAATATATTTAAGACGAGGTTGGATAGGTTTTTGCATAGTAGGGGGATCAAGGTTTATGGGGAAAAGGCGGGTCGGCGGAGATGAGTCCATGGCCAGATCAGCCATGATCTTATTGAATGGTGGAGCAGGCTCTAGGGGCCAGATGTCATGGAGCAACTTTGAACTCCAGCAATGAACCGTCCACCGGGGGGGGGGGGAGCTCAGCAGGGCAGGTGGTATCTGTGTGTGGGGTGGGGTGAGGGTCAGGAATTAGGCGCGTTTCAGAACTCCCAATTCATCCGACAATTGCTTTCCCCTTCGCCCGCCGAGTTCCGCCAGAAGACGGTGTGTTGCTCCAGATTCCGGCATCTGCAGCCTTTTGTTCCTCCTGAACTTTGATCTGTGACTCAACAGGGCGAGTTTAATTGTTGCCAGGCGTTCTGAGATTGCTGGGTTCTTAAAAGAGCCTGGCATCTGATTTACATATTTTGGCCTTTAATTCTCTTATAGCTAGGAGGACGCTTTTGTTTAAATGGAAAAACCGTTCTTCCTCCTACTCATGCTCAATGATTATGTGTCGTTATGTCATGTTTAGATTTAGAGAAGATTGATTGTTCAATTTCTGAATCTCGTCAAGACTTTCAAACATTGTGAGGACCTTTTCTGAATTATTTTCAAAACCAATTCGTTATTTAAGCTCCGATGTTGGCTATTATTAATTTTTATTATATAAGAAGGTATTTTACCTTTTTTCCTCCTTAATGAACAGCTTCGGTCTTGGTAGGGGTTAGACTCTTCTTTTGTAATAAATTAGTATAGTTTAATATAACTATTGATTAACTTGTATGAATACGAGGTAATGTAATTGTTATTATGAACAGATATAATGTAACATAGTTTTGTTTATCTTTTCTGACCTTTTATATATACTTTCTTGTACTCTGTATTCTATGCAGAAACTAATAAAAATATTGGAAAAGAAAATTTCAAAATCCCGAGTTTATAATCGGGTCCTCTGCTTTACAGTACACAAATGAGAGAAAATCTGCAGATGCTGGAAATCCGAGCAGTACATTTTGTGTCCTGCTCTGCTTTACGGTGATGGGTTTGGGTTAATTTTCCGGGCAGTCCCAGTCTGAATGGGAAACACCAGAAATTCTGCAGATGCTGGAAATCCAAAATAACAGGCGCAAAATGCTGGAGGGACTGGCGAAGGGTCTTGGCCCTAAGTGTTGACTGTTTATTCATTTCTGTAGATGTTGCCTGACCTGCTGAGTTGCTCCAGCATTTTGTGTGTGATGCCAGTCTGAGTGGAGATCAGTTTGCCCCAGTGTGGACCAGGTTATCGGCTCAGCCACTTTACAGGTCCTCTTAACACGCGCAAAATGCTGGAGGAACTCGGCGGGTTAGGCAGTACTGATGGGGGGGTGGGGGAGAATAAAAAGCAGTTGTTTCAGGCCAAGATCCCTCTTCAAGACTGATTTCCTTATTTTTAATCCCCTCCAGAGATGCCGCCTGATGGGCTGAGTTCCCTCGGCATTTAGTGTGTGCTACTCTGATTTTCCAGCGTCTGCAGAATCCCACGTGTCTGTGGGATTTCTTCAGCCTGTCCTTCGGGATGGAGGGCGGCCACCTTCCACTCGAGTTCTGGGGCTCTGAGGTGACTGCCGAGGCTCATTGTGAGCCAGACGTACCAGCAATGGTGTGACCGTCGTGACAGATGGGTGGGTAGTTCACGAGCGGGTGTATTCCTGTTTGGACACTGGGCTTCCACGTGCCGGCTGTCCTTGAGAGCAGATGTGATAACTGTTGACGATCTCGGACCTGGCGGAGAGAGCTTCAGTCCTAAGTTCACAAGCTCATTTTCCATGACAGCAACTTGCCCGGTGACCTCAGAAATGCTCTGGTGATAAGAAGACAACACAGATTACGGTCACCACGTGGGAGAGTCGAGATTCAAATTATTTATCACGTGTGCATCGAAACTTGGAGTAAACTGCGTCCTTTGCGTAAACAGCCTAAGGATGTGCTGGGGGCAGCCCGCAAGTGCCACCGCACAGTCCCATACCGACTTAGCACGCCCACCATGTTCAGCAGAGAAACCTTCCATCCTTGGCTAGAGTTATCCTCCTCCCAGTGGCTGAAGTGGTGCTCCCGATGTCTGACCCGATAGAGTGAGTCTTCATACACCCACGCGCAGCCTTTTTAAAACTTTCTTCGGGGCTCTTTGGCTTGCCAGGTGGAATTCTGCATCTTACCGCTGCTCGTAATGGGTGCAGGTTGTGGTGTGGAGCATTGAGCCCCAGTGTGCCCGATCGGATGTGTGGGAATTCCTGGCCCTTGGGTGCTCCCAATTGGGAACCAACGGGCCCCTCAGGAGCATGCAGAAGCCCAATGCGTGTGTTCCAAACGGTGTACCTGCCTACCCTGCCATAGAATATAAACAATCTACAGCACATTACAGTCCCTTCGGCCCATAATGTTGTGCTGACCTTGTAACTACTCTAGAAACTACCTAGAATTACCCTACCCCATAGCCCTCTATTTTTTCCAAGCTCTATGCACCTACCTAAGAGTCTCTTAAAAGACCCTATTGTATCCGGCTCCACCACCGTCGCTGGCAGTGCATTCCACACACCCGCCATTCTTTGTGTGAAAAACTTACCCCTGACATCCCCTCGGTACCTACTTCCAAGCATCTTAAAACTGTGCCCCCTCGTGTTGGCCATTTCAGCCCTGGGAAAAAGCCTCTGGCATTCCACATGATCTCATCACCTTGTACGCCTCGATCAGGTCACCTCTCATCCTCCGTCGTTCCAAGGATTGCCTAGGAAGAAGAAAATAAGGCAACAAGGATTGCTGTCTAACCTACCAATCATTCACCAGTGTTGAGAGTATTCGTCCCTGGCTTGTTTTGGGTTCTAGCCCGTCCAGAGATGTCCGTTTGTTCTTTACTGTCCTTTTCCATACCTGGGAAAAATATACACTCAGGACAACAAATAACCTTCTTTGGGTCTTTAATTCCTTTTACCTGTTTCAGAGGTTTTAATGCAGAAAGATGGTATGAAAATAAAAACCACAGAATGAACTTTAAAAAAGACACAGTTCCTGCTGTTACAATCTCAGCTTAATTTCGGTCCACATACTCGTGTATTAACTAGGTACGTATGCAGTATGAAAATAAATAAAACAAACTGTACAGAAGCAATACAGTAGTGGCAATTCTAAAAATAATTATAAACAGCATTAGAATCCCACCAATTCTGTACCTTATACACAACATGAAAAATATAAATAAATACATCTCAGTTTAACTAAGAGGTAAACATTGGCAGAGAAGTGCTTAACATCCAAACACATACAGCCTAGACCCTGAAATGAATTCTCCTCGCTCAAACTATGAAGCCAATGAGGAACTTTGCCAGATCATGCTCTCCAGCGCTGATAATTTACTCGCGAAAATCTTTCCTCACCATGCGTCCTGCAATCCTAGCGCTCGATGTTCATTTTAGGTCATGTTCGCTCTTCTTTCCACTCTGCACATGCATAATGGCATCACGTTTTCACTTAAAGGCACAGGCAGCCATTTTAGGGTGAGAATACATAAGTGCACTTTAACAATACAAAAAAGTACTCAATGGTGTATTCAGTCTTGACGAAGGGTCTCGGCCTGAAAGGTCAACTGTACTTCTTCCTATAGATGCTGCCTGGCCTGCTGCGTTCCACCAGCATTTTGTGTGTGTTATTCAATGGTGACCTGGTTACACATAGTTAGACTAAGAATCATAATCAAAGTAAATTTAGTATCAAAGTACATATATGTCACCATATACAACCTGGAGATTCATTTTCTTGCGGGCATACTCAATAAATCCGAAATAGAATTATAACCATAATAGAATTGATGAAATTCACTGAATTGTCACTGACGTGCGTTGTGAAATCTATTGATTTGTGGCAGTACACTGTTTCAATAGAAATAAATACATAGTGCAGAAGATGAATAGTGGGGTAATGTTCATGGACTGTTTAGAACTCTGATGGCAGAGGGGAAGAAGCTGTTCCTAAAACATTGAGTGTGGGTCTTCAGGCTCCTGTACCTCCTCCCTGATAGTAGTAATGAGAAGAGGGCATGTCTATTAGATATAAAGTTCAAAGTATTGGTAATAAGGAGAATTAGGCCATTGCGACTATTCAATTATGGCTGATCAATTATTCACTTAAGACTTATTCAATTTTTGATTGATTGATGTACAGTGAGGAATAGGCCCTTTTGCCTCTCTAGCGACATCACCAAGAAATCCCCCTATTTAATCCGAGCCTAATTTACAAGATCGATTGCCCCACCAACTGGTACGCCTTTGGACTGTGGGAGGAACCCGGAGCACCCAGAGGAAACCCACGCGGTCACGGGGAGAACGTACAGGCAGCAGCGGGAATTGAACCCGGGAATTGTAAACCCCTGTGCTAACCACTACACTACCGTCCTGCCCCATCCAGCTGAAGAAACTCTTAACAGTCGACCAAGTTGCTTGGTTTGGAGAGACATAGAGCTCAGTGTACATTGTAAAAGTAGTCCTGCTGAAATGTTTTTGCCCAAAACACTGATCGTACTGAGTTCCTCCGGCATTTTGTGTGTGTTGCTCGGATTTCTAGCATCTACTTTACTTACTTTATTGTCACCAGACAATTGATACTAGAGTGTACAATCATCACAGTGATATTTGTTGCTAAGCTTTGCGCTCCCTGAAGTACAAATCAAAGTAAATATAATAAAAATTTTAATTATAAATCATAGTTAGAAAAGGCAAAGTAAGATAGTGCAAGTCAGCTCTGCATATTTGGAAGGTATGGCCCAGATCCGGGTCAGGATCTGTTCAGCAGTCTTATCACAGTTGGAAAGAAGCTGTTCCCAAATCTGGCCATACGAATCTTCAAGCTCCTGAACCTTCTCCCGGAGGGAAGAGGGACAAAAGGTGTGTTGGCTGGCTGGGTTGTGTCCTTGATTATCCTGGCAGCACTGTTCTGACAGTGTGTGGTGTAAAGTGAGTCCAACATTGGTTTGTGTGATGTGCTGGGCTGGGTTCACGATCTTCTGCAGCTTCTTCCGGTCTTGGACAGGACAACTTCCATACCAGGCTGTGATGCACCGGGAGCACCTTCCACCGGGAAGTCCTTCCAGGTGAGGCAACACTTCACTTGTGAGTTTGTTGGGGTAATCTATTGCATCCGGTGCACCCTAGAAGAATGCTTTCTATGGTCCATTTATAAAAATTAGGGAGGGTTTTAGGGGACAGGCCAAATTTCTGCAGGTTTTCTTTTGATTGTGAAAGCAGATTTCGTTCCTTGAAAGACAATAGTGAACACTGGAATTTTAGAACAATCTGCTGGTTTCTCAGTTACCATTATGGTAATTTGTATTTTTTTTCACATTATTTAATGACGTGAGTTTTAATTTCCTTGGGACTGTTGTGGGATTTGAACTCTTACTTCTGGACCAATGTGTAGAACTCTGAATGCTAGAGCTGTATTGAACCCTGATGCCTGAGACGAATGGACAACCAGCCTGAGTGAGGAGGGGTACTTTTCTGATAGCCTGTGTGCACACAGGTGAATTACGAGCAGCACGGCATCATAGTGTTCCTCAGCAGTCAGTAGTGGGACCGCTACTTTTCACATTGTTTGTCAATGATTTGGATAATGGAATTGATGGCTTTGTGGCAAAATTTGTGGATGATATTGTCACATACACACAACCCTGTAAGAGTATCAGCAACAATAGAACACACCTGGAGTCTCATTTTGCTGTTAACAAAACACTACTTTATAGTAACTACGTAATATAGTAACTTAAACCAGGTAATACAAGAGTTAACAGTGTTATGCATATATAGGTGTGAATAACGTTCCCAAACTTCTTCAGGCTCAGGTGGTAAGTGATACAGCCTTACGATGGTAGATAAGAAAAGTTCAGTTCAGATACGCAGGTTAATTAATGCGAGATGTTTGTATTCCAAAGTCGAATGTTGTGAAAAGGCATTTACGTTGATATTCCACAGGTTCCACGACAGCAATACAGAATAACAATAGCAGTAGGTTTTATCTCCGAAATTGTTCCACTCCACACACAAAATATCTCCGACGGTGATCTTCAACGAATATCCTTTCAACACAAATGGTACCACACCCGAATTCAGCTACGGGATATCTCAGAGTGGTGGCCACAGGATACTCAAACAGAATTCATGTGTGGATTATCACCAACAGTACCTTATCACAAAGGGGGACCAGCACCTAGGCAAGGGTTGACACACCGGTAGATTCCACAAGGTTACCCCAATCACACTCAACGTGATAGCCACTCATCCAGTTCCACGACATATGAAATAACTCAAACAGTGATTTGCCACAGTGGTGCCTTTTTCAGTGAAATACCACACCCAGATAAAGGGTAACACACATGTGGTATTCACAAAGGTTTTCCCCTCACCAGAGAACCCACTCCTGTCGATTAACTAAGTGACAATCACACTTTCGTACCCGAATGGAAACAAACTCACCCTCAGGGGCTACTCAGAAAAGGGAGTCCAAACATTGAACTCTTTGTCACTAGGTTTCTTCTGTTTCAGACCTTCCTCTCCTCTCTTCTCTTCTCTGTAAACCTTTTCCAGTTGCAGAAAACTTGTGAGAGTCATTTATCAATACTCTGGATCAATCTCAACTCACCCCTTTTGGGCTACTGAAAGTTTAAACCAGCGACCCACTCACTGGTGTCTTCCATTGACCAAATCCATCTTGACTCTAAGCTCTGTGTGTCCTTGAATATTCAAAACAAGCCACAGGAAAAATGTAAACAGTCATTGTCCATCAAATAACTTCTCCCCCCCTCCGCCCTCACTTCCCCCTTCTCTCTCCCCCCCCCTCTCCACCCCTCTCTCCCTCCTCCCACCCCCTCTCTCCCACCCCCTCTTTCCTCCCTCTCTTTCCTCCCTCTCTCCCCCTCCCCTCTCCACCCCTCTCTCCCCCCTCCCACCCCCTCTCTCTCCCCCCTCCACCCCTCTCCACCCCTCTCTCCCCCTCTCTACTCCCCTCCCACCCCCTCTCTCTCCCCCCTCCACCCCCCTTTCCTCCCTCTCTCCCTCTCTCCCCCACCCTCACTTCCCGCTTCTCTCTCCCCCCCACCCCTCTCTACCCCCCTCCCACCCCCTCTCTCCCACCCCCTCTCTCCCACCCCCTCTCTCCCACCCCCCTCTCTCCTACCCCCTCTTTCCTCCCACCCCCTCTCTCCCACCCCCTCTCTCTTCCCTCTCTCCCTCTCTCTCCCTCCCTCCCCCCCCCCCCCCCCCCCCCAAACTGTGTCCAAAAGTCAGTCTCATTCTCCTGGCGTGTTAAACTGACAATCCACAGATTAAATAAACCCTGGGGGTACATAACAATATGAAGGTAGGTGGAGGTAGTGCTGAGGAAGCAATGTGATTGCAGCAGGACTTAGACAAATTGGAAGAATCGGCAAAAAGTTGGCAAATGGAATACAGTGGCAACACAAGTGAATCTGCAGATGCTGGAAATAAATAAAAACACAAAATGCTGGCAGGACTCAGCAGGCCAGACAGCATCTACGGGAGGAGGTAGTGACGACGTTTCGGGCCAAAACCCTTCATCAGGAGTGAAGTAACATGGGATGGTCAAGGGGGGATAAGAAGTGGGGGGGGAGGGATAAAGTAGAGAGGTATGAAGTGATAGGTTGGAGGGAAATGGGCTGGGGGAAGGTGGAGAATTATGGGAAATAAAAGAGAAAGAAAGGTAGGGCTGGGGGGAGATTATAGTGAGGGGGGAAAGAGAACCAGACAAATAATAGATAGGGATGGGGGTGAGGGGGGCAGGGGTATCAACAGAGGTCTGTGAGTTGGATGTTCATACCGGCAGGTAGGAGGCTACCCAGGCGGGAGATAAGGTATTGCTCCATCGACCTGCATGTGGCCTCATCTTGACGGTAGAGGAGGCCATGGACAGACATGTCAGAGTGGGAGTGGTCTGTGGAATTGAAGTGTGTGGCCACAGGGAGATCCCGCCACTGCTGGAGGACCGAGTGCCGGTGTTTGGCGAAACAGTCTCCCAGTCTGCGGCGGGTCTCCCCAATGTATAAATGGCCACATCGGGAGCACCGGATACAGTATATCACCCCAGTTGACTCGCAGGTGAAGTGGTGCCTCACCTGAAAGGACTGTCGGGGGCCTGGGATGGTGGTGAGGGAAGAAGTGCCTCACCTGAAAGGACTGTCTGGAATACAGTGTTGGGAAATATATGATAATGCATTTTGGTAAAAGGGCCAATAGTACTGTCTGTTATCTAAATGGGGAGAAGGTTCAAAGATCAGTGGTGCAAAAGAATTTGGGAGTCCTCATGCAATACTCCCAGAAGGTTAATTTACAGGTTGACTCTGTGGTAAAGAAGACAAATGCAATGTTGTCATTTATTTCAAGGGGAGTAGAATATAAAAGCAAGGAGATAATGCTGAGGCTTTTAAAGACACTAGTGAGGCTGCACTTAGAGTATTGTCAACAGTTTTGGGTCCCTTATCTCAGAAAGGATGTGTTGCCATTGGAGAGAGTCCGGAGGAGGTTCACGAGGACGATTCTGGGAATGAAGGGGTTAACATATGAGGAGCATTTGGCAAGTTTGGGCCTGTACTCACTGGAATTTAGAAGAATGCAGGGGAATCTCATTGAAACCTACCACATGTTGAAAGGACTAGATAGGGTGGATGTGGAGAGGATGTTTCCTCTGGTGGAGGTATCCAGAACTGGAGGGCACAGCCTCAAAATTGAGGGGTGACCTTTTAGAACAGAGGTAAGGAGTCCCTCCCAGACTTGACAGGAAGCTCAGAGACCTCGGCCTGCACCATTTGTATGGCTGGATCCTAGACTTCCAATCGGATTGGCGGCAGGTGGTAAGGATGGGCTCCCTCACCTCTGCCCCTCAACATGGGTGCCCCCTAGGGTTGTGTACTGAGTCCCCTCCTCTACTCCCTTTACACTCACGACTGTACTGTCACATTCGGCTCCAATCTGCTGATCAAATTTGCAGATAACACAAATTTGATCGGCCTTATTTCTAACAGTAATGAGACAGCCTACAGAGGAGCCTGACACAGTGATGCCAGGGTAACAACCTCTCCCTCAATGTCCAAGAAACAAAAGAGCTGATTTGTGGATTACAGGAGGAACAGAGACGGGCTCGGCCCGATCACCATCGATGGGTCTGCGACTGAGAGGGTGAGTAATTTGAAGTTCCTCGGCATACGCATCACCGATGATCTCACACTGGCTGGGTGGCAAAACAACAGCGTCTCTTCCATCTTGTGCAAATGAAGAAGTTCGGCATTGGCCCCCAGATCCTCAAGACCTTCTACAGGGGCACCATTGAGAGCATCCTGACTGGCTGTATCACCGCCCGGTACGGGATCTGCACCAACCTCGATCGCTGAGCCCTGCGGAGAGTGGTACAGATAGCCCAGCACATCTGTGGACGTGAACTTCCCTCCACTGAGGGCACTTGCGGCAGCAGGGGCATAAAGAAGGCCTGGAAGATCATCGGGGGGTCACCAGTCACCCCAGCCACAAACTGCTTCAGCTGCTTTAGTCGGGCAAACCATAGCACAGCGTTTAAGCCAGGACCAACAGGCTAAGGGACAGCTTCTTTCAATTAGCCATTAGACTTATAAATTCACACGTCTGTACATTGCGACAGAGTCACAACACAAAGATTTTTACTCCCTCACGTTATGGGAAGGATGTGAAATTTAAATAAATTCTGATTTATTTTTTTTAGCCAGGGAGTAATAAATCGGTAGAATGTTCTGCCGCAGACTGTGGAGGAGGCCAAGTCTGTGGGTATATTTAAGGTGGAAGATGATAATTTCTTGATTAACATCAAAGGATATGGCAAGAAGGCAGGCGTATGGGGTTGAGTGGGATCCGGGATCAGCCATGATCGAATGTGGAACAGATGTGATGGATTGAATGGCCCAACGCTTTACAGTACCAGCGACCCGGGTTCAATTCCCACTGCTGCCTGTGAGGAGTTTGTACGTTCTCCCCGTGATCATGTGAGTTTCCTCCGGGTGCTTCGGTTTTCTCCCACAGTCCAAAGCTGTACTGGTTGGTCATTGTAAATTTTTAATTAAATGGGGCGACTGCTTGGGCTGCGCGGCTCGTAAAATAAGAAACAACATGAATGCCTATGTGCCCTCTTCCCACTACCACCATTGAGGAGGAGGTACAGAAGCCTTGGGGTCCCACATCACCAGGTTCAGGAACGGATATTCACAAGACAAAGGAGCAGAAGTAGGCCATTCGGCCCATCGAGTCTGCTCCGCCACTCCACCATGAGCTAAACTATTCTCCCATCTAGGTCCAATTTCCGGCTTTTTCCCCATATCCCTTGATACCCTGACTAATTAGATACCTATCAATCTCCTCCTTAAACACCCTCAATGATTGGGCCTCCACAGCTGTATGTGGCAACGAATTCCATAAATCCACGTCCCTCTGGCTAAAACATTTCTCCTCATCTCTGTTTTAATTGGGTACTGTGGTGAACTACATATACCTGTCTGGACATGCCCCTCTGCTGACTGCTCCTGTGGCTCCTCCCACAGACCCCTGTATAAAGGCAGTTGGAGGCACTGCTTCCCCCCTCAGTCTCCAGGATGTTGTGTGGTGGTTTCTTGAAGCTAATAAAAGCCTATCATTCGCCTCCCGTCTCCGAGAGTTATTGATAGTGCATCAGGTACCCTCTAATTCTAAGACTGTGACCTCTTGTCCTGGACTCACCCACCAAGGGGAACAGCCTTTCCACATCTACTCTGTCCAACCCTTTCAACATTCGAAATGTTTCTATGAGATCCCCTCTCTTCTATACTCTAATGAATACAATCCAAGAGCCGACAAACGCTCCTCATATGTTAGTCCCTGCATTCCAGGAATCATCCTAGTGAATCTTCTCTGAACTCTCTCCAACATCAGCACATCCTTTCTAAGATAGGGGGCCCAAAACTGCACACACTATTCCAAATGGGGTCTCACCAGTGTCCCATAGAGCCTCATCAACACCTCCTTACTCTTATACACTACTCCTCTTGAAATGAATGCCAACATAGCGTTCGCTTTCCTTACTGCCAATCCAACCTGGTGGTTAACCTTTAGGGTATCCTGCACTAGGACCCCCAAAGTTCCTTTGCACTTCCGATTTTTGAATTTTCTCCCCATCTAAATAATAATCTGCCTGATTGTTTCTTCTTCCAAAATGTCCAACCGTACATTTCTCAACATTGTATCTCATCTGCCGTTTCTTTGCCCATTCTCCTGAACTGACCAAGTCTCTCTGCAACCTTTCCGTTTCCTCAACACTTCCTGCTCCTCTATATTACCCTACAAACATCAGGCTCCTGAACCAGCATGGATAATTTCAATCAGCACCACTCTGAACTGATTCTATGACCTACAAGCCCACTTTCACGTCCTCTGTATTATTTATTATTTGCACAGTTTGTCTTTTGAACGTTGTTTGTTTGTCATTCTTTGTGTGTAGTTGCATCTCTTTGTTCTGCCGGGAATGCCTGCAGGAGAATGAATTTCAAGGTGGCAGATACATACTTCGATAAGAAATTGGCTTTGAACTTTGCATGTTGGTTATTTCTCAGTCTTTGTCTATTTTTGTGTAATTTATTGTGAATAAAGACACCTATCATCTTGTTTCTCCCTTCCCCACCCCCCACACCTTTTAAATCTGCTCCTCGTCTTTTTCTTTCTCCAGTCCTGCCGAAGGGTCTCGGCCCGATGCCTTTGAGTGGAAAATCATACCAAAGGTGGTGGGTTTGGCCCACGGCAACACACACAAAATGCTGGAGGAACTCAGCAGGCCAGGCAGCATCGATGGAAAAGAGTCCAGCCCGGTATCTCTTTCACCCAGCTCTTTCCTTCATCCCTCCCCTTCCCGGTTTCACCTTGTGTTTCTCTCCCCCCTCCCCTCACCTTTTAAATCTACTCCTCAGCATTTTTTCTCCAGTCCTGATGAAGGGTCTTAGCCCGAAACGTCGACTGTACTCTTTTCCATAAATGCTCCCTGGCCTGCAGAGTTCCTCCAGCATTTTGTGTGTGTTGCTCGGATTTCCAGCATCTGCAGATTGTCTCTTGTTTGTAAATTATTTGTATTTTTTGCTGTAAACACTTGCAAGGAAATTGATTTCAGATAGTATATAGTACTATACACGTACTTTGAAAATAACTTCTTGTTGAACTATATTTGTGTACACACACACACACACAAACACACACACACACACACACACACACACACACACACACACACACACACACACACACACACACACACACACACACACACACACACACACACACACACACACACACGTGTAGACTTCACTGCTCACTGTTAGCTCTGAGAGGCAGTGTGTAGCTTCTCCGATTGTGCCCATGCAGCTACGATTTCTTCAAATCGCCTCTTTTATTTCTGGGTTTTTGTGCTGAAGTCCTCGTAGCTGACGACGAGGAGATACGACAAGGGAAAGTCACTGTGGGTGAAACATCTTCTTGGAGTCTGCCCCAATACATGCTCTTCACCATCTCCTCCACCCACATGCCTTCCCCTCCCCCATATCAACTTCCATCCTCTCCCCCTCCCCCCTCCAATTCCTCTCCCTCTTTCTCCCCTTCCCCCACAATTCCTCTCCCTCTTTCTCTCCTTCCCCCCACAATTCCTCTCTCCCACCCAGACCAAGGGAATGGGACAATTCATTTTGCTTTAATTATGGATTGTTGGTTGTTACGTAAACGCCACATTTCCCGGTATGTTTCGACGCACACACACACACAAGACAAATACCCTTGAATCCTGAATTTGGAATAAGCCTCTTCTCCCTTCGTACGACCTGCCGCTCCACGGCGGCCCTCTGCCCACTCGACAATCAGGGTAAAATTTGACCTGTTTATAACTGCAACCACTCGTGTGAGCATCTGGAAGAAAGAAACAGGTTGAGGTTGGCGCTGTGTTTATTTCCATATCTCGGGGAACTCCTAACAAAGTGAGATCTCCTTTTTTCCCTCCCACCACCATGTAAATTAGTGGCTGTTACCTTAAGATGTGCAAGGGTGCTTTCCTGTTTAGTGCTGGTTGTTGCTTTAGCGGTTAAATTCTGATTAGATGCCAGGTGACTAAGTTTCCCATTCTAACTTTAGATCCTCAACTGTAAACAACTCCTTTGCTTTGTGTCTTTCCGTTGATAAGTGATAACTCATTCCTCCCTCCACTTACACCTTCAGATTTTGTTCTGCCTCTTGGACCTCCCAAGCCGGTTAGTGGCGTAGTGGCATCCGCAACAGACTTGGAGGCAAAAAGTCCCGGGTTTGAAACTGGCCAGCTCCTTGCACGCTTGGTTGAGCGTTGAGCGTTGAGCTGGCAATTCGGCCTTGTAAACAAAACTGCTAAGGGAATGGCAAAAGGCTGCTGCCACAAGACGAGAGGATGAACAGTAACATGGAGTCTACAATCAATATTATTTATTGCTTACTTTTTTTTGTATTTGCACAGTTTGTCTTCCTTTGTACCTTGGCTATTTGCCCGTCTTTTGGAGTTTTTCATTGATTCAATTGTGCTTCTTTGTATTTAATCTGAATATTTTTCTTTTTGAGCTTTTCCCTGCTGGGGCATAGGCTGCTGACAGCAGCTCGCCACAGTCCGTGGGACCATAAGACATTGGGGGGGCAGAACTAGGCCATTCAGCCCATCGAGTCTACTCTGCCGCTCTGTCGTGGCTGATCCCGGATTCCACTCAGCCCCATGCACCTTGCGCCTCGCCATATCCTGATCTGGAGTCCTTTGTGATCAGCCAGCCTTTCCTTCCTCTCCCGGGAATGAGGTCTTTGGAGCTTCTGTGGGTGTTTCTGTAGCTCTGGGTTTTTACGCGATAGGGTTGCTCGCCCCACGCCCAACCCTGATAAAGGGTCTCAGCCCGAATCGTCAACGGTTCACTCTTTTCCACGGACGCTGCCGGGTCTGCTGAGTTCCTCCAGCATTTTGTGTGTGTTGCTCGGACTTCCAGCATCAGCAGATTTTCTCCTATGCCCCACACCCAACCCTCCTTTCTCAAATGTCCACGGCTGAATTATCTACTGTGAACCTCTGCAAGGAAGTTAATCCTCAGCGTGGCAAATACGTACTTTGATAATAAACTTCCTTTGAATTTTGGACTTTGAATCTATTTCCACTTCACCTTCTTGCGATTTGTTTTGATAGGTGAAGTTGGTGGGAAATTCAGGAGCATGACAAGGATACATTTGCTGGTCAGGGGGCCACTGGCTTGTGGCTTCACTTTCCTTCCTCTGGCCCAAGATTTCCAAAATTAGCCAGGATAGTCCCAGGAATCAGAGGCGATTTAGAAAGATGATTGAAATGCAGTTTTCTCATTTGGGTGTCAATGTAATAAGGATCTTGGTCAGGTGGTGTGCAAGGGGAATGCTTATAGAGCACAGGAACAGGCCCTTCGGCCCACATTGTTGTGCAAAAAATCCCCCAAAACCAATCCTTCCTACCTGTGTGAAGGCCCCCATTAGTCTTGATAGACCATGGATTTGCATCTTGGAAAGTTTCCAGGGCGCAAGCCTTGGCAAGATTTTTTTTAATGGAAGACTGGCAGTTGCCCAAGCTGCAAGTCTCCCCTCTCCACACCACCGATGTTGTCCAAGAGAAGGGCATTAGGACCCATACAGCTTGGCACCGGTGTCGTCGCAGAGCAATGTGTGGTTAAGTGCCTTGCTCAAGGACACACGCGTAGCCTCAGCCAAGGCTCAAACTAGCGACCTTCAGATAACCTACCTACATAATGTCCATATCCCTCCATCTTCCTCACATCCATGTGCTTATCTAAACGTCTCTTAAATGCCTCTACCACCATACTGGGCAGTGCATTCCAGGCATCCACCATTCTCTGAGTTTAAAAAAAAATTTGCCCCCACATCCCCTTTGAACCTACTCTCTCTCACCTCCAATAAAGTCATTTCTACCCTGGGAATCAGATACTCCCTGTCTACTCTATCTATGCCTCTCATAATCTAATAAACCTCTATCAGATCTCCCCTCAGTCTCTGCCACTCCAGAGAAAACAACCCAGGTTGATCCAGACTTTCGTTATAGCACGTGCCCTTTAAACCAGGCGGGCACCCTGGTAAACCTGAGGACGCTTATCGGTAAAATCAGGATTTTGCTAAATGACTAAATTATATTTATTTAAAAACACAAAATGCTGGCAGAACTCAGCAGGCCAGACAGCATCTATGGGAGGAGGTAGTGATGACGTTTTGGGCCGAAATCCTTCATCAGGAGTGATGAATCTCTTCGGCCCTGAAATTATATTTATTTATCTGTTTTGTGAGAAATACAGTGTGTATAAGTATATCTTTCAAATAAGTCAATTACAAATACTTACTTCATTTGTCTAAATGTTTAGATAGGCACATGAATGTGAGGAAGATGGAGAGATATGGCCATTGTGTAGGTAAGAGGGATTAGTGTTTGGGTTTTGTTTTAGTTGCCATTTTAGCTGTCTTGGCACAACATTGTGGGCCAAAGGGTCAGTTCTTGTGTACTGTTCTGTGCTCTATGTCTGCAGAGAGAGAGAGAGAGAGAGTGAGAAACGGATGGTGTGTGTAGGTCATGGACATATTTGATAAACTATGATCTAATATTGGTCCAGAAAATAAAATGAATTTGAAAGGTAAGGATTTGTCAGTGTGGCCTTCATTTTCCCCTCAGTGCTCCCTGCCCATTGTTATGTTACTTCTATTTAAACATACCGTGGGTTACCAATTAAGAATCCTATTCTGGAAGAATTAGAGAACTTCTATTTACAGAAATAAGCAAACGCATCTTAACCCCGCCACGCGCTGAAACGTTCTGGCGAACCCCGCGCATGCTCAGTGCTCTCCAATCAGGAACTGGCACATCATTGCGCGTGATATCACCACACCCATCTTCATGCAGTATGAGCGAGGTGTCTAATGTGGTCAGAGGCAGCATCTCCTCCCCCACCCTATCACTCCGGTACGCTGTTGAAGCTATTTGGTGGGAGGGGTCTTGCAGGAATTACGTTGGAGGTTGCGTATTCCACTGTTACCTGTTTTTTGCCAGTCTGTTGTGGGTGTCCTGCAATGTTCAACGTATTTCGTGCAAGACCCTTTCCGGTTGAATAGGACCCCAGTCAGACCCCACTTGGAGTACCGTGCTCAGTTCTGGTCACCTCACTACAGGAAGGATGTGGATGCTATAGAGAGAGTGCAGAGGAGATTTAAAAGGATGTTGCCTGGATTGGACGGCGTACCTTATGAGAATAGCTTAAGTGAACTTGGCCTTTTCTCATTGGAGCGACGTAGGATGAGAGGTGACCTGATGGAAGTGTATGAGATGATGAGAGGCAATGATCGTGTGGATAGTCAGAGGCTTTTTCCCAGGGCTGAAATGGCTAACACGAGGGGGCGTAGTTTTAAGGTGCTTGGTTGTAGGTACAGAGGGGATGTCAGAGGTAAGTTTTTTTTACACAGAGAGTGGTGGGTGTGTGGAATGCACTGCTGGTAATGACGGTAGAGGTGGTTACAATAGGGTCTTCTAAGAGACTCTTAGATACATGGAGCTTAGAAAAATAGAGGGCTGTGTGGTAGGAAAACTCTAGGCAGTTTCTAGATTCGGTTATGTGGTCAGCACAACACTGTGGGCCGAAGGGCCTGTAATGTGCTGTAGATTTCTATGTTCGGGTGGCAAGTCTGCTGAGGTGGGCTATATAATATAGAACCATAGAACATTACAGCACAGAAACAGGCCTTTTGGCCCTTCTTGGCTGTGCCGAACCATTTTTCTGCCTATTCCCACTGACCTGCACCTGGCCCATATCCGTCCAAACCCCTCTCATCCATGTACCTGTCCAAGTTTTTCTTAAATGTTAAAAGTGAGCCTGCATTCACCACTTCAACCAGCAGCTCATTCCACACTCCCACCGCTCTCTGTGTGAAGAAGCCCCCCCCCCCGTGCCCTTTAAACTTTTCCCCCTTCACCCTGAACCCATGTCCTCTGGTTTTTTTCTCCCCTAGCTTCAGTGGAAAAAGCCTGCTTGCATTCACTCTATCTATATCCATCATAATTTTATACAGCTCTATCAAATCTCCCCTCATTCTTCTACGCTCCAGTGTTCCTTATTTTTTCTCTCTCTTTCTGGAGACCTTTCAGTGAGTTGAAAGGGTTAATGATGTCGCAGTTTTTCTTTGTTTCAGATGTAACGGGGAGAGAAGCAATATTGTGCGGGGCTACGTCCCGGCTGACTATCTGCTGTGGCAGTGCCAAGAGTTCGGCAAGTGCCCGTGTTCTTCCTGTGCCGAGTCTCGCTCCCAAGGAAACACGTCGGTGTCGAGAGATGATCCGAGATCACCAGGTAAGCTTGAAAATGTAACTTGTCAAAGTCAAAGGCCGTATCACCGCCCCCGCCCCCCACAAATACTCCATTGATTCTCAGTAAATAGCTGTCTGTAACTTCCCCCAGCTCCACGGCTGCTGAGACCTTCTCACACCACCAGTTCCAACCACACACGAGCAAAATGCTAGAGGAACACGAGCCAAGACAGGCAGCTACAAGTGGAGGGGAGCCAACAGTCGATGCTTCAGGCTGAGACACTTTATTAGGATCGGTGAATGGTCCCGGCCTGAAACGTCGACTGTTTACTCCCTTCAGAAGATGCCGCCTGACTTGGCAGAGCTCCTGCTGCAGTTTGTGCGCCTTGCTCAATATTCCCGGCATCTGCAGGATCTCTTGTGTTTGTGATTTCCTTCTCCTGCTTCTGGTCCCTTTGCTCTATTTCCCCACGTTCAACTTTGCCCTGGCGTCTGAAAATCTCTGCCCAGACTGCTTATCTTCAGTTTCCTCCGGTTTTTCGCTCTGTAATATCTGCTGCCCGCCCTGTGATCTCCCGGCGTGACTCAGAGTGCCTGTGCTGAGCACTCCTCCTGATGGTGTTCGACTGTATTACCAGCTCTGCACAAGGGAGCGTGCTTTTGCTGGAACTGAGTGTTGGTAGTTGGTTCAAAGTGGTGTCTTTGAACCTCTTTGTGGTTTTGATGTGTTGAGTTTGCAGCTTTAGGAGAGGTTTGAGGGTGTAGAGCTCTAACATCTGAAGTTTAAAGACTGCTGAAGTGCAGATGGCTGGAATTGGTAGAGCAGAGAGATTTCATAGAGTTACAAGCTTGGAGAATGTTACAGGTTCGGGATGTGATGTGAAGACTAAGTGAGTAATTCCATTGGTGTTGGGCGAATAGGACTTGGTGGGAAGGTCATTTCAAGTCCTTCTCCCACTTAAACATGAATTGACTTGACTTAACTTTATTTCTTACATCCTTCACACACAAGAAGAGTAAAATTCTTTATACTTTAGGTCTCCATCTAAAAGTGCAATGAGCAAATGATAATAACTTGTAATAAATAGTATGTACAGTAAGATATACAACAGGACAGTCAATATAGCTTAGAAATACAGTTGTGTCAGCATGAATTAATCAGTCTGATGGCCTGGTTGAAGAAGCTGTCCCGGAGCCTGTTGGTCCTGGCTTTTATGCTGCGGTACCGTTTCCTGGATGGTGGTGGCTGGAACAGTTTGTGGTTGGGGTGACTCGGATCCTTCGGGCCCTTTTTACGCACCTGTCACTATAAATGTCCTGAATAGTGGGAATTTTACGTCTACAGATGTGCTGGGCTGTCCACACCACTCTCTGCAGAATCCTGCGATTGAGGGAAGTACAGTTCCCATACCAGGCAGTGATGCAGCCAGTCAGGATGCTCTCAATTGTGCCCCTGTAGAAAGTCCTTAGGATGTGGGGACTCGTGCCAAACTTCTTCAATCGTCTGATGTGGAAGAGGCGCTGTTGTGCTTTTTCCGCCACACAGCTGGTATGTAAAGACCACGTGAAGAACTAGGCTGGCAGTCCAGTGTAATAGTGAGAGAGTGCAGAAGCGATGGACGTATAGTCACCTGGATGAGATATTAAGCTTACTTTAGCCACCTCCTGGAGGCAGTAGTTGACCGCATAGCAGGCCATTTTGAAGTCAGATAGTGGGCGTGACCCATTATTCTGGTCAATATTTATCCTTAAGCGGATATCACCAATTCAATTCAAGTTTAATTGTCATTCAACCATACGTGAATACCAATGAATACAGCCAAACGAGACAGCGTTTCCCCGGGGTCAGGGTACAAAACACAGTACCCATAGTCACACACAGCACAAAGCACATATAGCATTGACAAGATAGCAAGCACATAAAGGTATCAGTAAGACACAGCCCACACAATAAAAAAAAAGGCCACACACACACACACACACACACACACACACACACACACGTATGTGCATGTATACATATGTGTGTGTATGTGTGTATGTGTGTGTATATATATATATACATACACACACACGTATAGCCAAAATTATTAAAATTGAATTGATTACCTGATTATGATCAGATTTTGCACAGCAAGATCCCACAGGTTGCATTGTGATAATTGTGGTATCCACATTACAGGAGCAGCAATACTTTCCTAAAGTGCTGCCCTCTGGATATTCTGAAATGGACGTGAACGCCCATGTGTAAATGCAAGCCTTTCGCGTCCCAATGATCAGGCGTGTTTTACAATTCCGTCTAATCTCCCCTCAAATGCTACTGTTTTTAGTTTGTGTCTTCCGGAGAGAGTTTCCTTTTAGGAATGTGCAGGCCATCATTTGTGCCCTCGGCTCCTCCTACACCTCAGTTCAGTCACAAGCTAGAAAATCTGCAGATGCCAGAAGTGAAAGCAACACTCACTAAATGCCGGAGGAACTCAGCAGGCCAGCCAGTATCTGTGGAAAAGAGTAAACAGTCGACTCTTCTCCATTCATGCTGCCTGTCCTGCTGAGCTCCTCCATCGTTTTGTGCGTACTACCTCAGTTCAGTGCCTGTTTGAAATTTGTTGGTCAATGTGGAAATGCAAATGAGCTTAATTGTGTCGTTTAGACCACTGTTGTTAGAAGTATTTGCATCAATAGAGAGAGATTCGGAGCAGATTACAGTTAGTCCTCCTTATCCGCGGGGGATTGGTTCCCGGACCCCCCCACCGATACCAAAATTCGCGGATGCTCAGGTCCCTTATTTAACCTGGCTCAGTGCGGTGTTCTTTAGGACCCAGTGGAACCCTGGACTTTATTTAACAGGTCTCCGTCTGAAGGACATTAGGACCTGGCAGTGCAGCTCTGAATCCACAGTCTTTCTGTTCACGAAAATAATCATGATTGCGATTGAAAATAAGGTGGAAGTAATGAAACGATCGGAAAGAGGTGAAACGTCATCTGTCATTGGAAAAGCGTTAGGCTACAGTCGGTCAACGATCAGAACAGTTTTAATGGAGAATGTGAAAGGCCCTGCCCCGATGAAAGCTACAATTATTACTAAGCAACGCAGAGGTTTAATTATTGAAATACATATGTTTCTTAAGTGTTTTATATGCATAGAAAGATAAAATATGTACTATATACTAAGAAAAACATTTGACTAACTGACGCTAAATAATACCGGATGTACTTGTTCCGACTTCAAATCCGACTTAAAGACGGACTCAGGATTTTCCGGGTTTTCCCGATCCGCAGTTGGTTGAATTCGCGCATGCGGAATCTGCAGATAAGGAGGGCCGACTGTATATCCAGGGAGCAGAGAAAGGATTGGAACAATAGGGCTGCTTTCATTAAAAAAATCTATGATAACAGGGTGTGTGGCTCAGAGATTTGAAGGATAGCGCAGAAGAGATAAACAGAGATTACAGACGCAGATGAGATTCTGCAGATGCTGGAAATCTTGAGCAACCCACACAAAACGCTGAGGAACTCAGCAGGTCAGGCATTTGTCATGATGAAGGGTCTCAGCCTGAAATGTCAGCTGTTTATTTAATTATATATACCAGACCCTGGTCAGACCCCACTTGGGTACTCTCCTCAGTTCTGGTCGCCTCACTACAGGAAGGATGTGGAAACCATAGAAAGGGTGCAGAGGAGATTAACAAGGATGTTGCCTGGATTGGGGAGCATGCCTTATGAGAATAGGTTGAATTAACTCGGCCTTTTCTCCTTGGAGCGACGGAGGATGAGAGGTGACCTGATAGAGGTGTATAAGATGATGAGAGGCATTGATCATGTGGATAGTGAGAGGCTTTTTCCCAGGGCTGAAATGACTTAACACATGGGGGTACAGTGTTAAGGTGCTTGGAAGTAGGTACAGAGGGGATGTCAGGGGTAAGTTTTTCACACAGAGAGTGGGTGTGTGGAGTGCACGTCCAGCGATGGTGGTGGAGGCGGATACGATAGGGTCTTTAAGAGGCTCTTAGATAGGTACATGGAGCTTAGAAAAATAGAGGGATATGCGGGAGGGAGATTCTAGGTAGTTTCTGGAGTAGGTTACGTAGTCAGTACAACATTGTGGGCCGAAGGGCCTGTAATGTGCTGTAGATTTCTGTGTTTCTATATTTAGAGATACAGTGTAGAACAGGCCCTTCCAGCCCAACGAGCCACACTCCCCAGCATCACACCTATTTAACCCTACACTAATCACTGCACCAACTAATTTTCTAATCTCCTGTGGGTGGAAACCGGAGCACCCAGGGGAAAACCCACACACGGTCCGCAGGAGAACGTGCAAACTCCGCGCAGACAGCGCCGGAACTGAACTCCGAACTCCGACACACTCCGAGCTGTAATAGCGTTGCGCTAACCGCTGTGCTTCCATGGCGCCTCGCAGCCTTTCGGCTCACGTCAAGCATCGTCTGTTCCTCTCCATAGACGCTGCCTGACTTGCCGTGTGCGTGTGCGTGCGTGCGTGTGCGCGTGTGTGAGAGTGTACACTAGAGTGATGAGAGTGTACAAGTGGCTGAGGAAACGTGGATATTGGATTAAGTAGCTGAATCTTAAAATGAACATGGTTTTACGTTGTAGGTCACCTACCCGCAGGAAAGATGTCAATAACGTTGAAAGAGTACAGAGAAAATCTGCAAGGAAGTTGCCGGTTCTGGAAGACCTGAGTGATAAGGAAAGATTGAATACGTTTGGACTTTATTCCTCAGAATGTAGAAGATCGAGAGGAGATTTGATAGAGGTATGAGGGGTGTAGATAGGGTGGTACCTTACAGTTGTTATAGCCGGGGTTAGTATTGGGGACAAGCTCCTGCTGCCTATTAAATGCACCTCAAATAGCCCCTGACAACTAAGTCCAGAGGCCAAGAGCATTCTGTCCTTCACGTGTGGCTTAGCTACTAAGCCCGGCAGAATCGTTTCTACTGACAGGAGAAGGGGCAGAGGTGGGTTGCTGGCACCTTAAAACCAGTGGCTTTGGGCAGATGGGGCTTGTCAGCCGTGGTTGGCAGCTCATCTAGGAGAAGGAAAACTTGATCCCAAACCTCCGCTGCCTTGCGGCCATACCCGCTCATGGGGAAGGCTTCGGGAGTAAATCCCGAGGGAAAAATCCGGAGCTGGAGTCCCTGAGGCAGTCCGACGTTGAGTTCAATGCTGACTGGCGATTCCTGTGATACTTCTGGTACCAAGCTGTATCGGTCTCTGCTGATCAGTTGTGTGGAGAGGTGGAACTTGCTACCTGGGCAACAGCTTGCTCTCCATATCGTACTGCCCAGGCTTGTGTATCTAGACAGCTGGGACACAATATCCATAGTCGACTCTGACCGACAAAGGCCCTGAGCTCACCTCACCTCATAGGTAGGGTAAGTACAAGCAGGTTGGGTGGGACTACACCCAGAGGTCATGGGTTAAGGGTGAAAGGTGAAAAGGGCAAGCTTCTTTACTCAGTGGGTGGTGAGAGTATGGAACGAGCTGCCAGCGTAAGTGGTGTATGCGAGCTCACTGTCAGCATTTAAGAGAAGTTTGGCGCATGGCCAAGTGGTTAAGGTGTCAGTCTAGTGATCTGAAGGTTGCTAGTTCGAGCCTCAGCTGAGGCAGCGTGTTACATCCCTGAGCAAGGCACTTAACCACACATTGCTCTGCGACGACACCGGTGCCAAGCTGCTTGGGTCCTAGTGCCCTTCCCTTGGACAACATCGGTGGTGTGGAGAGGGGAGACTTGCAGCTTGGGCAACTGCCGGTCTCCCATACAACCCTGCCCAGGCCTGCGCCCTGGAAACTTTCCAAGGCACAAATCCATGGTCTCACGAGACTAACGGATGCCTATAGGTGGGGGTATGGAGGGCTATGGTTGATGGGAGTAGGCAGTTTTGGCATGGACCGATGGGCTGAAGGGCCTGATTCTGTGCCGTACTTTTCTATGACTCTACTCTAAATGCACCAATTATTGACCGAAGCAAAGTCTGTGACAGACATCGAGACCAGATTAAAGGAGAATAAAGAGATAAAGGAGAAGAGGAGACCAATGAGATTAGGACTTTCGTCACTTTGAGGATTAACACAAATGTGTGCTGGCCCTAGGACATCAGTTGTCCATTTATTCTCGTGGCAGCGGTTGTAAGACTATTCTTGTGCCCAGTGATACTGTGCTTTGTAACTTGACTCTGTGTAGACTGACCTTGCCCCGTACCTTTAGTTAGCAAAATGCTGCTGAGCTCAGATTTAAAGTCACAGATTTCCAATTTGCAAAAGGAGTCCTAATCTTTGACTTCACTCTGTGTGTAGATACAGCACCAAAGTTCACACTGAATGGATAGTTCCTGACCTCTGGGCTGAGGTTGCTATTCCCACTTTCTGCAGCAGCCAGATGTGTGTTGCTAATGTTTCCAAAACTTCCCCTCATCACTCTTTGACCTTGTGAGCTTCAGGGATTACAGCCTAAAGTTTATAAAATCTGGCCTTGTGATTTGAGTTTTGGAGTTTTGGTTATCATACTGGTAAATTTGCTGCTCTTTAAAGCAAGTTGACCCAAAACTGCCACTGTGGCATCAGGTGAAGCTGAACTAGGCTTTTATAACAGCAGCATATTGCAGCCCTGTGAAGTTCTGTAATTCTCTGGCTTACTTGATCTACTTCCAAAGCTCTCCACATCATGTTGCCTCCCGCTCTGGGTCACCACTGCATTTTAAACGAGCTTATGCAGAAATTATAAGATAGAAGTGATCAGGTACAGGAATCGTTGTTGTTATATGACGTGGCCAATCATGGTCTTTCCATGACCATGATTGTTCTTGGCAAGTTTTTCTACAGAAGTGGTGTGCCATTGCCTTCTTCTGGGCAGTGCCTTTACAAGATGGGTGACCCCGGCTGTTATCAATACTCTTCAGAGGTTTGACGGGCGTCAGTGGTCACGTAACCGGGACTTGTGATGTGCACCGGCTGCTCATACGACCATCCGCCACCTGCTCCCATGGCTTCGCGTGACCCTGATTGCGGTGGGATGGGGGGGCTAAGCAGGTCCCACCCCTTGCCCAAGGGTGACCTGCAGACTAGCAGAGGTAAGGAGTGCCTTACACCTCCTTTGGTAGAGACGTATCTCCGCCCACCACCCAACAGGATTAATACCAGATTAATGGTTTTTGGTCTTTTTTAAATTGGGTTATTCAAGTTTCTTGCTTTGTGGCTGCCTGTAAGCAGACAAAATTCCAGGTGTATAATTTATACGTTCTCAGATAATAAGTGTGCTTTGAATCTTTGAATATATTCTACCTTTACATTATTTTTGTTTTTGCACGATTTAAATCTATTCAATAAATATATTGTGTAATTTGATTCACTTATTTATTATTATTATTATTTCTTCTTCTAGATTATCTATTGCATTGAACTGCTGCTAAGTTAACAAATTTCACGACGCACGCCGGTGATAATAAACCTGATTCGGATTCTGGCTTTTCCCTGCTGCTGAGGTAAGGATTGTGGAATCTGGTATTTCAAAAGCCTGAGGACACCAGGGAGAAAATGGTTATGTTTAGGAATGAGAGATGAAATCTATGTGTGGAGCCTGGGGATGTGGGAGAGGTCTTAATGAATATTTCCCATCTGTGCAGACAAGGAAGATGCTGAGATGAGAAAGGATGGGCTGATGATCTGTAGCACGTCGGTGTTACGAAGGATAAGGTGTTAGATGCATTCTGAACATTCTGAATTCGATTCATTTATTTATCACACGTACCCTGGGACGTACAGCGAAGTGCATTGATTGTGATGACAACCTGCGGCTGTGCTCGAGGCAGCGCACAAGACACAGCACACGTTCTGGCGCCAACATAGCATGACCACCTTGTTCAGTAGAATAACACAAGCAACAACAGTAACAAAACACCATCGAAACAAGCTCTCGCTTTCTCCATCCCCTCCTCCATCTCCCCTCCATACCCCCTCTCCCCCTCCCCCTCCTCCACCCCCTCTCTCCCCCTCCCTCCCCCTCTCCCCCCTCCCCCTCCTCCACCCCTCTCCTCCACCCCTCTCCCCTCTCCCCCATCCTTCTCCCCTCTCCCCCACCCCTCTCCTTCACCCCTTCTCCACTCTCCCTCTTCCACCCCACCGCCCTCTCTCCCTCTCTCCCCCTCCCTCCCCCTCTCCCCCTCTCTCTTCCCCCTTCTCTCTCCCCCTCCCTCACCCCCATCTTTCACTCTTATCCCCTCAAAGTTAATCAGTAAGCTTCAAGACCTTGTCCTCAGTACCTCCGTGTGCAATCGGATCCTCGGTTTCCTGACCTGCAGAGCCCCAGTCAGTTTGGATTGGCAACAACATCTGCACAGTCTGCGTCAGCACAGGTGCATCAAGGCTGTGAGCTTCTCACCTGCTCTACTCACTTTGTATTTATGACCGTCAGGCTCAGCACAGCTCCAAAGCCACGTTCAAGTTTGCTGATGACACCATTGCCATAGGCTGAATCAAACATGGTGACGATTTAGCATAGATAGATAGATAGATAGATACTTTATTCATCCCCATGGGGAAATTCAACATTTTTTCCAATGTCCCATACACTTGTTGTAGCAAAAACTCATTACATACAATACTTAACTCAGTAATAATATGATATGCATCTAAATCACTAACTCAAAAAGCATTAATAATAGCTTTAAAAAAAGTTCTTAAGTCCTGGCAGTTGAATTGTAAAGCCTAATGGCATTGGGGAGTATTGACCTCTTCATCCTGTCTGTGGAGCATTGCATCGACAGTAACCTGTCGCTGAAACTGCTTCTCTGTCTCTGGATGGTGCTATGTAGAGGATGTTCAGGGTTTTCCATAATTGACCGTAGCCTACTCAGCGCCCTTCGCTCAGCTACCGATGTTAAACTCTCCAGTACTTTGCCCACGACAGAGCCCGCCTTCCTTATCAGCTTATTAAGACGTGAGGCATCCTTCTTCTTAATGCTTCCTCCCCAACACGCCACCACAAAGAAGAGGGCGCTCTCAACAACTGACCTATAGAACATCTTCAGCATCTCACTGCAGACATTGAATGACGCCAACCTTCTAAGGAAGTACAGTCGACTGTATGCAGGCAGGAGATTGAAAATCTGGCTGAGTGGTGCCACAACAACAACCTCTCACTCAGAACCAA
Organism: Hemitrygon akajei; assembly: GCF_048418815.1. Lineage (NCBI taxonomy): Eukaryota > Metazoa > Chordata > Chondrichthyes > Myliobatiformes > Dasyatidae > Hemitrygon > Hemitrygon akajei. The sequence continues at coordinate 19,744,650 of NC_133147.1, read as the reverse complement.
GGAGCTGATTGTCGACTTCAGGAGAAGGAATCCATAGGTCTGTGAGCCATTCCTCATTGGGGGATCAGAGGTAGAGAGGGTCATAAACTTTAAATTCCTCAGTGTTATCATTTCACAGGACCTGGCCTGGACCCAGCATGTAAGCACAGTTACGAAGAAAGCACAACAGTGCCTCGACTTCCTTAGGAATTTCTGAAGATTTGGCATGACATCTAACACTTTGACAAACTTCTATAGATGTGCAGTGGAGGGTATATTGACTGGCTGCATCACAAACTGGTATGGAAGCACCAATGTCCTTGGACAGAAGGTCCTACAAAGAGTAGTGGATACAGCCCAGTCCATCGTGAGTAAAGACCTTCCCACCAATGAGCACATCTGCACAAAATGTTATTGCAGGAAAGCAGCATCCATCATCAGGGATCCTTGTCACCCAGGCCACGCTCTCTTCTCGCTGCTGTCATCAGGAAGAAGATACAGGAGCCTCAGGTCTCACACCACCACGTTCAGGAAGAGTTATTACCCCTCAACCAAAGGGGATAACTTCACTCAATATCACTTGCCTCATCGTTGACGTGTTCCCACAATGGCGTCAAATGAAAGAACCATCCACATACTAGCTGTAACAGTGAACCAGAACTCTGCACGATGCTCCAAATGTGGCCAAACCAAAGTTTTATATCGCTGCAGTGTGGCTTCTCAACACCATAACCAATGAAGGCAAATAATCCAAGTGCCTTCAATCACACCCTATTTATACGTGTTGCCACTCTGCAGGAACTATGGACTTGGATCTCAAAGTCCCTCTGTACACCCATGGTCTTCCTCTTGCAACCTGGCCTTGGAAAAATGCAACACCTTACACTTCCCTGAATTAAACTGCATCTGCCACTTTTTGGCCCATATCGGCAGTTCATCTATATCCTGCCACACTCCTGAGGGTGGAGGCCTGTGTGTTTGTGTGTGGGAGGGCACCTAGGTGCATGAGACTGAGGAAAGAAAAGGGGCTTGTTTTGCTTTTATGATGGTGTTTGTGTTTTTGTTGTGTTGTTGCTTGTGTCGTATTGTTGCTGTTTGTGTTGTGTTGCTGTTGCTTTTGCTGTGTTCCTGTTTGTGTTGTTAAGTTGTGGGTGCTTGTGTTGTGCTGTTGTTATGATGTTTTTGTTGCTTGTGTTGTTCTGACCATTGTGGGTATGCTCTGCTGATGCCAGAATGTGTGGCGACACTCAGCACATCCTCAACTTGTGTTGGTTGTAACACAAACGACACGATTCACTGTATGCTTCGATGTACATGTGCTAAATAAATGAATCTGAATCTGAATTATGTAGTATTTAGCCGGGACATACTGATTCAGTGAAATCAGAAATGTACTGACAAGGTGAGAACAACTGCTGACTGAAAATCTATAGATGTCATACATCTGAAATAAAAAAGACACAGAAACACTAGGCAGGGCAGGCAGCATCAGTGGAAAGAGAAACTGAGTTAACAGTTAAAATTTCAGCTTAAAGTCCTTATTAAAACCCAGAACTAAACTGGGCTGGCTGTGATCTGGCATGCTGGCCTTCACTATTGGTTGAGGCACGGCATTCCAGAGAATCAGAATCAGATTTAATTTCACTGGTATTTATCATGAAATTTGTTATTTTGTGGTGGCAGTACATTGCAATCGTACATGGTTTCCATGCCATTGGAATCGGTTGGTTGCTTTGTGAAGTATCGTGTGCTTCTTGGAGTGCAACAGCAAGTACACGTTAAACAAATACACGCGCAGGCGTCTCCGCTCTGTGGAAACGGAATGAAGACCATCATCCTCGACCTCGAGGGATAGCCACGACGATGACGACGACGTTGCAATTGTTGAGGCCCTCTATCGGTCGGGGTTGACCGTGGAGAGTGCGGCCTGGCTGTCTGCACAGTACGCAAGCCAGGGCAGTACGATACCGAGAGCGGGCTGTTACCCGTGCAGCAGACTCCCCTCTCCACGCAGCTGATGAATCCATAGCAACGGCAGAGACCGATACAGTTCGGCACCAGCGGCATCGCAGGAGCTGTCAGTCAACGTTGAGCTAAACGTAGGACTGCATTAGGGACTCCAGCTCTGGATTCTTCCCTTGGGCTTCACTCCCCAAGCCTTCCCCATGAGTGGGTATAGCCACAGGGCAGCGGAGTTTTGAGATCATCTCCTAGATGATCTGCCAACCATGGCTGACCAGTTTAGAGGCACCAATACCTGCCTTTGCCCCTTTTATAGTAGAAGCAGATCCAGCAGGCTTCGTAATTAAGCCACATGTGACATCAGAGCTGGACTTGGTTGTCGGAGGCTATTTGAGATGCACAATATTGGGAGTATATATATACATATACACGCACACGCGCACGCACACACACACACACACACACACACACACACACACACACACACACACACACACACACACACACACACACACACACACACACTTCAATGAAAATAAGTAAGTAGAGCAAAGAGAGAGCACTGAAAGGAAACAAGCAGTGAGGTAACAGAACACAAAATGCTGATGGAACGCAGCGGGCCAGGCAGCTTCTATAGGAAGAAGTACAGTCGACGTTTCGGGCCGAGATCACTTCCTGACGAAGCGTCTCGGCCTGAAGCATCGACTGTACTTCTCCCTATAGATGCTGCCTGGCCTGCTGCGTTCCACCGGCATTTTGTGTGTGTTGCTTGAATTTCCAGCATCTGCAGATTTCCTCATGTTTGCAAACAGTGAGGTGGTGGGTATAGGATTTGAACCATCATTGCTCCTAGCTGACGTTGGCAAGATCCCGATTCACCGTTCTAGCATGTAAGACAAGAGTAGAAATGGCATCCTGCCAATGGCGGTCAGGCTTTTCAAATCATCATTTAAAAGTTGAAAGTGAAGTGGACTGAAAGCTACCAGTGGTCGTTATTGGGATAGGTCATCCTGGCCCTTCAAGCCGTGCTAGCCAACGGTCCCCTATTTAACCCTAGCAATTTACCATGACCAATTAACCTAATAACCGGTACGTCTTTGGACTGTAGGAGGAATCTGGGCATCTGGTCAAAACCACAGGGAAGAGTGGCAGACTCCTTCCAGATGACATCGGAATTGACCTCTGAACTCTCACACTCTGACCTGTAACTGTGGCACTAACAGCTAGGCCTCAGGTCCCACACCACTAGATTCAGGAACAGTTATCACCCTACAACCATCAGGCTCCAGCGCATTGGTTGTTTGCACTCCTCACGTAGTGGTTAGCACAACGGTTTACAGTAGCGGTGACTAGGGTTCGATTCCCGCTGCTGCCTGTTCTCCCCATTTTTGTGTGGGTTCCCTCCCACAGTCCAAAGACATAAGACATTCCAGTTGGTAGGTTAATTGGTCACTGTAAATTGTCCCGTGATTAGGCTAGGATTAAATCGGGGGTTGCTGGGTGGCCCGACTTAAAGGGCCAGAAGGGTCTTTTCCACACTGTATCGCAATAAAATAAAAGAAAATGCTGGAGGAGCTCAGCAGGTCAGGCAGCATCTATGGAAATGAATAAACAGTCAACGTTTCGAGCTGAGACCCTTCTTCTGGCTGGAATAAGAAAGTAGGGGGAGTGGAAGGAATACAAGCTGGAAGGTGACAGGTGAAGCCAAGTGGGTGGTACATTGTTGATATATTTTTTTTCATAAATTCTTTACTTTCCTGTGAACGCCTGCAGGAAAATGGATCTTAAGGTGGTTCTTTGATAATAAATTGACTTTGCCATTGAGTGATGTGCCATTTCTGATGTGTTGCCTAGTTGTTTCAGCTTTTGACTGATAGATCATTGCTGGTATATCAGCGGAGCCACCCCCTCCAATCTGACTCTGGGCTCTCTTCGTCGACTGACTCATCCCTTGTGCTTGGCACCACAACATGCTGATCAGGCGTGGTTTTTCCCTAGCGGAGTAGGTGCGAAGGCTGAAAAGTGTATCTGTGTTCCTATAGGGGCAGAGGTAGTCAGGAATATAAGAAAATAGGAAACAGGAGCAGGAGTCGACCATCTGGCCCATCGAGCCTACTCCGCCATTCAGTAAGATCATGGCTGATCTGGCCATGGACTCATCTCCACCTGCCTGCCTTTTCCCCATAACCCTTAATTCCCTGACTATGCAATAATCTACCCAACACTGTTTTAAATATATTTACTGAGGTAGCCTCCACAGCTTCATTGGGTAGAGAATTCCACAGATCCACCACCCTCTGAGAAAAGCAGTTCCTCCTCATCTCCGTCCTAAATCTACTCCCCCGAATTCTGAGGCTATTTTTTTTTATTATGCAGTCAGGTTGAAAGAGGAATCTTTGAATGTGCTTAGGATTGTAGCCTCAGAATCAGGTCAAATCAAGTTCAATATCAGTGACCTAAGTACTTCTTGAAATCTGTTGTTTTGTGGCAGAACAGTGGCTAGTAAAGCCATTGTCTCAAAGCTCCAGAGGTCTAGATTCAATCCTGACCTCAGGTTCCTGTCTGGTGTGATGTTTCCACATTCTCTCTATGACTACTTCACTCCCCACTGGGACCCCTGGTTTCCTCCCGCACCTCGCAATACGGTGGCGTAGCGGTTAGCACAACGGTTTACAGTGCAGATGACCCCCGGTTCAATTCCCGCTGCTGCCTGTAAGGAGTTTGTATGTTCTCCCCGTGACTATGCAGGTTTCCTCCGGGTGCTCTGGTTTCCTCCCACAGTCCAAAGACATACCAGTTGATAGGTTAATTGGTCATTGTAAATTATCCTGTGATTAGGCTGGGATTAAATCGGAGGATTGCTGAGCGGAGTAATGTATGTCAACAAATGAATAAACCTGCAGGTAGATAGGTCAATTGGCCTCTGTAATTTGTCCCTAGGGTGTAGATAGGGAGAGAATGTTGGGAGAATTAATATAGATTGTGGAAGAACTAGTTGCCCTCCACCATCAGATTTCTAAATGGCCCATGAAGGTACAGGAGCCTCAGGACTCGCATCACCAGGTTCAGGAATAGTTACTACCCTTGGCTCTTAAACCAAAGGGGATAACCACTCAACTTCACTTGTCACATCATTGAAGTGTTCCCACAATCAAAACTAATCAGTAAACTCCAAGACCTGGGCCTCAATACCCCCTTGTTCAATTGGATCCTGGATTTCCTCACTTCAGAATCCGAATTGGGTTTATTATCACCGGCAGGTGTCGTGAAATTTGTCAACTTAGCAGCAGTTTAATACAATACCTAATACAGAAGAAAAATAAATAAATTACAGTATATGTATATAGATTAGATTAAAAATCAGGCGAAAACAGAAATAAAATATGTTTAAAAAGTGAGGTAGTGTTCACAGGTTCAACATCCATTTAGGAATCGGATGGCAGAGGGGAAGAAGCTGTTCCTGAATCGTTGAGGCTTCTGTACCTCCTACCTGACGGTAACAGTGAGAAAAGGACAAGCCCTAGGGATCCTTAATAATGGATGCTGCCTTTCTGAGACACCACTCCTTGAAGATGTCTTGGGTACTTTGTAGGCTGGTACCCAAGATGGAGCCAACTAAATTTATAACCCTCTGCAGCTTCTTTCGGTCCTGTGTAGTACCCTCCCCACACCAGATGCCAGACAGTGATGCAGCCTGTCAGAATGCTCTCCAAGGTATATTTGCATAAGTTCGAGTGTTTTTGTTTACATACCAAATCCTTTCAAACTCCTAATGTAGTCACTGCTTTCTGATGACTCTGCCATAGTTGGATGCATCAGCAAGGGAGTTGAGTCTGAGTACAGGGCTACGGTGGGAAACTTTGTCACATGGTGCGAGCAGAATCATTTGCAGCTTAATGTGAAAAAGACTAAGGAGCTGGTGGTGGACCTGAGGAGGGCCAAGGCACCGGTGACCCCTGTTTCCATCCAAAGGGTCAGTGTGGACATGGCGGAGGATTACAAATACCTGGGGATACGAATGGACAATAAACTGGACTGGTCAAAGAACACTGAGGCTGTCTACAAGAAGGGTCAGAGCCGTCTCTATTTCCTGAGGAGACTGAGGTCCTTTAACATCTGCCGGACGATGCTGAGGATGTTCTACGAGTCTGTGGTGGCCAGTACTATCATGTTTGCTGTTGTGTGCTGGGGCAGCAGGCTGAGGGTAGCAGACACCAACAGAATCAACAAACTCATTCGTAAGGCCAGTGATGTTGTGGGGGTGGAACTGGACTCTCCGACAGTGGTGTCTGAAAAGAGGATGCTGACCAAGTTGCATGCCATCTTGGACAATGTCTCCCATCCACTCCATAATGTACTGGTTAGGCACAGGAGTACGTTCAGCCAGAGACTCATTCCACCGAGATGTAACACTGAGCGTCATAGGAAGTCATTCCTACCTGTGGCCATCAAACTTTACAACTCCTCCCTCGGAGTGTCAGACACCCTGAGCCAATAGGCTGGTCCTGGACTTATTTCCACTTGGCATGATTAACTTATTATTATTTAGTTATTTATGGTTTTATATTGCTATATTTCTTCACTATTCTTGGTTGGTGCGGCTGTAACGAAACCCAATTTCCCTCAGGATCAATAAAGTATGTCTGTCTGTCTGTTTTGCCTTCTTTATAGCTGCATTGATATGTGGGTCCAGGATAGATCCTCAGAGATCTTGACACCCAGGAACTTGAAGCTGCGCACTCTTTCCACTTCTGATCCCTCTGTGAGGATTGGTGTGTGTTCCTTTGTCTTGCCCTTCCGAAATTCCACAATCAACTCCCAATCGGTTCAGATTGGCAAAAATATCTCCTCCACAATCTCTTATCAGCGCAGGAGCAACGCAGGAATGCGTACTCAGCCCCCTGCTCTACTCGCTTTACACCTGTGACTGTGTGGCTAAGTGCAGCTCCAACGCCACATTCAAGTTTGCTGCTGACAGTGCTGTTGTGGGCCGTATCAAATGGGGGTGATGAATCACCATACAGGAGGGAGATTGAAAATTTGGCTGAGTGTTGTCATAACAACAACCTCTCACTCAATGTCAATAAGACCGAGGAAAATAATTGTACACCTCAGGAGAGGGAAACTTCAGGTCCTTGAGCCAGCAACCATCGGAAAGTCAGAGGTGGAGAGGGTCGGTAATCTTAAATTCCTGGGTGTCCTGGATCCCTCGTAGAAATGTTATAAAGCACGATAGCACCTTTACTTCCTCAGGAGTCTGCAAAGATTTGGCGTGTCATCAAAAACCTTGGCAAATTCAGACATGTGGTGGAAAGTGAGCTAACTGGCTGCATTACAGCCTGGTATGGGAACACCAATGCCCTTGAGTTGAAAATCCTACAAAAGGTCGTGGATTCGGCCCAGTACATCACGGATAAAACCCTCCCAACCACTGAGCACTTCTACATGAAACATTACTGCAGAAAATCAACATCCGTCATCAAACTTCCTCACCACCCAAGCTGCCGGTGCCATCGGGTAGGAGGTCCAAGAGCCTCAGGACTCGCACCACCAGGTTCAAGAACAGCAACTACCCCTCAACCATCAGGCTCTTCAACAAAGGGGATACCTACACTCATTTAAGGACAATTTTATCCTGTTATTTCATACTTGTTACTATTGCTGTTTATTTATTATCTGCCTTTGTACAGTTTGTTTACAGTTTACAGCTCCTGATGTTTACAAATCCTGTTTACAATTACTGTTCTACAGATTTGCCCACAGAAAAGGAATCTGAGGGTTGTACGTGGTGACATTATGTACTCTGATAATGAATTTTACTTTGGACTCTAGCTCACTTTCAAGGATTCTTCATCTCATATTTTTGTTATTTCTTGCTTAATTATTTATTATTATTATTTCTTTTTATATTTGCACAGTTTGTGGTCTTTTGCATGCTGGTTGAACACCCAAGTTGAATTGAATTGACGTGTCTTTCATTGATCCTATTATGGTTATTATTCTATTATGGAGTTACTGAGCATGCCCACAAGAAAATGAATTTCTGGGTTGTATGTGTATTTTGATAGTAAAATCTACTTTGAACTTTGAATCAATGAAAAACTACACACAAAGACTGAACAACCAACCAATGTGCAAAGAAGACAAATTGTACAAATACCAAAAAACTCCAAGTAATAACAGATAAGTAAATAAATAACACTGAGAACATGAGTTGTAGAGTCCTTGAAATAAACTTTGCTTCCAGATTAGGAAACTGGGAATTTAATAGGTGTTGATGTTCAGTGTGGACTCAGTGGGGTCGAAGGGCGTGTTCCCATGCCATTTGTCTCTATGACGACGACCCTTAATAGAAAAGCAAATACCCAGAAATCTAGAATCAAAAACAGAAAATGCTGGAAACGCTCAGCGGGTCAGGCAACGTGTGGAAAGCGAACCAGAGTTAAAGTTTCAAACTGAAGGAAAATGAAGGGTCCTTGCATTGAAATATTGGTTGTTCCTCTGTCCATAGATAATTCTTGCGCTTTCTGCTTCATTTTTAGAGTTTCCTTGATGTCCTGGCCAAAATCAACACCACTAAAAAAAAAAACGATTTTATCTTTACTCAAGCCTGTTTTTAAGACTTGCCTGTACTAAAATAGGCTCTGATATTTCTGTATGATATTAATGACATTTCAACAGTTGTCATTTGGTTTTAAAACTCCTAAACGTGCCAAGTTAGTGAAATGTAAGATGTAAGTGTATATTCATTCAATTCAATTTTTTTTGCAACAAGCAGTTTGTGGGGATAGATTGTTTGAGCTTGTCTCTTGAAATAATTCGGTGTTTGCAAGAGGGATGAACACATGTTGTTGAAGCTCCCGTTGAGGGGGAGAAAAAGGGGAAAAGATTTGAGTTATAAAGGACTTTTAGCTATCTCAGCATGTTTTATTCAACTAGGGAAGTACTTTTTGAGGTTTAGTTAATAATGAGGCAACAAATTTTGTGCATGGGAGGTGAAATTTAGATGCAGGGAATTTTTGTTGGTGAGGCCATGTCTGAGGACTGGGCACTGGTTTGATCCCACTACCCAAAACAGGATATAGTAACTTCAGATTTAGAGTCAGTCTGAAAGTGTTTCATTGAGTTAGTTCCTTGGACGATAGGAATGCCCCATCAAGATGGTTCAGTCTGTATTCTTTGGGGGTGAGGAGGATCTTAATGAAACATCTAAGATGTTAAGGGGGAAAGGCAAGGGAGGTATCAAGTTGTTCTCCGTAGTTGGAGAGTCTTGACGAGGTATACGAAATTATGAGGTGTTATAGATAGGGGTGAATGCAAGTTTTCCACTGAGGTTGGGTGAAAGTACAACTGGAGGTCATGGGTTAAGGGTGAAAGGTGAAGTGTTTAAGGGGAACATGAGGGGAAACCTCCTCACTTGGAGTGTGGAATGAGATGCCAGTGCAATGTGGTCTGTGTGCAGGGTGATGGGACTAGGCAGTTCAAATGGTCCGGCATGGACTAGATGGGCCAAAGAGCCTGTTTCTGTGTTATCACATAGCTTCAAGTTAAGTAACCAGCCTTTGAAACTGAAGTATATAGAAATTTCTTAGGGGTTTATGGATCTCCAGAATTCATTATTCCAAAGAACTGTGGAGGCTAGCTCTTGTGAAGGGTTTTGTCCTGAAACATCAACTGTACTTTATTTTCCATAGATGCTGCCTGACCTGCTGAGTTCCTCCAGCATTTTTGTGCGTTGCTCAGATTTCCAGCATCTGCAGATTTTCTCTTTTTTGAGGCTAGCTCTTGGCGGCTAGTCAAACAGGAGTTAGATACATTTTTTTCTCAATATTGGGAGATTAAAGTCTCTGTGTGACTGACATGGAGAGTGAGTTGAGGCCTGTACTGAATGACAGGGCAGGCTTCAGGAGTTAGGGAGCCAACATTTGGCTCTTGTTTCTGGTGTGTTTATAGAAAACTCCCACCCAGCATTGTGATTCTAAGACAATACCCTGTACCCTTATCATCGATGTTGATTGTCCAAGTCAGTTTTCACATAGTCTTCAAAACAGGAACTTTTCCATGGAGAATCACTAGTTTCTTTTTCATCCAAAATATGCATTATGGGAATTATAACATTCCTGCATTCCGGTACCAGATTTTTATGTGCTTTGGTCACCAAAGTGGAATTTAAACTCCCAATTTCCTAATCTGGAAGCAAAGGTTACTTCAAGGACTTTACAATTCCTGTTCTTGGCATCATTTATTTACTTATCTGTTATTACTTTTTTTGGTATTTGTAGTTTGTCTTTGCACATTGGTTGTTTGTTCAGTCTCTGTGTATAGTTTTTCATTGATTCAAAGTGCAAAGTAATTTTTTTAAAAACGAAGTACATATATGTCACCATATACAACCCCGAGTGTCATTTTCTTCTGTGCATACTCAATAAATCCATAATAGAATAATAACCATAATAGAATCAATTAAAGATTGCACCAACTTGGGGATTCTACCAGTGTGTAAAAGACAAACTGTGCAAATACAAAAAAAATAATAAAATTGAATAAATAGGCAATAAAATATCGAGAACTTGAGATGAAGAGTCCTTGAAAGTGAGCCCTTTGGTTGAGGGAACAATTCAGTGATGGGGCAAATGAAGTTGAGTGAAGTTATCCCCTTTGGTTCAAGTAATAACTGCTCCTGAACATGGTGGTGTGAGTTCTGACGTTCCTGTACAACCTTCCTGATGGCAGCAGCCAGAAGAGAGCATGCCTAGGTGATAGGGTACCTGATGTTGGTTGCTGCCTTTCTGAGACAAAGCACCGTGTAGATGTGCTCTATGGCGGGGAGGGCTTTAGCTGTGCTGGACTGGGCCGTATCCACTATTTTCTAAGGGATTTTCCATTCAAAGCATTGTTTTTCCATACCAGACTGTGATGCAGCCAGTCAATATACATCTATAGAAGTTTGTCAAAGTTTTAGGTGTCATACTGAGTATAGGAGCAAAGAGGTCCTTCTGCAGTTGTACAGGGCCCTGGTGAGACCACACCTGGAGTACTGTGTTCAGTTTTGGTCACCAATTTTGAGGAAGGACATTCTTGCTATTGAGGGAGTGCAACGTAGGTTCACGAGGTTGATTCCCAGGATGGCGGGACTGTCCTATGTTGAAAGATTGGAGCAACTGGGCTTGTATACACTGGAATTTAGAAGGATGAGAGGGGATCTGATTGAAACATATAAGATTATTAAGGGATTGGACAAGCTAGAGGCAGGGAACATGTTCCTGATGTTGGGGGAGTCCAGAACCAGAGGCCACAGTTTAAGAATAAGGAGTAGGCCATTTAGAATGGAGTTGAGGAAAAAGTTTTTCACCCAGAGAGTTGTGGATCTATGGAATGCTCTGCCTCAGAAGGCAGTGGAGGCCAATTCTCTGGATGCTTTCAAGAAAGAGTTAGATAGAGCTCTTAAAGATAGCTGAGTCAAGGGATTTGGGGAGAAGGCAGGAACGGGGTACTGATTGTGGATGATCAGCTATGATCACATTGAATTGTGGTGCTGGCTTGAAGGGCTGAATGGCCTATCCTGCACCTATTGTCTATCTTTGCAGACTCCTAAGGAAGTAGAGGCACTGCCCTGCTTTCTTCGTAATTGCACTTACGGGCTGGGCCCGGTACATGTCCTCCGAAATGGTAACACCAAGGAATTTAAAGTTGCTGACCCTCTCCACCTCTGATCCTCTGATGAAGGCTGTCTCGTAGACCTCTGGTTTCCTCTTCCTAAAGTCAATAATCAGCTCCTTGGTCTTGCTGACGTTGAGTGAGAGGTTGTCGTTGTGGCACCACTCAGCCAGATTTTCAATCTCCCTCCTATATGCTGATTCGCCACCTACGATATGGCCTACGACAGTAGCATCATTAGTAGACTTGGATTTGGCATTGGAGCTGTGCTTCGCCACACAGTCACAGGCGTAAAGTGAGCAGAGCAGGGGGCAAAGCACACAGCCCTGTGGCGCTCCTGTGTTGATGGAGATCGTGGAGGGGAAGTTGGTGCCAGTCTGAACTGACTGGGGCCTGCAAATGAGGAAATCAAGGATTCAGTTGTGAGGGCCAAGGTCGTGAAACTTACTGACTGGTTTTGAGGAGTTGACGGTACTGAATGCTGAGCCATAATTGATGAAGAGCATCCGGATGTATGGATCTTCACTGTCCAGACGTTCCAGGGGTTGAGTGAAGAGCCAATGAGGTGGCACGTACGGCAGACCTGTTGCACTGGTAGACAAACTTGAGCAGATCTACGTCGCTTCTCAGGCAGGAATTGAGACGTTTCATCATCAAACTCTCAAAGCACTTCATCAGTGTGGATGTAAGTGTTACTGGACTATAGTCACTGAGCACAGTTACCACCTTCTTCTGGGGCACCGGTATGTGAAATCTGCTTGAAGCCGTTGGGTACCTCAGACCGCTGAAGTGAAACATTGAAGATCTCAGTGAACACTCCAGGCATTTGATCAGCACAGGTCTTTATCACTTGACCGTGCATCCCTTTCGGGCTGGACACTTTACATGTGTTCACCCTCCTGAAGGCTGCTCGCACGTCATCCTCTGAAACTGAAATCACAGAATTCTATTGCATTCCTTTGTTCTACTGTGAATACCTGTAAGAAAATGAATCTCAGGGTAGTATATGGTGATGTATACGTACTTTGATAATGAACTTACTTTGCGGTTTGAAAGATTTTATTGTGTGAGCTAGGCCTCTTCTTTTTTTAGTTGTTTCCTCCCTATTTTCGCTTGCCTCCTCTCTAAGCTTTTTTTTCTTACCAATGAGGCATACCCGCTGTGAGCAAGTACCTGCCACATGCTGGGCATCTCAGTTTCCTTCTGGCTCCGAGTTATCCATTCCACCCCCCCCACCCCCCACCGTTTGGGTACCATCCTTCCAACCGTTTCAAATATGCTCTTGCCTCACCACCTCGAACGCATTTTTTCCTCTATTGTAATGGCTGCTGCCCCGTCTCGTATATTTCTGTTTCCTGGGTGACGGTTTCTCGCTCACATTGGAACAAGTTGAGCTTCTGAGTCTCTGAAGGGAATCTAGGCCACCCTGTGATCCAAAACTGCCGCAACCATGTATTCTGTGCCACGCGATTATATGTGTATTGTGGTAACTAGTCACATGAGTGGCGGGTGTGGTAAAGGCGAAGGGAATAAGCTTCATATTCCTGCTTATTTTGTGGCAGCTTGGGACCAGCAGAGGTCATAGCCAAAGGGTGGTGAATTTGTGGAATTTTTTGCCACATGCAGCTGTGGAGGCCAGGTCGTTGGGCAGAGATTGATAGGTTCTTGATTGGACCTGACATCAAAGGTTACGCGGAGAAAGCCAGGAACTGGGGTTGAGGAGGAGACAGAGAAAAAGGATCAGCCATGATTGAATGGCGGTGCAAACTCGATGGGCCAGGTGGCCTAGTTCTGCTCCTATATCTTATAGTCTTGTATCTGACTGCTTAATATCACTCAATACCGTTTAATGTCGCCTCAAGATTCCATGTTTGCTAATTGCTAATAAAGGATTGAACTCTGGAACAATAATTTCATTGGAGCTGAGGGTGAGTCACGCAAGCATAGCCGCTACAAAAACCTCAAATTTGACTTTCCCATATTCCTTTGCACTATTGATTAACAAAATCTATTAATCTCCAATTTATAATTAACATTCAATCATGCACCAGCTGTCATTTGTCCAGGTTTGTTTTTTTCATTTTGCAATGCTTCTTAATTTCTGAATGGCCTGGCTATAGTTTGTACTTTGGTTCCCCGTCCCACAAAAATAATTTCACTCCATCGATTACACTGAACGTCGACAGAACTTTGATCTAATTAACACCCCCCACCCCATCTTTCTAAATTACAAGGACGACAACTCCTGTTTTGTATAATCTCTCTTTCTAATTTAATGCTTGGAATCCAGGTGGCATTTGGCATTCTGCTCTCCCTCCAAAGCCAATCTATCTCACCTAAGGTGTAGTGCCCAGAACACCTTTCATTATTTCAGGTGTGGTCTAACCATGCCTATGACATAAGATCTCCTAACTTTGCACAAAGGCCAGCATTCCGTTATGAACGTGTGGTTGTCAGTCTCTTCACACAGATGTTACCTGACCTGCCGAGTATATTTTCCAGTTTTATTTTAACATTTATGATTATTTTTGATACCTGAACATTTTACTGGTGTGTTGAGTCTATTTCCAGCTATCTGTCGTTTACAGTTTATATTTTTAAAAACCCCATTTTTTTAAATCTCAGGCATGGCTGGCTTGGTGGCATCCATCAACAGGTCAGCCGGTTGCAGGTTTAAGACAAGCTCTGGAATGTAAAGTCAAACGGATTCAGGGCAGTGCTGAGGGAGTACTGTGCTATTAAAGGCGCTCTTCTCCCCACCCCCACCCCCATTCTTCATTGTTGAGGATAAAAAGAAAAACACAGACCTTGAAATGTTCAGCTGAATGAAAAGCATACCACAGCATGACATTGATAAAGAGCAGGGGAGATATCCCTGATATCTGTGTACATGAGCAAGTCTGCAGATGCTGGAAATCCAGAACACACACTCGCACTCTATAGAAATGAGTCGGTGCTTCGGGCCGAGACCCTTCGTCAGGGCTGAGAAGGAGGGGAGGGAGAGGGGAAGGAGGCCAGCTGGAAGGTGATAGGTGAAGCCAGGTGGATGGAAAGGTCAAGGGCTGGAGATGAAAGAATCTCATAGGAGAGGAGAGTGGAACACAGGAGAAAAGGAAGGAGGAGGGGATCCAGGGCAGGTGAGAAGAGGTGAAAGGACAGAGCGGGGAATAAAGGAAGGTGGGGTGGAATTGTTCACCGGAAGGAGAAATTGATATTCGTGTCCTTCCCCTTCACCTATGGTCCATTCTCCTCTTCTATCAAATTCTTTCATCTCCAGCTCTCGACCTTTCATTCCCTCCTGGTTTCACCTATCACCCTCTGGCTACCCTCCTTCCCTCCCCCCCCCCCCCCAACTCTTTATTCTGGCATCTTCCCCCTTCCTTCTCAGTCCTGAAGACGGGTCTGGGCCCGAAATGTCGACTGTTTACTCTTTCTCCATAGATGCTGCCTGACCCGCTGAGTTCCTCCAGCATTGTGTGTGGTACTTGGGTAATGTCATGATAACAGACGTAGGACTAACTTGTCCATAATTCCTTTGCCCTTCTCGTTCAGCTTTCTTAACTAGTGGAAAGCTAGATGCAATTTTCCAGCTGAGAGGAATACTTCTCTAAGCTACAACATGCTCACTTACTCTAACTGGTATATAAACCATATGTTCCAGGGGATTCGTATCATTTTTTTCTTTATTGCACTTAGAGAGCTGTGCAGAAGTCCTAGATTTTTTAGATGGTTTCAGACGATATAGCCTCCACAGAGCCCTGATCTCAACATCGTCGAGGCTGTCTAGGATTACCTGGAGAGACAGAAGCAAACGAGACAGCCGAAGTCTGCAAAAGAACTGTGATGAGTTCTCCAAGATGCTTGGAACAACCTACCAGTCAATTTTCTTATAAAACTGCACGACAGGGTACCTAAGAGAATTAATGCAGTTTTAAAGGCCAAGGGTGGTCACACCAAATATTGAGTTGATTTAGTTCCTTTGACTGTTTACTGCTCTTTTATAGTATCTTATTTTAATAGTTAGAAACTTTTCATTTCATTATTTTTGAAAGCATTTTCGCTTTACAGTATCTTTTTTTTTTACCTGTGCCTAAGACTTTTGCACAGTGCTATATGTTGCTGGAGTGTATTTTGGAGATCAGGATGTCGAGGATATTCTACTGTAAGTACTATTGGTCGGGATTGACCATGGATGTTGCATCCCAGCTGTCTACAGGATACACAAACCAGGGCGGTACGATATGGAGAGCAAGCTTTGTCCGTGTAGCAGCCTCCCCTTCTCCATGCAGCTGAAGAACCCAAAGGAACGACTGAGACCGATGCAGTTTGGCACCGGTGGCATCTCAGGAATTGCCAGTCAACACTGAATTCGACCTAGGACTGCCTAAGGGACTCCAGATCCGGAATTTTCCTCGGGTTTTACTCCCAAAGTCTTCATCGTGAGTGGGTGTAGCCGCAAGGCAGCGGAGGTTTGAGATCAGAGTTTTCCTTCTCCTAGATGAGCTGCCAACCACAGCTGACGAGCCCCATCTGCCCCAAGCGACGGGTTTTCAGGCACCAGCAACCCGCCTTTGCCCCTTCTCCTGTCAGTAGAAACGGTTCCACATGGCTTGGTAGCTAAGCCACACATGAAGGCTAGGAGCTGGGCTTGGCTGTCAGGGGCTATTTCAATGGATTCAAAGTACATATAAGTTATACAACCAAGGTTATTCTGCCTACAGACAGCCACAAAGTAAGAATGCGCAGAGAAAGAGAGAGGGGGGAAAAACACAAATCATGCAACTAACAGAAGCAAGCAACAGCATTCAGACCCAGAATCGTTTATTATCATGTGTCATGAAATGTGTTAACTTACAACGCAATACATAATAAATTAATTGTAGTACGTATATATGCATATTAGATAGATTAAAAATAGTGCAAAAGAAGAAATTATATTATTAAAGAAGTGAGGTAGTGTTCATGGGCTCAATGTCCATTTGAGGAATCTGGTTCTGAACCAAACTGAGTCTGTAGGCCTGAGTCCTGGAGCAGCTGGAGTAGGCCCAAAGCCTCAGTCTCAGTACACCATATAGCAGGGCAAATCACCGGGAAGATCGCAGACGCGAAGCGTGTACTAGCCAGAGCAGCTGGCTTAGGAGACGCATACAATGAGGAGCATTTAAAAGATAGTGGGAGCTTATCCCCACTGCCACTTCTGACTATAACAAGAAGTTCCTGTAAGGAACCTGTAAGTACTGTACAGAGCAAATGTAAATACAGATCTTAAGTAATTATTCAGAATGTTCACCACTTCCATATTTTAAGATGGACTTCAACTCTGCAAAATGAAGATTACCCATTAATACCTCCAGACCAGCTTTTGCCTGCGTGGCCTCCTTCGTGCCACCATTGATGTCCTTGTCTTCAACTGTTTGTGAACTCCGAAATCCTCCAGCCTCCTTTGTGTGTCAAGTCTATTGTAATTATTTGCTTGTGAAAGCACAATGTCATTTTTAACTCCGTGTTATTGCTGTGGCAGCGAACAGTTGACGTTTCAGGCTGAGACCTAGTTGACGTTTCGGGCTGAGAGCCTTCATGGTCTCGGCCTGAAATGTCGACTGTTTACTCTTTTCCACAGATGCTGCCTGGCCTGCTGAGTTCCTCCGGCATTTTGTGTGTGTTGCTTGGACTTCCAGCATCTGCAGAATTTTCTCTTGTTCATGACTTGGCTAAATATTTTCAACATAGGCCAAGAGTCAAGGGTACACCTCATTCTGAGGCAATCTCCTGGCTTCTATTTATAAAGTTTTTTTTTTCCCTTCCCTGTTGGTATTCCAAATTCCGGAATTGACCCTTAGGTTTTCAATCTTCCCTCTTTTATATAGTTCCGCTTAGAGAGCTGTTGTAGCAATTGGTATAACTTGTGTGCTGTCAAACTAGGCCGCACAGTAGCCTAGTGGGTAGCACAACAATTCACAGGTTGCAACCCGGGTTCAATTCCTGCTGCTGCCTGTAAGGTGTCTCCCTGTGATCATGTGGGTTTCCTCCGGGCGCTAAAGTTTCTTCCCACAGTCCAAACCGTACTGGTTGGTCAGTTAATTAGTCATTGTATAAATTGCCCCATGATTAGTCTAGGGTTATATTGGGAGATCTGGGCCTCAAAGGGCCGGAAGGGCCTGTATCGGTGGGTCCATGGTAGCGCAGTGGTTAGCACAACACTTTACAGTACAGATGACCCGGGTTCAATTCCTGCCACTGTTTTGGGCGGTGTGGCTTGAAGGGCCCATTCCACGCTGTATCTCAATAAAACAATAATAATAAATAAAAATCAAAATTGCTAATTGGACAGTATTCTCCTCTGTGGTCATGTTATACTAAAACCGTAGCTGTGGTATGATTTAATATTTTGAGGGATGGCACGAGTCAGGCTGCTATCTGGGTCCAGGTCTTATCTCTGGAGCTGACATTGTCCTTGTAACTGGGCCACAAGATATTCTGAAGATGCTGGAAATCTCGAGCAAATCACGCAAAATGCTGAGTGACACACGAGACCTGAGGAAGGAGGTCAGACTGGTTTCTTTTCCTCCTCCAGAGATGCTGCTGAGTTCCTTCACTATTTCTTTTTATTGAGGCACGAGGCCTTTCTGGCCCTTTGAGCCACGTCACCCAGCAGCCTGCGCTTTAACCCGAGCCAAATCACAGGGCAATTTACAAAGACCAATTAACCAGCCAGTACATCTTTGGACTGTGGGAGGGAAACCCACACGGTCACGGGATGAACGTACAAAATTGTGTATTTTGTGTGTGTTGCTTGCTCCCAGTGACTGTGTAGGTCTCCTCCAGGTGCTCCAGTTTTCTCTCACATCCCAAAGACGTAAGTAGGTTAATTCACCACTGTAGATTGCCCCTAGAGCGTGGAAGAGAGATAGAAACTGGGGGTGCAGGAGTTGAGGGGTGTAAATGTACGCTTCAAAGTTCTAAGTTCGTTTATTATCAAAGTCTGTATAATTTATACAACTTTGACATTTGTCCCCTTATAGGCCGCCACAAAACAAAGAAACCCAAAGAAAAACCATAAAAAAGACCAACACACAACCAATGAGCGGGGGGGGGGGGGGGGGAGAACACATCACGCAAACAATAAACGCAAGAAGGAGCATTCTGAACTGAAGTCCACGAGGAGTTTGTCCACAGTTTGTCTCTAGTTTAGGGCAGAGCCGAGTAAACATCGCATAGCAGCCAGCTGAACTGGCCCATCTCTCGCTTCAGGGCCCTAACACCCTGACCTGTTCAATCTGGCCTGGCACCTAAATCGTCGGACAAGCATTGGTTTCAGCCGTTCTGGTATGTTCTAGGGCCTGGACCCCCCTGCCTTAATTTGGCTTGTACCCGATCTTTCCGAATCGGCCTGACACTTAAATCAATCGGACCTCGGGCCTTCCTTGTTCTCGGCGATGGGCCCACTCCCTTGGTTCTGCCACATCGAATTGCCTCCGAGTCCAAAGGGATTTGATAGTCAGCAGGGACTCGATGGGCCAAAAATCCCGTTCCTAAACTGCATGGCTTGCTAATTGAAAGGCAAGGCTGTCTGTAACCAAAAACAAATACTTGGCTGTGCAGTAATTTATCAAAACCGCCTATGAAAACAGTAGTGGTTAGCACAACGCTTTGCAGTACCAGCGACCCGGGGTTCAATTCCCGCCGCTACCCGTAAGGAGTTTGTACGTTCTCCCCAGGACCATGTGGGTGTCCTCTGGTGCCCCAGTTCCCTCCCACAGTCCAAAGACGTACTGTTTGATTGGTTAATTGGTTGTTGTAAATTGCCCTGTGATTAGGCTAGGGTTAAATTGGGGGACCTATTCCACATTGTACCTTTAAAATGATTAAAACTGTACAATTTCAAAAACCAGCTGCAGTTTCATAGACTTTAACCTTTTGCTTACAAAGTCTGCCTACAGATCGAATCTGTGGTTTCAGGGATTATATTAACATATTTTAAAGGGAGGTCCCAAACACGATAAAGATCTGCAGATGCTGGAAATCCAGATCAATTCACACTGGAAATGCTGGAGGAACTCAGCAGGCCAGGCAGCATTTGTCTCAAAAGGAGGGAGCTTCCCCACTGCACGCGTTGCTTTTGTTGGGCAGGAGGAACTTTGGAGTTTCTTTGCACAACGTTCAGGGGGTCTGGAAGTACAGCAGTGAGGGCATTGCGAGGTTTGGGGAGGGATGCTGTCACCTGTTTGCGAGATAGCTGTAAGTTGGGCGCTGCGAGTGAAACAAAGGCGGAGTGGAGTGGGGGGGGGGGGGAGGGAGGCTGCCCTCACCCAGGATGCTTTGCGCTCGAGTGTCCCAGTGTAGCGCCATGTTGTAGAGAGAGAGGGCTGAGAGGGGCCGCAATCCGCTGCAATCCGCCCGCTCTGCCGGTGAGTATCCCGACCTGACCCCGCCAGTCGACAGCTCGGACCCCCGCGCACCCGGCCAGCCCGGTATTGCGGGGCGGCGCGGCGCCGGCGAGGCAGAATTTGCGCGGCGACTTTTCCTCCAGCTCCCTTCTCTGCCCAGTATTTTGGGCTCGGGGGCCATTGTTGTAGTGTGTGTGTGTGTGTATGTAAGTGTGTGTGTGTGTGTACATGTATGTGTGCGGGTGCGTGTGTTGTAGGAGAGGGCTGGAGGGCAAGGGCTTAGCAGCACCGAAAAGAAGGGAGGGCATATTTATGTTGGGGTGGGTGGGGGAACAGAGGGTAAATTTTAAGGCCCCCGTCCACCTCTTGCACAAAGCCAGATGGTTAAACTTTGATGGAAAAATTGCTTCTTTCAGTTATTTCAGGAAACGAATGGGGAAGGAGGGCTGGTTTCAGTGCACGAAATGCTCGAATTGTTCTCTTCAGTACAAAATATTTACTTTTTAAAAAGGCTTGAAATGCAGATTTGATTTTTTTAAAAAAAGGGTTGTGAAATGTGTGCTGTGTTTTCAATGTGGAGGTATTGCAGTTACGCAAAAACAACAAAAGTATTCCCCTGGAAAAATAATTAATGTTGCCACCTCGTGCATTCTTCGGAGAAATAATATTTTTTCTTTTTTTGGATAGGGTATTCAGTTGCTGGGAAATTTTTGTAGAAAGTCTGCTAATAAAGAGAG
The DNA here is from genome assembly GCF_048418815.1 of Hemitrygon akajei. Classification (NCBI taxonomy): domain Eukaryota; kingdom Metazoa; phylum Chordata; class Chondrichthyes; order Myliobatiformes; family Dasyatidae; genus Hemitrygon; species Hemitrygon akajei. The sequence goes on along the minus strand of NC_133147.1, from coordinate 19,723,928 downwards.
GGAAGATTGTTACAAATCCGATTTTTATTTCAAACTGGGCTGAAATATTAATGATTAAAAAGAAACTGTGCCCAGAATCAGCAGGATTCTGTATTTCAACATGAAAATTGGGTCTGGGTTTGCTTTAAGTTTAGATATTGTGATTCCCCCCCCCCCCCCCCCCCAACTCGTGCTGTGTACTGGTGTAGGCCTTAATAAGGAAAGTTGTATGCCTTATGCATATACCCCCAACTGTAGCTGTTTCAGAAGCTTGTTTTTTGCTTTGGAAGTCAATGTAATTTTTTTACTCTTGCATGGTTTTATAATATGTACATTTTGCATCAATTAAATTTTTTTTGCTTCAAACCATGTTGAATCTTGTTTCTTCCAAGTGCTTTAGATTCAGCTGAAGGTAATGCTCGTTCTTCACAAACACATTGTTTGAACAAAAAAAATGTCTACTGAGCAACCTAGCTTCATTGTAGTTGTACAGAACAAATATTTAATTGGAACAAGTAAGATGCTAAAAGATCACTGAAATGCATGTGCGCACAGCCTGTTAAAATTTATTTATTGTTGTTGGATGCATTTTCTCCTCTTAACGTGTAAAAACAGCACAGTGGATTGGGCTTTGAATTAAGAGTCAGGGAAGCTTGCATTGAACGGCAAGACAATTTTAGAAAGTGTTTTGATAATGTGCAAAACAAGGATGTTAGGCAGAAGTTGCTAGCTCAGTGTTCAGTTATTTAATACATAAATTTTGCATTCAGTGGATATAGTAACATAAGGAAGGCTTGGAATTCCTCATAAGACCAGAATATCCCCACCCAGTGCCTTTAATACACACTCTGCATGTTTTCAAAGCTTGGGCCCACTTCTTTGTTGATGCAGCACCAAAGCACACATGGGGGGGGGGGGGGTGGGGGTGTTAAATGCTCCTTGCTTGTCAAGTAATATTGCTGTATTTTGAAATAGTGCAAACTAAAGCAAGGATATATAAAAATTACCAGTGTAGCACATCAAGGGTGAAATAACATGTTCCTTGCAATTGGAATAGATTAAATATATACCTTTTTTTTTCCTGGCCTGTGCCCCTGAGTTTGTCCATTGTTGATTGATTTTCTGCATTGAGAAACACATGGTGTGTTGGGGATTCACGTGCTCTTCAAACCACGCTTCAGTAGACTTTTCCCCTTCGGTGCTGACTTACACTTGTTTAAATCAGGTAATGGGCACTGAGCTGTTACGTTGAAGTATTGTCTTCTGGGAAGGGGGTGGGGCAAACAGTAAAGGCCTTTCGGCCCACAGTGTTGCGCCAAACCAGCTGAAAAGTAAATTGTTTAAAGAAACTCAAACACTACCCCTGCTGTCTACACAGTGTCTGTATCCTTCCATCTTCATATCCGTGTGCCAATGTAAATGTCTTGGAAAAGCCTCTCCTGTATTTGCCTCTACCACCAACCACAGAAAAAAAGTACAGCACAAACAGGCCCTTTGGCCTATCTAGCCTGTACTGCGCAGGCTTTTCATTTCAGAACATAGTACAGGCCCTTCGGCCCACAATGCTGAGCCAGTTAATTTTTAAAAAATTCAAAAAAGAGCCTTCCTACCCGCTAAATGTCCCTATTCCTCCAACTTCCTTACGTCCATGTGCTTATCCAAACGTCTCTTAAAAGCCTCTATGTATTTGCCTCTACCACCATATCATAGAAAAGTACAGCACAGAAACTAGCCCTTCGGCCCATCTAACCTGTGCTGAGCCAGCTTAACAGTTTCAGCAGCAGGTCAAAGGCAGCACATGGGGAGCCATCAAACCACTTTTTTAGTGAGAGCAAAGACTGAGTTCTTTAATTTTTCACTGAAAGCAGAATGTTGCACTGGAGATGTTTGTGTAAAGTTGTGTTTTATCCTTTTCTCTCTTTTTTTCAGGACTAGGTGGGATGGTTGTTCCCTGTGTTTTTAAGGTATGAATGAAGTGCTCTGGCAGGACACCCTCCCCCAGCAGCAGTACCAGCCGCCACCGCCGTCGCCTCAGGACAGTCTCGGTAACAGCGTCGTTCACAACATGCCCGTGGTGCTAACTGGACCCTCCTCCGCCGGCCCCCAGCAGCAGCAGCAGCAGCAGCACGCCGCCTCACAGGCGCTCGCCGCCGCCTCAGTCTCCGCGCAAGGCCCCGGCTCGATGGGGCCCCCCGTGCCGGTGGTGGTGCCGGCCCTGGCGCTGGCCGCGGGCCGCTCGCAGGACGATGCCATGGTGGATTACTTCTTCCAGCGGCAGCCCGGGGAGCACCTGGGAGGAGGCGGAGGCAGTGGAGTCGCAGGGGGCGGTGGTAGTGGCGGGGGCGGAGGAGGTGGCGGCGGTGGCTACAACGGCAAGCACCGCTGGCCGACAGGCGACAGCATCCATGTTGAACATCACCAGGTCAGTGACATTTTCCATAGATCATCTTTAGTAGTACTCTGCTTGAGCTTTAAGCCTCGATCTCTTTACAGTCCCAAGTCCTCTATAGAGTCTGGCTCAATTATTGAATGAAGCTAAAGCAGTAAGTTTCAATCATAATCCAGATCTGCATTATTTTCAGTGTAAATACAGACCAGTCCTGATGAGGGGTCTTGGCCCTGAACACTTCTCTGTAGCTGCAGCCTGGCCTACTAAGTTCCTCCAGCACTTGTGTGTTGCCTGGATTTCCAGCATCTGCTGATTTTTTTCTCCAAGTTTAAGTTGGTTCCCTTTGCTCCTTATCAAACTGTCAGTATATCCTATGCTCTTCTGTTGGACATCTTTGCTTGGAGTGCACACTAGCTGCTCCGTGCAGTGAGTTCCAAATCCTTTGGGGGTGTGAAGGATCTCTTAAATAATCCTGCTAAATATAATGGTAGCTGCCCTACATCTCCTTCCTTTGAGGAAATGAAAAGAGTTTCTCCATTTCCTATTGTAAATGTAAACTTGTTACTCACACCACTCAGCTTTGTTTTGAGCCTGGCTTGCCTTTCTACTGCATGCAGTTCTGATGAAATCTCTGATATCCCGAACCATCTCCAATGCCTCATTTTCTTTTTAATAATACGGTGACCAGACCCATGGGCAGTGTCCACATGAGAGGTCTCAAGCAACAGCAGAGAGAGAGAGAAAAAAAAGTTTATAATTTCTAACAACAGAAACAAAAGTTTATATTATACTTAATGTATTGAATCAAGATATTTTGATACAGTACTAAGTAAATGCATCTTTCTTCATGACAATTTTTCAGGAAGGTGTTAATTGAGGATTCGTTTGGAAATTTAAAACCAACTGAAATTTTGGGAAGTTCAGTGTCCATGCCAAAATTTGCCCTTAATTGCTATGAAAGCAGATTATCTGGTCATCTGTCTTTTTTTTTTGATTTGATCTTGTCTGTGAATTGCAGTTGTCTACCTAATGATGCAGAAACTAGGAAAAACAGTTCATTGTAAACGCTTTCAAAGGTTCCAAGTCATAGATCACACTCAGTAAAGACACAGCAACAGTTTTTAGTGTGTGTGTCACTGAAATGTTCCTGTCTTTACAAATTCTCTCGGCAAGTTTTGCACCTGGATTCGCTGGATATAATGCAGAATTAAAATAATTGCTTTTTTAAAACTTTTTAAAAAATGTCTTCTCTCATTGCCTCAAGACTCCAGGCACAAAGGCTGAAGTAGCATAGGCCAACCGCTACCTTTTCATCAATATTAATAATTGGCAATACATACTTGGCATTGCCCTCTAGTCAAGAGCAATTAAAAAAAAAATCAAGTCTGAGCACACCGGGGTTAATTTGGACTGTCCCTCAAGTACCAACCTAATTAAATGTAGATCTGTTGGTTACTCGTGGTCGGTGGCATTTTGGTTTGCATGTCTTTAACCTAGCTGGCAGCAGGGGACACTTTTTTCCCCCCTCCAGTATATAGAAATGCAAAAATTGCATTTCACTTTGGGTAAGGTCAATAGTACTGTTAAGATTGCATAAAACTAACTTGTAATTCTCAAACAGTAATGCACAGCTTTTGATCTTTGTGCACCTATTTAATTTTCGAATACAGTTCTCTGTATCTTCCCTGCATGTGGTCCTGTTCATCAGAAACATTGAGTCCAGAACAGACCACTTAATTTGCACGTCTGTTTTAATACGAATTTCATAGTCTGTAATTGAGCAGGAAACTTTCAGTGGATGGGAAGCAAATCTGCTCTACGTCCTGCAAAAAGGCCACTTTCAGGATTCATTTCAACTGTGGAAGCACAACTAATTTTATTGGAGTGAGTAGCCTCTTACCAGCGGCTTTGAAGATGGTTGCAGGAAGGAATAAAATAATAACATCGCATGAAGGCTAACTCGATTTTTTGTTTTAAGCACCTTGTGCTGGGACATTTGGAAGGGATATTTGTTCAAAGCCTGTGTGGTTAAAACAATGCAATGTAGAAACATGCCCTTTTGGCACCCTGAATCTGCACAGTGTGGGGCAGATAGGATGGCTTGTGGGGAGAGAAATGGAGTTAAGTGTTTCAGATATACTTGGTTTATTAACAGCAGTCCTGAATTACAATGAGTAATGATGTTGGACAATCGTTAAGACACAGCAACACACACAGAATTTTGGAGGAACTCAGTAGGTCAGGCAGCATCTATGGAGAGGAATCAACAGTTGACATTTCAGGCCAAGACCCTTCTTCAGGACTGATGAAGGATCTTGGCCCGAAACGTCGGCTCTTTATTTGTCTCCATAGATGCAGCCTGACATGCCGAGTTTCTCTAGCATTTCGTGTGCGTTGCTCTAGATTTTCAGCATCTGCGGACTTTCTTTTGTAAACGAATGCAACAGTTTTGTTCCACCCAGATGCACGTTCCTGTAATCTATGGGCTACTTTATGATGATGAACTTCCTCAGGTTTATGCCTTGGTGACCATTATGAAATGGTTAGAGCGAAGAGACAAGGAATCTGATCCAAATTTGATAGTTGTGGATATAGTCTCAGCAATTAATGAGGGATTGTACTCAGAGTATTTTTAAAGAACATTCATGCTTAGCTCTGATCTTATCAAGCACAGGTCAGAAATTAAACTGAATCCTTCTGTATTTTGGAACTATAAAGTTGCTGCCTTTGCCAATTATTTTGGGGAGTTTGTAATTTTTACTTGTATATTCCTTGAACAAAAACAACCCCAGCATGGGGAGCTGAAGAAATCTAGAAGCTGGGCTTTGCCTATCTCAGTAAATCAGGCTGTATGTGTAATCAATGAGAAAGATCTGCATTTGCTTTGATTTGTGGTGATAGCATGGGGTGGGGGAAAGAGAAAGCAGCTTGGAATTCTAGAGGAAGGGTAGGGCTTCACTGTCTCTTATCTGACAACACTCTAAATTTATCCATATCCTCTTGTCTGCCTGGGGAAGGTATTGTGAGGCTGCTGGTCCTCTTGGGACCAGAAAGAGCAGGTGCTGATGCTTTCATAAGGAGGGAGGGGTTGAGCAAAAATGTAATTACTGACACACATACTGTCTTTTTGTAAATTTTGTCTGTAGATTCTTTTGGTATAAACTTTGCTTAATTATTTTCAACTTGTTGGTAAGTTAGTGATTATGGATCCTGATTTGTAGAGTTGATGCAGCCAAGATAAGCAATTTAGTACAGAATATTCCGGAACACTTCCAAGAAATTGGCAACAGCAAGTAGGCATTGCAATGTTGTACAATTAACCATGGTAAACACGAATTGGAAAGAATACTAAATACTTTTGGTAAATCAACATGTTTAAGGTTGCATTTAGAATGAAAGTACACGAGAGTGGTTCACCTTTAAGTCCTGATGCAACAAATGGTTTTTGGAAGTAGCTATCTGTTAATGATCGCTTTTGGGGTAAATTAATTTTTCTTGATGGGCTTGAAAATATTATCCAGCATGCTGTGTAGTTTGAGGGTGTGGAGAGCAGGATTATATTCAGTGGCTGTTTAACTATAAGTCTTCAATTTGGCTGACTTAAAGTAGCAGCCACTGATGGCAATTTCTCTTCACCTCTCATATTCCTGGCCGAGCAAGGGCATCCATTCACCAGTATCATCTTAGCAATTTTAAGTCAAATATTAAAATGTGTAAATTACATGTATTACTATTAATATTAAAAATGCCATTTAATCTCCATGTTCTATAATAAAGAAATGGTAATGGTTTGGGAGCAGGCAGGATAATGGGAACTTTCTGCAGCTTCCCAGCTTGATTGTTCCAACATTGCTCTGAGTGTCGTTCTGCCTGTCTCATTTGTAAGCTAGCATTTCTGAAATTCTCTTTCCTTTGTTCAGTCACTAATACTTTTTGTTCTTCTGCCCTTGCGAATCTCTGTTGCCTTTCGCTCTTTGGTGCTTCTAATGTAAAATTCTCACTGTTGTCTGAAATGATCCAATCTGATAATCATTCTTAAGCCCGTCACCCCTGCTGGGGAGTAGGCTGCAAACAGCAGCTCACTAGAGTCATCTGTCGTGGGCCAAACAAAGTTGGTCCCATGGCTTCTGTTTCCACCATTTTATTTCATAAGCCTTCTAGGTGAGGATCTATCTTCTCCCAGGGATGAGATCTTTGGAGCTTCCGTTGGCATTTCTGTAGCTGTGGAATTTTACGAGATGCGGTTGCTAGCCCCATGCCCAACCCTCCTCCATTTGCAGTGGGGCTTGGGTGATGGAGTTCTTATAACCATGGCATTGTGTTTCATGTTCTGATGATGTAACTCCCTCTCCCACCATTTTACCTGTGACCCCACATAAGGAAGCTAGGGAAGTTTAATCAAAGTAGCATGAAAGAGGAATAGGAAATGGCTGGATTGATGGAAGGAACATCACTGAACTTTCCTGGTTTAATAATATCCTGGGTAAGAAATCTGTCACTTTGCCTCTGTACCTCACCAATAACATCTACAGACCTATGAACAAAATTAGGGGTATGCATCCTCCTATTGTTCTTTCGCATCATTCCTGCAATTGTTTGGCATGCTCTTCTGCCATTTCCCTTCTAAATCCTACAATTTTCTGCATTTCCAAAGAAAGCCTTTCTTGCTGCTCAAGCTATCAGTCAACACACTTAACACCTCTTTAGGTTCCGTGCCATTTTTTGTTTGAATTATGCCCAAATAAAACTGCTTGATTTGTTTCTTCCAAAGTCAAAATCACTTTGACTAAAGCAAGTTATTTTTTACTGGTACAATACCATATAAGAGAGCTTTAGTGCTCTACAATGGAATGGAAGCTAAAACTGATTGAAATTAAAATGGTTTCCCTGTTGAAAAGCGTACCAGTCAACGACTCATGAATTGGTGATTGTCACAAAGTTTATTGCTTAGGATTCTGAAACTAATTTTTTTCCCCAAAGAGTTCAAACCTTGCTTGAAATGAAATTGCGACAGTAGATTGGGTATCTTATTTGTTGCTTCCAGTAGAAATGAGCATGATTGTAATGTGAATGCTTAAAAACCTTCCAGTAGTTCATATTGCATTAAAGAAGAAGACAGTATAGTCCCACAGTTCAAATGTATTGTGACTGATTCTTGAACTCGGTGTCCTAGCCTCATAACTTGATTATTATTTTAAAAAGACAGTGATTTCAGACGTAGCCATATTTGGTGACCATTTATTGTCTGTTAAGTGTCCTCTGGGTCAGGAAATATCCCTATTCTGAATAACTGACCCCTTATTTCAAGCATTCTGATTACTGGAAATGTTGACTGTAACCATCCTGTAAATTTGCAGAATTCTTGCTAGGAGGTTTCTTACCCTAGTCTGGTCCTTTAATGTTTTTAAGTCTTGGTGAGAAGTAAAGCAATTGCTATAAAGGACTACCCTCACTATCACTGTAGGAAGAATACCACCACTTGTAGAGCAGGGGTGGCCTGGGAGTGCTCCCAGCCATCACCTTTGAGAAATGAGCCATTGGCAAAATCAATAGGGAGAAAAAAACATTGGGAGATTTTGAAATGCAGTCTTTTTAACCAGAATTAAGGAATGAGATCATAATGTTAATTTTAATGTTAAAAAATTACTTGTAAGATTAAACATGTATTGCTTGATGGATAATCACTTCTGGGAGCTAGAAGGTTTTATTGTGGATCTCTTGAGAGCCTACTTGACCCGTTGTACCAGTTCCTTTTTGGAGTGTTAGCTTAACCAATCCAACTGCCTTGTTTTACTGTGGACATCTCTTTTCCTTGCTTTTAACATCTTCCTAGAAAGATAAATGGCATGTGCCTTATTTTTTGCAGCAAAAGTAGTCCACTCTACAGCAATAAATTTCCGTATCTCACCTCAGTTTAATAAAAAACAACTAGAGTAAAGTAAAAAAAATTCCTCTTAGTTTGACAATGTTTTGTGATCTTCCTCAACCACCTACAGATCTACAGGTAGAAGGGAGTAAAGTTGATAAATATGGTTATTATGGGAAGGTAGTATTGCATTTGGGTCATTTAACGAGTTGTTGACCAGCTGATCTGCAAATCTTGCAGAAGTTGTAAAAGAGAGAACTAGAATGAACTACCCATGACCAAATTTGGTTTGGAGCTGCAACTCCTGTTTTTTTTTGGTTCAACCCCATGCAAAGTAGACATTTAACTTATAGTATGTCTTATGTGGTACCGATTCTGAGTAAAGTTCATGTTTTTAAATTTCCCTCAGTGCAGCCGCTCTGCATCTCTCAATGCATGTGCAGTAAAAGCTTAAAGTGCTGGAAATACTCAGGCAAGCAAGCTGCATCTGTGAAAAGATCTAATGTTTTCAGGATTAAGGTATCTGTGCAGTTCAATTGGAACTGCTGGAAATACTGTTTCTCTTTCCACGTGCTGCCTGGCACGCTGAGTTTTTCTAGCATTTTCTGGTTTTATTTCGGATTTCCAAGGACAGTTGCTTAGCTCAAGTGAATAGGTAGGTTTTGAATCTAATCTTCTCCCTGCAATGTAGGTTGCCTTGCCTCTGTGGAAAATCTTTCTAATTTAGTCCTGGCCTTTGCTTTGGCTGCTTGTAAAGAGTTTTTAAATGTTAGATTAAGCTATTTCTTGCCAATGTCCCTTGCAAAGAAATGCTGGGATTCTTAATATAATACCAGAGAACATACTCAATTGGATTTGCCTCTGAAAGCTTACCTTGCTGGTTTTCATATAGGGTGAAGGCCCATCCTAAACCTTGGTTTCTGTTTTGACTTTAGTCTGTAAACACAAACTAGTTATGTGAATTTGGTTATTCGTATCTGGATAGGTCAGCTGATTTGAAAGGAAAGCATTGGGGCTTTTCAAAACATTGAAATGTTTTGTAGCCAATTAAATCCAGTTGAAGTGCTGTCGTAGTTACAGTTGTGGAGCATGGTGGCCAATTTGTATAAGATGATCTCTCATACAGGAGTGTGATGGCAGTCAAGATAATTTGGTACTTGTGACCAAGTTACTGGTTGTGTACCAACTTGCATGTTGATTGGTTTTGATTTACTTTTATACACTAAGTCCTCAATTATCCACTGACTTACAGTCTGCAGATCTCCACACTGGTAGGTTGGGAGTGTTGTGATTAGGTGTGCGACCAGGGTCGTGAACGTGGGTCAAGCTGCAATTTGGGCTCTTTGAGTGGAGCTGGGTCTGGAATGCTTGTCTCAGTGAATCAGCAAGCTGTGACTTAAAAAGTATAATTTCTGTAGGAGGAGTTAATTGCTGCATGTCATTACATTCTTGGTGACAATTGTCAACACCCTTCAGTGGTATCTGCAGGTCCTTTTGTAATCTCCCCTTCGCTACTAAGGAGAATTTCAGTCACTTGAAATTTCATCAACAGTTGGCCTTTTAAGTTTTTAAGGAAAAAGGTGTTCTTTTCAGTTTAAGTTTCTTTCTCCACCTTCATGTTGCCATTCCAGGGAACCAGAACCCTGATTTTAGACTCGTGCCATACAGGAATATCTGAACAGTTCACTTGATTAGTTCAGCACAAGGAAAGCAGCTGCAGTTCCCGATGTGCAGATTGATTTTGCTTCTCTGTAAACTCCAGATTCTGGAAAAGGAAAGCAGATTGGTTCCTGTACTTAACTGTTAACCACCTATCATTGGAATCACCATTTTTGGGCGGTCTGAAGTTTAATCAATTGTGAATTCATACTTCATTCTCATTTCAAACAGTTACTTAACTGAGGTGCAGGAGATGCACATTTAGCACAAATCAGCACCTTCAGGAGGATAGAAAGGAGGTTATTAAGATGAACTTGAAATCAAGCTTCAGGTTAAAGTTGGAAAAGTTTTATTCTCTTGCAAAAATGTGTTTTTTTTTTGTGATTCTGTTTCCTAGAGATTGTCATTATATCCTATATATTCATTTTGGTTAGAAACTATTCATTGAATAAAGGACCAATTTTTAAAATACAGATTTTAGAAACTGGTGTCCTCAAAGTGGTAATTTTTCTGTGGGCTCTTTGAAATAAGTTTAAACTGGTATTTATTTAACTATACAATGCAGAACAGGCTCTTCTGCACCATCCAGTAACACACCTATTTAACACTAGCCTCATGACAGGACTGTTTACTGTGACCAATTATCTGGAGCACCAAGGAAACCCACAGTCACTGGGAGAACATACAAACTCATTACAGACAGTGTGGGGCGTTGAACTCTGACGCCCCCAAGCACTAACCACCATGATGCCCAGCTGAGTATCTGAACCACAGAGAGAAAATCTATTTTGTCTATAATTTATATACAACACATTCACTGTATAAATCTTGCAAATATAAGCGTTTTTATGTTTTTCTGGAGTAATAAAAAAAACGCTTCTGAATTTTTTTTTGACCAGTGAGTGCAAGGAGGAGAAGGAATAGTTCCTTGATTTCCATTTGCTTTATCTCAGCACACACCTGATCTTTTTCTTTGTATTTGGATGAGTGTGGATTTGTGCTGACTAGGCAAGTTATGGTAGTAAGTTTCACGAATAATTTTCATTCCTGGAATACAGTTGTTAGAGAAGCCTGCATTTATTTCCCATTTCTGGTGACCTTCATTACTGGACCATTTCAAAGAGCTGTTACCATTGTGAACTTTATACCACACTAGCTAAGGGTGGTATAGCAAAACTCATTGAACTGGATAAATGTTTACAACACTACAATCATTTAGTAAGCTCCGATCTAGATCTAAAATGTTCAGTGGCTCAGGTAGAATTTAAGCTTAATTGGTCATTAGTCTAGGCCTCCTGAAAGACTAGTCCAGTAACATAACCACAAGCTTACTGTGCCCCATTAAAATACTGGTGTGAATTTCTGCAGTCCCAAGTCATGAATTGTGCCTGCATAGTTCCTGTGTTTATTGGTTACTGAACTAATAACCATAAAGCTGTGGGTGTTAGAGTTATTAGTGTACTTGTCTCGCATGAGTCAGGTTGCCAATCCAAAATACTGAGAATAGCTTATATTAAATAAGTTTCAGGCTTCCTCAGATCCTTACAGCTGCCATTTTGACCGTACTCCTGCCCTCTTGATGAGTTCAGCAGTGTTGCATTGGGAATCTGCCTAATCGACCTGCGGCAGGTTAGATATGGTGTAGTTTCAGGATTTTCCCCTTTCAATGGAGAGGACTGGCTGTGAGGGGGAGAAAAGCAAGTTCACCAAATTTATATACAAATAATTGAGTTGAATGTCTTAGCTTCAGTTTTTTCCTTTTTTTAAAAAAAAATCCTTAGTATTTCCATATTTCTAATTTTCTCTGAATTTCAGCCGCACAGACTTGGTCTCAATAATTTTGACCATCAGTAAGCTTGAGAGTGCTGCTTTTCATTTATGGGCTTATAATGGGACAGGCTTCAGGTCTCTGCCATAGAAAGTAGCAAGTGGCAAATGCATTTGGTGCATCAAGGGTATATTGGACAAATAATGACCGATTGTTTATGTATTAACAGTTTTGAGGGTAATAATCCTTCACACTGAATTGATGAAGGCCTTTGAGCAGGCCCGATAATTCCACGTTCACTATACTGATCTGAACGAGATTACAAACACGAGAAAATCTGCAGGTGCTGGAAATCCAAACCATCACACACAAAATGCTGGAGGATCTCAGCAGGCCAGGCAGCATCTGTGGGGAGAAAAAGAAGTAAATATTTGATGTTTCAGTCCGAGACCCTTCATCAGTCCTGAAAAAGGGTCACAACCTGAAACGTTGATCTGTTTGTTTATTTCCATAGATGCTGCTTGGACTGAAGAGTTCCTCCAGCTATTTGTGTGCGTAGATGTGAAGCAGATTAGATCAGTTTTAAGAGGAAGCTACTCATATAAGTTTGGACAGAATTTAACCATTATTTGGATGTTGGTTTTTGGTCGTATGCTTCTCTCCTCCATGGTGCAGGGTTGAGTGTGTGTTGTGCAGTTTTTTGGGATACACTTAGTATTTAGGATGAGCACATGTCTGGTTCTGTACCCCAGTGGGCTTTATAGTGATTTGAGTAACTACAGGTAGTCTGCTTAGAGGAGGAGAACAGGTTTGTGGAGAAATGTGATGTTGTGTGCTGCCGAAATTGCATTAATGGAAAATTTCAGTAGAGATGATATCATTGTGAACGTTTTGTAAATGTCCTCCATCACTCGCCTCCCTATTTTTTTTTAAAAAAAGGTCTTTGCAGAGACTACTTGTGTTGACTGTAGCTGCGGTCAACTTGGGTCGCAGGGCCCAGGCTGAAAAATAGAATTGAATTTATGTGCTGTATTGCTCTGTCAATTAGCCTTAAGCCATCAGGGAAGCCCTTACAAATTCTAAAGCTCTACATTAACAAATGTTATGATTCTCTTATTAAGGAAATAATTCAATAGCTGTTGGATTGCTGAATGTCCCAGTGCAGTGCCAAATAACTGTACCTCGTAGAGAACTGAAGTGATGACTATTTACTAATTTCCTTGTGACCTGTTGTATTTTTTTTAATGTTGCTTTATATTTCTTAGACAAAAGCAAGTAATTCTGATCAGGGTTGTCATAATCCATTGTTTCAATTGCATTTGAAAGAATAGAGGGGGGAATTTGCCCGGCTGCTGCTTTGGTAACATTACACACATTTTTAGAAAAGAAGTCTAGTGAAGACTAATTAAATTGCCATGCTATTGCTGTTTGAACTACTTGTTGATAGAATGTAGATTGAATGTGAGCACGGGATAGTACTTTGAGGCAGTCCCTGGGTTACGTACGAGTTCCGTTCCTGAGTCTGTAAGTCGGAACAAGTATATCCGGTATTATTTAGCGTCAGTTAGTCAAACGTTTGTCTTAGTATATAGTATATATTTTACCTTTCTATGCATATAAAACAAAAAAATGTATGTATTCCAATAATTAAACCACTGCTTTGCTTAGTAATAATTGTAGCTTTCATTGGGAAAGGGCCTTTCACATGCTCCATTATTCTAACTTTATCCTTTAAAGTTGTTCCAGTCGTTGACCAACTGTAGCCTAACGCTTTTCCAATGACCGATGGCATTTCACTTCTTTCCAAACGCTTTATTATTTCCACTTTATTTTCAATCGTGATCGCTTCCCATCAATGGAACAGAAACATTGCGGGCGGCAGGTCCCAAGCTCTGCCGGCTCCCGAAATCCACTGGGTCCTAAGGACCACCGCTCTGCGACAGGCTAAATGGGACAAGTAGGGGCTGTGCTGGGTTTGGGTATTTGATCCTCCACAATATTCCGCGTGGGAATTTAAACTGGAGGTGGCAGTGTTTTTTTTACGTAGTGGAGTTGTGCGCTCGACATCAACTTGGGAGAGGTCTGTCACTGGATCGAACTCGGGAACCTCCATTCTCCAGCCCGGTGCTGATCTCACTGTGCCACCAGCAGACCAGAACGGTGGGGGGGGGGGGGGGGGGGGGGGGTCATCAGGGTGAATGTTACTAAGAAAAATTTAAGCCGAATACAAAGTTAAACACTCAACACAGTGTCAACAACAGTGACTTAAAATGGAGGACGGCATCGTGATCCGACTTAAAATGGTGGACGGCGTTCTCCTTCCTCAGTTCATAAGTACGAGTTGTCTGTAAATCTGACATTCGTAACTCGGGGACTATCTGTAGCCAACTTTTAGAGCACTACAGCACAGAAACAGGCCCTTTGGCCCATCTAGTTTGCAGCCTGCTCTTCTGCCTAGACCTATCAACCTTCATAGTCCTCCATACCTCTCTCCATGTACCTATCCAAATTTCTCTTTGACGTTACAGTTGAACTCACATCTGCCATTTCTAGCAGCTCCTTCTAAGCTCATGCCTCCCTCTGAGTGAAGAAGTTCCCCTTCAGATTCACCACATATCAGCCATAATGAATTGATAGAACTGGCTCGATGGGCCAAATGGCCTAATTCTGCTCATATGGTCTTACAGTGTAAACACTTCAGGTTTCACTGTAAACTTCTAGTTCTAGTCTTGCCCAACCTGAGGGGTAAAAGTCAGCAAACATTCAATATATCTATCCCCAATGTGTTCCGACCCTATCATTTGAAGGACTTTGATGGCAGAAGCAGCAATGCTGTTGAAGGCTGCCCAGCTTTATGGAGCAGTTTATTTTAAACCAACCAAATACTGCAGGGTGAGCCGTAGTGTAGCGGTTAGCACAATACTTTAAAGTTCAGTTCCTGCAACTGCCTGTCAGGAGTTTGTATGTTCTCCCTGTGACCGCATGTGTTTCCTCTGGGTGCTCTGGTTTCCTCCCACAGTCCAAAGATGTACTGGTTGGTAGGTGAATTGGTAGTTGTAAGTTGTCCTCTGGTTAGGCTAGAGTTAAATCGGGGGATTGCTGGGCAGTGTGGCTAGAAGGGCCAATTCTGAACTGTATCTCAATAAATTTCAAAGTAAATTTATTATCAAAGTACGTACATCACCATATATAACACTGAAATTCATTTTCTTGTGGGCATACTCAATAAATCCAAACTAGAATAATAACCATAATGGAATTAATGAAAGACTGAACCAACTTGGGTGTTCAACCAGTGTTCAAAGGATAATTATGCAAATACAAAAAGAAAGAAATAATAAAGTAGTAAGCAATAAATATAGAGAACATGAGATGAAAAGTCCTTATAAGTGAGCCCATAGTTAGTGAGAACATTTCAACTGAAGTTGAGTGAAGTTTCACCCGTTAAGTAATGAAAAGGAGTTTACAGTGAGTTACATAAAGCATCGCATGTTCTCTGTTCTTATTCTTGCTGTTGCCTGTAAGGAGTTAGCATGTTCTCCCCATGACCATGTGTGTTTCCTCTAGGTGCTCCAGTTCTCCCTCCCCCCAGTCCAGAGACAAATTGGTTGGTAGATTACTGGTCGTTGTAAATTACTGTGCGATTAGGCTTGGATTAAATTGGGGGATTGCTGGGCGGTGTGGCTAGAAGGGGTGGAAGGCTGCATCTCAATAAATACATCGATCCACCAGAGCTTCAGTAAATTGTTTTGATACGCACCGAACCTTTGTCCTGTACTAACTCTCAATTGGAAACTGAGTTTAAAAATTGACTTGTCTTCTGCAGAGACCACTTAGAATAAACTATGGTGGTTACAACGGAACTTTGGGATAAAGCTAGTTTTAAGATATGTTGTGAGTACTTCAGTGAAACGGTCTTGATTTTAACTATGTTTATGATAAATCTGCGTACAAACAGCATGGGATAAGAACTAGTCTACAAAATTGGTGGGGGGAGTTGCTGGGTTCCATATTAGAAGTTACATACAATCTTAACGTGATTTTAGAAACCATTGCTCCCTTTTCCCCCCAAGTTCATTTCGTACTTTCAGTGAAGAGATCTTGTGATGCTAAAAGACCTGAACGGATTAGATATGGAAAGTTATTTTCCATGGTAGGGGATTTCAGGACAAGAGGGCACAACTTCAAGATTGAAGGGCGTCCATTTAGAATTGAGATATGAAGAAATTACTTTAGTCAGAGGGGGGGCGAATATGTGGAATTTGTTGCCATGAGTGGCTGTGAAGGCCAAGTCATTGGGTGTATTTAATACCATAAATAGACATTTTCCTGAATAAAAATGGCATTAGGGGATACGGTGAGCGAGCAGGTAAGTGGACATGAGGCTAGGTTTAGATCAGTCATGTGATCTAGACCAGTTTTCGATAACCTGGATGGGTCGGAGAGGAATTTTCCAGATTTTTTTCCCCGGGTTTTTTCCCCCCGGGTGATCACATGGGTTTGGGCGGGATGAATAATAAAATAAAATGGGCGGCATGGTGCCCTGTTGGTTGGCACTGTTGCCTTGTGGGATTCGGTGAAAACTAGAGTTAAGATTGGATCAGCCATGATCTTGTTGAATGGCGGAGCAGGCTTGAGGGGCCGATTGGCCTACTCCTGCTCCTATCTCTTATGTTCTTATAAGATATAGAAGCAGAAGTAAGCAATTTGGCCCATTGAGACTGCTCCGCCATTCAATCATGGGCTGATTCAATTCTTCTAGTCACCCCCCACTCCCCTGCCTTCCCCACCCTTTGATGTCCTGGCTAATCAAGAACCGATCTATCTCTGCCTTGAATGCACCCAATGACTTGTCTTTCAATCCTGAAGTTGTACCCTCTTGTCCTGGACTCCCCTACCATGGGAAATAACTTTGCCATATCTAATCTGTTAAGGCCTTTTAACATTCAGAATGTTTCTGTGAGATTCTCTCTCTCCCCCCCCCCCCCCCCCCCCCACCCTATTCTGAACTCCAGGGAATACAACCCAAGAGCTGCCAGCCGTTCCTCATATGGTAACCCTTTCATTCCTGGAATCATTCTCGTGAATCTTCTTTGAACCCTCTCCAATGTCGGTATATCCTTTCTAAAATAAGGAGCCCAGAACTGTGCACAATACTCCCAAGTGTGGTCTCACGAGTGCCTTATAGACCCTTAACATCACATCCCTGCTCTTATATTCTGTACCTCTAGAAATGAATGCCAACGTTGCATTTGCCTTCTTCACCACCGACTCAATCTGGAGGTTAATCTTTAGGGTATCCTGCACAAGGACTCCCAAGTTCCTTTGCATCTCTGCATTTTGAATTCTCTCCCCATCTAAATAATAGCCTGCTTGTTTATTTCTTCCACCAAAGTGCATGACCATACACTTTCCAACATTGTACTTCATTTGCCACTTTGCCCATTCCCCTAAACTATCTAAGTCTCTCTGCAAGTTCTCTGTTTCCTCAACACCACCCACTCCTTCACCTATCCTTGTATCATCAGCAAATTTAGCCACAAATCCATTAAACCCATAGTCCAAATCATAGACATTCTAAAAAGCAGTGGTCCCAACACTGACCCCTGTGGAACTCCTTTGATAACCGGCAGCCAACCAGAATAGGATCCCTTTATTCCCACACTCTGTTCTACCAGGTGCAACTCACAAACTTAAGCTTTAAGGCAGAGATAGATAGGTTCTTGATTAGTCAGGGTATCAAAGAGTATGGGTATGGGATTAAGGTAGAGGAGTGGGGTGACTGGAAGAATTGAATCAGCCCATGATTGGTGGAGCAGATTCAATGGGCCAAATGGCCCACTTCTGCTCCTATATCTTACGATATAATTGTCTCCTTCTCTGTAGCTGAATCCTGAGAATATTCCAGATAATTTTCCCTCTGCTGGGGACCTAATTACAGGAGTTACTTTATAAACATTTTGAGCCACGCGGTAGGCAGGAGTAAAATGAACTATGATCGTGTCAATAACTTGATGCTTCAGCTTTGCATGGTGCCTTTTCTGATGTATTATACTTGCACATAGAATATGGTGTAGGACCCAAGTTTGTCTTTCACGGTAGTGCCACGGTTCAGAATAGTAAAACGGTTAAAAAAAGAAAATAAATGACCTTTAGATGAATTAAAGTCTGAAGATTATAAAGATAAAACTAAATAAACTTAAGGAAGGTTGATAGTGTGAACTTTATTTTGTGAGAATGCAGCCAGAAAAGAATTAATGATAAAAGGGAAGTATCACTTGGAATTGTAGATCATTAGTTCAAAGTCACATATAGTTCCTGCTATGTGAACTTGCGGTGTATTAGGTGCCAGTTTACCCTTAACCTTCAATTCTGTTGGGATGTTCCCTGCCTCTCAACCCCCTTGCCTGTTTGGAAGCACCACCTGCTGGTGAAAATATTTTTTAGTGGACAGAAGATGGTTCTTGTGAACTGTGCATATTCTCTAGCTTCACATACGACCCATCTCCAAAGGTTCATGCAGACTTCTCTCAGCAGGGTGAAGTGAGCTGAAAAGTATCTAATTCACAATGCAGAGCAACACACAAAATGCTGGAGGAACTCTTCAGGTCAGGCAGCATCTGTGAAAATGAATAGATTGTCGACGTTTCGGGCCGAGACCTTTCTTCAGGATGGGAGAAGGGTCTCGGCTTGAAACGCAGACTACCTATTCATTTCCATAGACGCTGTTTTACCTGCTGAGTTTCTCCAGCACTTTGTGTGAGTTTCCTTAGCACCTGCAGACTTTTTATAATTCACAATACACTTAACCTGTATGACTTTCCTGAATTTTTATGCACAGTTTTTCAAAATGCATATCTTCGCTTCATTCATTCTGCTGTAACACTTTCTGTTTGAAAAGGAAGGTATTTACCGCTAATGTTATAGTCGTACCTGTTGCTTTAGGTAGGGTTTGTTATGTAGGCAGTTCTTGACTTTCTTGCTGTTTCATTAAATACATGCTTCAGTGTGAAAGTTAAATTGTACTTTTATGTTTTGCATTGACTTAAATAAAAGCTGTCCAGATTTTTGTCATTCCCCAACTATGATGGAGTTGGGAGCTGTGTGATGCTGAACGATGCATTGAAATTAATACAGCTTTGAATGAAATGTGACAATGGTGATGCTTTAGTCATGCTGTTGCGGAGTATTATTTATGATCTTTATAAAGAGAAGGTGGGGGCAAAAGAGGCTAGATGGGCAAAGCAACAGACTTGTATACATAGGAGTGTTGGTAAAGCTTGGCCTTGTTTTTACAACAGAATTCTGTGATCACTGTTTACTTTCTGGCAATTGACATTTGACACTTTAGACAGCTGGGAATCAGATGCAAATTTACAGTAAAAACACTTCTCATTTTTGGGGAGGAAAGGTGCTTGAATATCGTTTGCAGTGGGAAAAGTGCAAAAAAAAACCCGGCTGTGCTGGCAATCTGAAATTTAAAAAAACAAGTACTAGGTATACTTGTGGGCCTGGAAGCTTATGTAAAGTAACAAATAAGAGTTAATGTTTCGGGCAGTTGAAGTGAAAATTCATCAAGCCTTGCAGACCTGAATTTTGTTTCTCTCTCCATGGAATGCTGCCTGAGCTGAGTATTTCCAGTGTTTCTGTTATTTAATCTTTAAAGATATCAACTGTTGTATGCCTGAAGCATGAAATTGTTCCTCTTCCACTTGCTGATCAATTCACTCCATTTTCTTGATTTTTATTTGAGAATTGTTTATGAGCTTTCTCCTGTTAGTTCAGTGCAACAAAATAAGACTACAGCCAGTATAACAAGATTTTTCTGTGATATTTTACTTGTCACTGAAGATTTTGAGGGTTTCCAACTATTTCTATGATATATACCAGAATGTATTGAAAGAAAATTTTTTTGGTGTTGCAAATATATTTGCAGTTATACCATTAGATCTTGGAGGATTAGAGAAGTGAAAGAGCTTCTCATGATACCTGGTGGAAAAAGAGTTTGGAAGAACTTTCCTGATTTTTCTCACTAAAGCTTCAGTGAATGCAATGAAGATGTTTTGAAGAGTACCGTAGATTCCGGATTTTAAGCCGCTACTTTTTTCCCAAATTTTGAACAGCTTTGAACTTTGCGGCCTTTAATACGGAGCGGCTAATGCATTATTTTTTTTCATGCCGCCTCGTAAACATTTTGCCTCGTAACAGTAGACCAATAAAATTGATGAGTAGTTCACAGAGGTCCAATGAAATTGTACGATAAATCAAGCGCACTTTCACAATTAAATTATTGTAAATCAGTCATTTGTACTCACCCTCATCAACATGGAAAACACTCGAAGCATTGTGCTGCCTTATGGCAGTTATTTAGTTTATAATATTTTCGCTTAGTAATTCATTTTCTAGTTAAAGTTAGAAGAGTTTTAACTATATTTGTTTTCTGTACTACATCGCGGGATGCTATGACGTCACACCCGGTTTCGCCGCGTCTTGTGGGAAAAATGCCGTTTGCGATAAACGGAAAGGAGGGGGTGGAGCGGCGGAGCGAAAACGCTGCTTTTAAGTTAAAGGCGATCAATAACTTTTCCTGGTAGGCTGCAGTATATATATTTTTTACCAGTCGTTAGGAGATACTGGAATGTTGTTCAGTAAAGAAGTATACGCAACGTATATTTAAAAGTAGCCGCGTTACGGGCACGGTTCGAAAAAAAGCATTTGCAATATGTATTTGTTTTTGTTACCATATGGATTTAATTAAAAGTTAAAAAATCCTCACGTGTAATATCTTTCTGTGTAAATATCTCATATTACAACGTGGGACACCTGCGGCCTAAAATTCGGTGCGGCCTTTACAAGTAAAAAATTGATTTTATTTCTAAAATTAGAGCCAGCGGCTTTTAATCAGGTGCGCTCTGTAGTCCGGAATCTACGGTAATTGGTAGTATGATTGCTGTAAATGCTGGTGGATCTGTTAAAAAGCCTCATTAATTGACCATGGAGAAATGATGTTTAGTTGCCAAACTTCAGGATAAAGGGGATTTTTTTTAAAGGATGCTAGTAATCCAGAAAATAAGCTTAGAAGACATTTGTTTTCAATTAACAAATGCACGAATTGAGACAGAAGATCTCAGTCTCAATTGCTTATAAAATCAATGATAAAAGTGTTTTTGAAAATTCAAGTTTTATTTTGCAGTGACTGAAACCTTGCATGTTTGAATTTGGTGCTCATTAAACCACAACTTTTTATAATAAAAAAACAGAACCTCCACTCCATAAAGCCTCCATTAACTCCCATATCACTTCAGATGCCATTTTGTACCTCTGGCCCTCGGTTGATGCCAGACGGTATCTGTGCTCAGTGTTTGAGCTGATAATATCAGTTAAAATATTGCACGTTCGAGTGATTTCTTATAGTTGCATGTTGATGAAATGTGTTTAGACTAAATGTGAAGGTACATAGTGTCTTGAAGTTAACCATTCTAATTTCTGATTTATTTTATTGAATGCTTAATGTACCTCCTGATATCATTAATGACTTCATGTAACCAGTATGAAATGCATCCCTTTTAGACTATACTGGAGTTTAACTATGGATAGTTGTCATTTTCATTGAACCTCGCCTATTGTGTGACCAGGCTGCCCTCGTTCCCCACAAACTGCTGTCTGTGGGTCCATGCATCTGCCACAGGTGGGGAGTGTTGGTAAGGATAGTACATTTGTGCATAACCCCCTTCTGTGGGTCTGAATAACCCTGTTCACTTTGAGACTGATTTCAGTTTGCATTGTGATAGCAGGTAGTAAAATATCAATCCGTGCACAGTTATGTTAGGAAAACTGGGAGCTTGAAGTGTTCTTTAAAATGTTCAAGCGGAGTAGGGGCCCAAATTCTGGTTCTGAATTACAACTGGAGCTATGCTGGGGAGTACAGGTAGGAGGGTGCTCAGGGTGGCAAGGTCGTGGATAAGTTTGTGGCTGGTACTGGAGTTCCGAGTGGATTTTGTTTAGTTCTGGAAAAAGATGGGACTGGTTTGCAAGTTAAAAGTCCTAAATTTGAGCAAGGCTGATTTTGCTGGCGTTAGACAAGAGCTTGTAAAGATTGATTGGGAGAAGCTGTATGTATAGGGGCATTTGGCATTTCAGAGGCTTTAAAAGTAAGATAGGGAAAGTTCAGCATGTTCCTGTTTGGGTAAAGAGCAAGGCTGGTAGGTTGAATAGCACTATTGAGGCTCTTAGGAGGAAAATTGGGTTGCATGTTGGCATACTCAGCTGGGATCAAGCAAATGCCTTGATTGTGTGGGCTGCAGGTGTATACATAAGAAAAAGATCAGGAAGGCTCAAAGGGGACACAAGATAAAGGAGAATCCAAAGAGATTCTATGAGTGTTGAGCAAAAGTCTAACTAGGAAGTGAATTGGACCATTTAGAAATTTAAAGCCAAGAGAAGAAGGTAAGGCCTGAAGAAAAAATAGCATTTAGCACCTTGGGAACTAGGGAAGTCAAGGAAGGGATTGGCAATGTCTTGAACCATTGATACTGTGAAAGATACTGGCACTCTTGAGGTGCATGAAAGTGGATAAATCCCAAAGTCCTGATTAAGTCTATCTTAGGACATTGCGGGAAGCAAGTGAAGAAATTACTGAGGCCTTGGCAGAGGTTTTTGTATTTTCGTTAGTCGAGGGTGATCCACTGGAAGATGAGGACAGTCATCCTTCAGTGAAGAAAGACAAGCCAGTGAGCCTAACCTTAGTGGTGGGAAAGTTACCGAGAAACAGGATCTATGTATTTGGAGAGTTCAGGGACAGGTTGGGGATAGTCAACGTGGCTTGCTGCAAAGGGAATTGTCTCATGAATTGGAGTAGTTTTTGAAGATGTGACCAAGAAGATAATGAGAGCAGGGCAGTAAATGTGGACTTTAGCGAGGCTTTAGACAAGGTCCCAAATGGTTGACTGGTCTGGTGAGTGAATGAGCTGATTGGATATAAAAGTGGCTTGGTAGAAAGAACTGAAGGGATTTTCAGTTTGGAGGCCTGCAACCAGTGGTTTGCCTTAGCGATTAGTGCTGTTGTTCATCACATCTATTAATGAATTGGTATGATTATCAAGTTTGCAAATGAGACCAAAGTTGATACTGTGAAGATGATTGTCTATAGTTATAACAGGATCTAACTGGGGAAAATAGGCCAAGATTAGCAGATGAAATTTAACTTAATGTGTGTGTAGTGATGCTTTTTGGGAAGTTAAACTAGGACGGAACCTGCACAGTAGATCACATTTCTTCAGGGAATGTTGTAAAACAGAGAGACCTGGGGTACAAGTACATAGCTCATTGAAAGCGGTGACATGCTGATTGCCTTCATTGGATGGGGCATGAGTATAAAAATAGGGATGTCACATTACAGGTGTACAAGGTGCGGTAATATACAATGGCACCAGCAACCTGGGTTCCATTCCTGCAGCTGTCTATAAGGAGTTTGTACATTCTCCCCGTGACCAAGTGGGTTTCCTCTGGGTGCTTAGATTTCCTACCACAATCCAAATGCCTATTCATTGGTAATCCCGCTATTCGGCTAGGATTAAATTGGGGATTGCTGGGCGGCACACCTGAAAGGGGTAATTTCATGCTGTATCCCAATAAATAAATGAAGGTTCATGAGACCTTAACCTGGAATATTGTGTGCATTTGTGCCCACCATACTACAGGTATGATTAATGAGAGAATGCAGGAACGACCCTGCTTTGTTCCTGGGACCACAGGGCTGAGGCATCAGAAGAAACTGGATATGCCAGGACTGCTTTTCCATAGTTGAGCTGTGACCTTGGAGTGATTTCTTCCCCCCCCCCCAAGGGTAAGGTAGGCTGAAGTCAGAGGGCATGGGATTCAGGTGAGTGGAGAAAGGTTTAAAGTGGGCTTATTATCTCCAGAGTGTGCTGCCAGAGGAAGTGGTGGAGGCAAGTACAATTATGTTTGGACACGTTCTTGATTTGGAAACAGTTACAGAGATACAAGTCCATTGAAGGCAAATGGGATGAGCTTTGGAATGCACCTTGGTCTGCATGGATGACTTTGGCCAAATTTCCATGTTCCTTGAATGCTAGTATCTTTCAAGTTGTAGATTTGTTCTTGTATCTACAAGTCAGGCGAGGGTCATGCCAATTCCACACGCTCTTCTACAGTGTTCACTCCTCTCTCAGTATGCTGTATCCCAAACTGGTACAAGTGATTTTGTTTGACTGTCCATTTCTCTCTGTAGATGCTGTCTGGCTCACCGAGTGCTCCCAGTTCCTTTTGTGTGTAAGAGTTTGTCATAGGTCCCGTTTTTCAATTGATATACTGAAGGCTCTTATAGAATAGTTAAGTTTGCCATTGAATCTAAGTTTTTGTTTTGCTTATCCTTAAGTGTGCATTTGAGTTTGTTCAGTGTTTGAATTAATGGGGCAGTCAGTTCACCAAGGGGTTAGTGGAAGAATATATATTCATTCATAACTTTGGAAAATAGTTTGGCATGTTGTATTGCATAATATCATGAGGTAACTGTTCTATTGTATGCTTTCTTGTGTAAAGAGCTGTTGTTTAGCATGGCTTGAATGCAGAGCATATTGATTTGTCTTCCTAAGGCTTCCTTTTATTCGGGTTTTCCTGTGTGTCTTGCGATCTGCCATTATATGGAAGGTATCTGAGATTTCTTAAGTGTTTTGCCTGGTGGCATCAACAAGAGTAAGTGTTTTCTGGCTTTCAAAGCAGTTACTACCATTTCTCTTGACAACTAACCTCCAATTTGTTAGTGTTTGTGTGTCTCTTAATTAGTGGTTTTCTCATTCAATCTAATGAACGTAGATGTCATTGGGAATACTAACCATACGTGGATCTTGAGTTGCATTTGAGATTAAAAGGAGCTAGTAGCCTTAAGGACTCCACAACTCTTAAGGCATTGGGGCTAAAGGGTATCTGATCACTCCTTCCCCACCTATATTTAGTTGTTTGTTTTTTTTCTCTCTCTCTGCCCATCACTCTGCCTGTTCTCCATCTCCCTCTGGTGCTCCCCTCCCCCTTTCTCCCTAGGCCTCCTGTCCCATGATCCTTTCCCTTCTCCAGCTCTGTATCCCTTTTACCAATCATCTTTCCAGCTCTCAGCTTCATCCCACCCCCTCCTGTCTTCTCCTATCATTTCACATTTCCCCCTCCCCCTCCTACTTTCAAATCTCTTAGTATCTTTCCTTTCAGTTAGTCCTGATGAAGGGTCTCAGCCTGAAATGTCGACAGTGCTTTTCCCTATGGATGCTGCCTTGTCTGGTGTGTTCCAGCAGCATTTTGTGTGTGTTGTTCGAATTTCCAGCATCTGCAGATTTCCTCGTGTTCCCCACCTATACTTTCCCATTTGTACTGCTTCGGACTTACTTTCCAAAGCTGACGAGAATAGGACATGGAACCCAGCTGCCATTTGTACTCCAAAATTCTAGTGTCTTGTGCTGGAACACGTTATGAGTTTTTAAAAGATTTGTCTACAAATTATTAGGGGCATAGTCGACCAACAGATAATTCTGAACTGTGAGTCAGTAAAATAAACGTTTATGATGTCATGAGGAAGCTGCTGTGACAGTTCAGTGCGTACTCTGAAGTCATAAACATTTAGGTTTTTTGCTTCAGAATAAGAACTGTGTAAGTTAGGCAATTCGCCAGGATGTGTTTGACTTTTCAGCTTCTCGCCTGAAAACTGAGAAATGGGACTTGGTTTTAAAAAAAGAGATCTGTATTCCCTCTGCATGTGCACTTCTTCAAGCTGGCATGCCTGAGATAGCATAATATTGATGTTCGGTCAACTGAAAGGTAATTAAACAGAGCACAGTTTAAAGTACCTTAATATCAGAAATTTTCCCAATATTTCACAATAATTTGTGTTTACCTTTCTAGTTACAGTTTTATACAATTCTCAGCAGGCAGTATTTATCCATGGTCATTATATAAGTGTGCAACTAATTAGGAGCGAGGGAATGTGTGACCTTGCACCAGCTAAGTGTTGCTTTTTGCATAGGTCTGTTCTGTCAGACTTGGTTCCAATATTATACTTGCAGTAGTTTTCTTGATAATTTGTTAGGAATTCTTGTTGCCCATATTCCCTCTTGCTTTAATTGTTCAGCTAATGCTCCCTGGTGTTGCTGATTTTACTGTACAAATGCATTATTGAATCATCCATGTTGTGGGGAAAATCTTGTGGGTGGCGGTATCTTTGTATTTATACTTTTTTAGTTACACTTCATTACTAGCTTGTATTGTCCATGGAGCAGCATGCCACGGTCAGCTTCTCATCTACATCTTGAACTGTACAGGTTACTTGTCTTCGGATATTGTGAATCTGAAGTATTGCCAATGTGGTTTTGTTTCATTCATTGACAAACCTGAATCAGGGCATCAAGACTTGGTAGGTTTGTTCTTGAATCTACAAGCCAGGTGAGGGTTGGGCCAATTTCGCATGCTCTCCCGCGATATTCCTCTCTCCGCGGCGCTGAAGCTGTGAGGCTGCTGTGGCTGGTACTCGCTTCGTGTCTGCGAGTTTCGCCGTGGTTTTCCCTGCCATATGATGAACTGAGGCTTTGGGCCTACTCTCACTGCTCACGTCTATGCTCTTACTTCTATTGTTTGCATAATTATTT
The DNA here is from genome assembly GCF_048418815.1 of Hemitrygon akajei. Classification (NCBI taxonomy): domain Eukaryota; kingdom Metazoa; phylum Chordata; class Chondrichthyes; order Myliobatiformes; family Dasyatidae; genus Hemitrygon; species Hemitrygon akajei. The sequence goes on along the minus strand of NC_133147.1, from coordinate 19,697,619 downwards.
GTGTTTTTTTCCTCTTTCTCTGTGTATTGGGTGTTGGTCTTTTTTTATTGGGTTCTTTAGAATTTCTAGCTTTGAGGCTGCCTGTTAGCAGACAAATCTCAATATTGTATAATTTATACATACTTTGATAATAAATCAACCTTGAATCCTTTGAAATATTGGACATGCTGAGGCTTTACACTTTACCATAATCTGTGCCAGGTGGTGTCGTGTAGTTTGGTGTGTAAATGAACTTTGGGAAATGTTATGTTGTAGGTGACCCAGGGAACTGTGGAGGAGAGCTCAGGAAGAAACCCAAGGCAGTGTCCTTGAGGCAGACCGGATGGTGCTTTAGGAAAATATTGACCGTGGGAACTTTAATGTGCTGCTCAGAAACTGTTCTAACTATATTTGTTGTACCAGGTTCATCTGTTGACATTCAACAGAATAAAAATTATTGCCAAACATGACCGATGTTCAGCCGATGTTGATTGGCCTCTGTCCTGTTACAAGTTGATATCTTGCCAAAGTTGTGTTGGCTCATGTCGATTCCAAACCAGCGCTTGTCTCATGGCAGTTGCTGAAGGAGCCACTTCAGGCTTCAGCAATTGGTGTTGAGATGTGCGAGCTTTTTCCAGTTCAATATCTTGACAGTGCATTGTAATAACCGATGGCTGACAGTGAACTGTTAATTCCTGCCACTGCCTGGAAGGAGTTTGTACATTCTCCCAGTGACCACGTGACCTCCCACAGTTAAACGACGTACCGGTTAGTTGGTCATTATAAGTTTTCCCTTGATTAGGCTAGGGTTAATTTGGGTTGTTGGGCGGCGTAACTTGAGGGCCCTATTTCACGCTATATCTCAATCAATCAATCAATCAATAAAAAATAAATAAAATTGATCAGTAGAACACCAATGTGAGAATCTGAAAGCAAAACAAACTGCGTAGACTGGAAATCTGGGATAAAATGACTGAAATTGTTCGGAACATTGCAATGTATGGAGAGAGAGTGTTTTGGGTTAATAACTTCCAGTGAGAGCAAATAGATTATTGCTCTAAAACATTCCGTTTCTAAGTCTTTCCTCGCTTGATCTGCTGAGTATTTCTTAATGTTTTCTGTTTATCTTGATGTGATTGAATTCTGAGAACAAATTTTTAGCCATTAGCAATGGCAAAGTACTGTGATTCACTGCTGTAATATCCTGGCAGAAATTTATGCAGAGAACTTCGTAATTGCTGGGCGTGATCACAGTGATGTAGGTGAGAATGTAATGCAGCTGGTGATGGAGAGGCTAAATCAATGGCTTCCATGATACTGGTGTTATTTCCTTGAAGAATTTACAGTTCATGGATCTTTTTTCCCTCTATTTATCCTTCAAGCAAGATTTGGTTAGAGACGTACGGTGGATAGATGTTGATATTAGATATTGGGTAGAGTTGTTGGAGGAGCTGAAAATGTGGGCGAGCTGAAGTGTTCTTGTTTTTTAATTAGTCCAGTATATTCCCAGTGCATTTTATTTTGAATATCAAGCTACAGTTTACAAAGTGCTAAGAATGTTATTCTAGAACAGAAAGGATTTGAGTTTTTGAAGAGTAGTGGTTTCAGTTCTTTATTCAGTTGTCTCTTAGTTTTCAGCGTTTGGACGTTGCTGGTGGGGCCAGTATTTACTGCCCAGCTCTAATTGGCCTTCAGAAGGTAGTTGTGAGCCACCGCTTTTAACTGCTACTGTTACTCTGGTGAAGTTTACTGTCTGAGTTTAGTACAGCTGCAGTGTGCTCTTCTGTCTATTTTTGTAGTCAGTGGTCTGACTAATGAGCACAAGTACACCTTTGTAACTGCCCTATTTACCTTAGTTGCCACTTTCAGGGGGTTTTGATCCCTCTACACAAAGTGAAAGGTGTTGCAAACTGCTGTACTGAGACTTTTCTCTGATAATCAATTCCATCCCACACCCAAAGCATATTGTCTTATCTGGACTAAACTTCAGCTGCTTTCCTGCGATTCATATTTCGAAGTGATTTATATTCTGCTATATCCTCTGACAGCCTTTCTCACTGTTCATATCCCTGTCAATTTTTCTGCTGTCTGTAAACTTGGAAATCAGCCCATCTACGTTTTTATCCAAATCGCTTGCATGCACCACAAACGGGATCACAGTATTGATTCATTGGTTCAGACCTCCACTCGAGCTTCTATAGAGTTCTGTTTTTTATCTTTTATCTCAGCCACTCAGCAGGTTATGCACATTCTTATTGATAATGTTGAACATAAAACCAGTCTGCATTCTCCTCCTAACAATACTTCTTTTGAGACAAACAACTTTTAGAGGAGTATAACACTGGAAAAAAACCCTGCAGTCATAGGAATCTAAAACATAAAATAAAATGCTTGGGATGCAAAATTGTTGGGTGCAACTGTGGAGAAACGGGGTGTAATATATCCGAACTCTGATTTTAAAAGTTCTCACCTTAGTGCAGGGGTTCCCAACCTTTATAATGCTGTGGGTCCTTACCATCAACCTGGACTCCAGGTTGGGGCCCTCTGCCATAGAACAGGAATAAACTCTTTCTTTAGCAGTGATGCCTGACCAGCTCTGTGTTTTCAGCAGTTTCTAATTCCAAGGATAGTACTGATGGAATAGGCTATTTGTCTTCATTCACTGTTCCTACTGCAACATCTTTGCATGTATGTAGCCATAATGTGTTTCTCTGCCAATGACCTAGTTATATAAATATACCTGAGTATATTTAGCCAACAAGGATAAACTGGAGTCTTCTTACATAAACGAACAGACTGAGGCTCCTGATCAATAAGTGGTTAATTTTGTTCTGGCAGTGGCCGTCTTGAGTTTAGACGTGTGGTGTGGGGTAGTTACTTTTGGGAATATATAATATCAAAGAGAAATTATGGTGAATGAAAGATTAAATGTTTTTCTGTGTTTTTTTTTAAGTGTACACTTGGTACAGGAGAATCAAGATAGTGAAAAACTTAAGGTAACCAATATGAATAAAGATCAGGTAGTATAGAAATTAAAGAGACAAAAACAGCCAATTTGGAGCCTGCTCCTCAGGGCTTTGGTTGGATATGTTGCTGATCTTCCACATTTCTCTGGTGTCTGGTACTGTCTCAGCAGATTGGAATTTATCAGTACATACTAAGCAGAAAAATCTAGAATCTACACCAGCAAGCCTGACCCAAATGCTCGAATCTCCTGTTGCGCGTGGGTACAGCACGTAATTAGGAAGAGAAGTAGTGAGGTGGAAGGTGGTGGGCTGCAAAGCTTACTGAGATTGTTCATGGCTCTTAAGCTCATTTGGTATATATTGATTCACAAGCTTTCATCCCTGGGGGTTAGGGGATTGCATTGTGAAGAAAGATTAAGATAATCTTGTGTCTAATGAAATTTAGAAGAATGAGACTAATAAGTTTTCAATTTATCAGGGCTTCCGTCTCCTTTAGCTGGATACATGACACCAAATAGATACACACCAGGTGCCCCCCACCCATTCCCCTCTCTCACCTATCTCCTTGTCTGCCCATCACCTCCCTCTGCTGCTGCCTCCCCTTTTTCTTTCTTCCATGGCCTTCTGCCCTCTCCTATTAGATTCCCCTTCTCTGCCCCTGTATCTCTTTCACTAATTAACTTACCAACTCTTTATTTCACCTGTCACCTTGTGTTTCTCCCTCCCCTCCCCTCCCACCCTCTTACTCTGACTCCTTGTCTTACTTTCTCCAGTCCTGTTGCAGGGTCTTGCCCTGAAACATCGACTGTGCTCATTTCCTAGATGCTGCCTGGCCTGCTGAGTTCCTCCAGCATTTTATGTGTGTTACTTGGATTTCCAGCATCTGCAGATTTTCTGGTTAGTTGTTGAGACACCAAGTAGAAGCAGGACTGGGCCACATTGCTGCCAATCATTAACAGACTTGATCTTGGCTTCATCTCGATTCTACTTCCCTGCTTAGTCCTCTAAAGAGGGCAGACCTTCCCATCTCATCCGTCAGTGTTTTTTGCTTCAGAAAGGCAGAGAATTCCAGAGATTTGTGATACCTGGAAGAAATTCATCTCTTCACTTTTGAAGCGGGCACCTGTTCTGAAACTTTATTCCCTGGTTCTAGAATTCCCCGTGAGGAAAAATTGTATCACCATTGCCCTTCTCAAGCCAATTGAAGAGTTCCTCCAGCGCTTTGTGTGTGTTACCTGGATCTCCGGCCTCCGCAGAATTTCTCGCTTGTGATTGAGACATCAGGTAGAAGCAGGACTGGGCCACATCACTGCCATTCATTAGCAAAGTTGAGCTCTGCTTTCCTGCCTCTACTAATTTTTCTAAACTCCCAATGAGTACACATAGGCTCAAACTTATAAAAGAGCCCACCCACCCCAGGTGTAGACATGGAGCATAGGCACATAATGATACGCTGCCATTTAAGGCAAGAAATTTGAGGTTTGAATTCTTCGTTAAATGTTTAAGACAGGGGTTTCCACCCATTTTCATGCCATAGACCAATACAAGGAGTCCATGGACCCCAGGCTGGGGGCCCCTGATTTAGAGGTATAGGATGGAAAGTGGATAATATATGTGTGGCAAGAGCTGTATAGACAACTTTCTCCGATAATGTCGCTGTAGTTAAACTGAGAATAGGCCATTGACAACACAATGAAAGAGTACAGAAAGAGAACTTGTACAGTACTGTCCAAAAGCCTTGTGGGGGGTGGGGGGGGGGGGGTTGTGCATGTATATATTCAGGTGCCCAAGACTTTTGCTCAGTATTATTTATTGGTTAAAATAGGAAGGTGGTTGGGAAACAGAAATAAAAGTACTTAGCTTTGAAATTGTGTATTGCTTCTCTTTCAACAAAATACACTGCAAGCAATTTAAGTATTTCTGAAATTACCGTCATAGAGAGGTGGGACTGCCAGTGTGATGCAGCAAGGTTCTTTGAAAATAGAGATTTGAGATAATTGTGATACGATACAACCGAGATTTGTGTGACATTGTTAATATCGAAAGAATTCAAAGAAGCTTTAAGCATCAAAGAAGGTAAAGGTAATGATTGTGGTAGGTGAACTGTTATTCAAATTTAAAATAAATATTGGGTCAACTTTTTTTTAGACTTCAACTCTTAAGTACTTTTCCAGACATGGACGTAAACCAGTACAGTGCCTGGCCTCTCATTATTTATACAGCGGATTCCGGTTAATTGGGACATATTGGGACCAGTATGTTTTGACCCAGTTAAGCGGCTGTCCCAGTTATCCAGAGTTTCATGGAAATAGTTTAAAAAAAATACAAACTATGGTTTAACAGTAACAAATTATGTATTTAAATGAAATACAGAACAAATTAGAACACTTGCAGTATTACTGCTTTACTATACAATTGTGTATAAGGTTGTAATGGTTACTGACAGAGAGATAATTGTTAAATAATTAATTCGCCAAGTGTACTTTGGCACAGTAGTCAATTGGTAAACTATTATTCTTTGCCCCTTAAGGCATTGAGATTTAATGCTTTTCCCAATAATCAACAATTTCCTTTTATCAGTTCCCGACATATTTGAATAACACAACACAGTTATAAGGCATTGTAGATTTCATCTGCACAAAGTTTTTGAAGCGAGCCAGGGAGTTTTGTGGATTTTCCTGTTTCTGCATTTACAGCATCAGCACTACCTTCCTCACCTTGTGCTTTCTTGAATTCAGTGGGACACAACCAACTACCTGTTGCTTTAAAATCTTCATGATCCAGCTTCTTAGCTAGCTCCCACCTCATTCAGTTTCAGGGGAACACTGTTGATTGAGGGCCTCGTTAACATCTGGATCCTTGCCTTCATGATCTTGTTTATGCGATGATGTTCCTCGGGTAGGCCCATTCTTGCAGTTTACCTTGCTGATGTATCAAGTGTGTAATTGTAGATTTTGGCACCCCAGTTATCTCTGCCAGCTGATGACAAGTGGTGTTATGCACATGCCTTTTAATTTGGTCTAGTTGGGTAATTTTTTTTCAGCTAACATCAAATCTTTTCATGGCAAGGGTCTCACAAGTTTCTGAAATCAAAATGAAAAGAAAACAAAATTATTAGAAACACTGCTTTTTGAATGGATAACATAACACGAGCGTAGGCAACTGACAGAACTGTTTGCTCCGAGCCTAGTGTACTGTTTAATGACCACGATGTGACTGTTTCCTGCCCCAATTAAACAGCGTAGTGTCCCAAATAAACAAAAGGTATCCTGGCTCTTTTCTCGAATTGATTTTGTTCTTTAAGAGTTGTCCCAAATAGGTGACTGCCCTGATTAACCGATAATCCACTGTACTTGTATCAGGTCTCTGCTTAGCTTCTGGTGCTCCATAGAAAACAGTGCAACAGTTCAGACTACAGTCCAATACACTCTAATCCAAGCAACATCCATGTAAACCTTTTTTGCACCCTCTCCAAACTGTCCACATCTTGAAACATGACAACTGGAACTCCACGTAACACTTCTTTGTGGTGTGACTGAAGTTTAATGCAGCTGCAGCAGCCTTTGGGACTTTTATACTCAGTGCCAAGCATGCTATACAACTTCAGTGAGCCATGAACTTGCAACCCAAGAACCCCATTTACTGTATACTTGACCTTTGCATTTGACTTCCCAAGATTCAACACATTAAACTCTACTGTCATTTCTCAGTCCATATTTAGAACTCGTCTATAACCTGCTGTATCATTTGGCAATCTTCCTTGATTATCCGTTACTTCAATTTATGTCATCTGCAAACTTAGTACGGTAATCACCCCTGTATGGTCCTTGAGGAAAGTCTCTGGTCCTGGACTGAGTTGGGGAAGCACCTTGTCATCCATGACCAAGCTGGTTTTGGAGTTGGTTTACCTGCTCACCATGGATCCCATGTGACTTAATCTTATACAATCTTGGGTCCACTGTCCCTTGCTTAATGGTATTGGTCCATTGCATAAAAAGGTTGGGATCCCCTGTTGTAGACCAACCCTTGTAAAATGGATCTTGATTAAAGTCTGTTCATTGCTCTGCCTTGTGTTTTAAATGTGTTCTCAGACTGGACATTCGAAACGATTTTATAAGCAAAAAATAATAAAGTCTCCCCCCCCCCCCCCCCCCATCATTTTTAAGGGTATTCTTTGCCTGTTCTTTTTATATCAAGCTTGTGGCTTATTGTGGGTATTCCATAAGATATGGGAGCAGAACTAGGCCATTCAATCTATCGAGTCTGCTCTGCCATTTCATCTTGGCTGATCCAACTTTCCTCTCGGCCCCAATCTCCTCCCTTCTCTTTTTATCCCTTGACCAATCAAGAATCTATCAAACTCTGCCTTAAATGTACATAAAGACTTGACCTCCACAGCTGCCTGTGGCAAAGATTTCCACAGATTCACCACTCTCTGACTAAAGAAATTCCTCCTCATCTCTGTTCTAAAAGGTCGCCCCCTCTATTCTGAGGCTGCGTCCTCTGGTCTTAAACTCTTCCACCATAGCAAACATCCACATCCACTCTATATCAAGGCCTTTCACCATTGGATAGGTTTCAATGAGAGGTCACCTCTCATTCTTCTGAACTCTAGTGAATACAAGCCCAGAGCTATGAGATGCTCTTCAAATGATAAGCCATTCAATCCTGGAATCATTTTCGGGAACCTCCTTTGAACCCTCTCCTGTGTCAGCACATCCTTTCTAAGATAAAGGGCCTTAATCTGCTCAGAATACTCCCGAGTGAGGCCTCACCAGTGCTTTATAAAGTTTCAACATTACATGCTTGCTTTTATATTCTAGTTCTGTTGAAATGAATGCTACCATTGCATTTACCTCCTCAACTTACAAATAACCTTCAGAGAATCCTGCACAAATACTCCCGTCCCTTTGCACCAGTGGTTTCTTTGTATTTTCTCCCCATTTAGAAAATAGTCAACCCTTTCATTTCTTCTACCAAAGTGCATGACATTATTCCATCGGCCATTTGTTTGCCCATTCTCCTTAACTGTCTTAATTCCTTCAGTAGTCTCTCTACTTCCTCAAAACTACGTGCTCTTCCACCTATCTTCATATCAACTGCAAATTTTGCAACAAGGCCATTCTATCCAAATCATTGACGTATAATGTAAAAAGAATCGGTCCTAACACAGACCCTTGTGGAACACCACTAGTCACTGGTAGCCAGTCAGAAAAGGGTCCCTTTATTCCCACTCTTTGCCTCCTGCCAATCAGCCACTGCGCTATCCATGCTAGAATCTTTCCTGTAATGCCATGGGCTTGTTGCTTATTAAGCAGCCTCTTGTGTGGCACCTTGTTAAAGACCTTAAAATACAAAGTACACAACATCAACTGATTCTCTATTGTCTATCCTGCTAGTTATTTCTTCAAGGAATTCCAATGGATTTGTTAGACAGTATTTTCCCTTGAGGAAATCATACTAACTATGGCCTCCAAGTACCCTGGATCGTTATCCTTAATAATTGACTCCAGCATCTTCCCGACCACTGAGGCCAGACTAACTGGCTTACAGTTTCCTTTCTTCTGCCTCTTTCTCATCTTGAAGAGTGGAGTGAAATTTGCAATTTTCCAGTCTTCCGGAACCATTCCAGAATCGAGTGATTCTCGAAGGATCATTACTAATGCCTCCATGATCTCTTCAGCCACCTTCTTCAGAACTCTGGGGTGTGCACCATCTGGTCCAGTTTCCCAAGAGTCTGCTTTCTGGGTATGGTAACTTCACACACTTCATGCCCCCGACACCTGGAATTTCCACCATGCTGCTAGTCTCCTCCACAGTGAATGCAATGTAGCTCTCCGAAAGAAATCCGTTTATATGCCCTTACTATTGAATACAGAGTTGCACATACCATTATTTTAGAACCATTTTAAAAAAAATATTGCTGTATTTTGCTTATTCTATATTATGCATGTGTTTTCTATCATTGCCTATCATGTTTAACACGTGAGTGTAAATAATCGCTGGAGCGTAGACTGAAAGTTACGACTATCAGAGGATATGAAGAGGCTTTGCAACTCTCCTGACTAGATAGATGAGCAGATTATCATTTGCTGTGTCATTCCTATCGCAGTTAAATACAGTGTTCTACGGTGCCATGTTATGCCAGATAAGTACAGTGCCATGTTTTAAACTGTCTCCACTTAGCTGAGCAATATTGGGTATACAATGTTTGTCCTAGCCAGTATGGGACTATTTCTTGCAAAGCAATTCATTGACTGCAAGGATGTCTGGAGAATAAATAAGCCAAAATCAGCATTCTCTTCTCACTGACCAACTGAATCCTGTTCATCATAACTTGGTGTTTTGAATGTTCTTGGCATTTACCATAAAAGTTTGGGTTTCCAAATGGCTCTTGATAAAAGAGGGTTTAAATGGACATTTGAACACCCACTGTTAAGTGAAACCAGCAACTTTACTGCTTTGATGCATTAGGTGTGGCTTTATGCTCAAATTAGCATTTCCAACACTAGCAATGCATGCTTGATGTCTTACTGACTTTCATTTCTTGAATGGTGTACACGCAGAGGTTAAATATCTCCCAGCGAATGAGCAGGCACAATGCAGAGGACCTGCGTGGATAATTATGGGGAGGAAGGTTCTAACCCTTCAGTCCAAATGTGACTTTAGATTGAGAAAAAATGTTTCCTGGCTGGTGAAAACAATTTTTTTCTCTCAGTGGGGATGTACTTGTCTAAATAATTTATTATAAATAAGGAAATAACAATCTTGCCCAGTTTTGAGCCGTTTATTGTATAGCAGTTGTGCTACTCTTTTACTGAAGTTACCATTGTATTTGGGTGGCCAATTATATTGTCTCGTTCAAGAAGTCGTATGTTTTGTGTCTCATTCTTCCCAATTGGTGTTTTATTTCTTCAGGTACGGTCCATGGATGAACTGAACCATGACTTTCAAGCGTTGGCATTAGAAGGGAGGAGCATGGGAGAGGTGAGTTTTATATTCAGAATGGACAATGGAAAAATCATGAAGTATTGATATATATCATTTGACTTTTTTTGTTCTTCTCTGTTCCGTCTTGAACTTATGAATGATTTCTTCCTTCCGTAACTTGGTATTGCAGTCAGAAATGCCTCATGGTCTAAGTTGTTTCTGGTGACTTGGATTAGTTGGTTAATTTGTGACTTTATGCTTTATTTTCCGTTACTTTGGCTGTGTTGTTCATGAATTCATTTACAAATTACTTTTTTCTTGATGATGGCTGTGAATGTCTTGTAACAAAAAACTGATCATGGGGTTTGATAGTCACTGAAAGTTTAGAAAGTATTGGTACTTGTAGTTCACTGGAATTGTCTGGTGTGATGCTGAAGTGTACGCGAGGGTTCTGATCCGTGTGCCAAGTTAGCTCATCGTGTTGGTATGGAAGGTCTTCATATTCACTGGGTGGCGAGCTTGGGCTGGTGGGAGACTCTGCTGTTGTGATCTGCACTGGAAAATCCATTTTTGCATCTGCGTCCTCACCAGTCTTCAGGAGGCTGCAGACAGCTGGGACTAGCGTATCCATATTCACATTTTTTTTTTAACAGATGTACAGTAGAGAGCATCCTAACTAGCTGCATCACTGCTTGATACAGAAACTGCTGTGTGGCGGACAGGAAGGCTCTACAATAGGTAGTCAAATCTGCCCAATGCATCACCAGCACCTGCCATCAAGGGCATGTATACAGAAAGGTGCTGGAAAAGGGCCAGTAGCATCATGAAGGATCCCACATACCATGCTCATGGACTGTTTGTCCCACCCCCATCAGGGAGGTAGCATCCCTAGCCAGACTACCAGACTCAAAAACAGTTACTTTCCACAAGCAGTAAGACTAATCAACACTTCCACCCAACTGTTCAATGGCCAATGACTCTACTTGTCCGCTATCTGAAGCTGTGCAACAGTATTTGCAATTGAAATTATTCCCTTCAATTTCAAGCTGAGATTGTCCCATATTTTGTTCATGGCCATCTGTATGCATCTGTGTAGTGTTTTGTTTCCTGCCTTAGCACAGTCGTGCGCTTTCTCCTTACGGGGACACCCTGTAAACCTGGTGCCATTCAAAACTCTTTCTGAATGGAATCAGTGGCTCATTACCCCTGATTTGCCGTGGTTTGTCCTCCTGTTCTTTGTAAACGCTCAAATTAATGCTCTACTTCTGTCTGCACGTGTATCCTTAATTTTGCTCAGCACAAAGTTCAAAGGTGACTGTGCCTTTATTTGTTAGCTCCCAAACTCTTCCTCAAATCTTCCTAGTTATCCAGTTATTTTTTTAAAAGATTTCCTTTATATGTTTGTAGAATGTATATCTTTCTAATTGCAACCAAATGCCTTCATCCCCAATGTAATCTATTTCTTCCTGCCTTTAGCTGTTTATGATCACAGGTTTCTAATACAGTCGACCCTCCTTATCCACGGATTCCGTGTGTGCGGATTCAACCAACCGTGGATCAGGAAAACCCTGAAGTTCTCTCTCCAGCACTCGTTGTTTGAGCATGTACAGACTATTTTTTCTTGTCATTATTCACTAAACAATACAGTATAACAACTATTTACATAGCATTTACATTGTATTAGGTATTATAAGTAATCTAGAAATGATTTAACAGTACAGGCAGTCCCCAGGTTATTGTCGAGTTCCATTCCCGAGTCCATCTTTAAGTCAGATTTGAAGTCTGAACAGGTACATCCGGTATTATCAGTTAGTCAAACGTTTTTCTTAGTATATAATACATATTTTACCTTTCTATGCATATAAAACACTTAAGAATCATAATGTATTTCAATAATGAAACCGCTGTGTTGCTTAGTAATAATTGTAGCTTTCATTGGGGCAGGGCCTTTCACATTCTTCATTAAAATTGTTCTGATCGTTGACTGACTGTAGCCTAATGCTTTTCTAATGACCAATGGCGTTTCACCTCTTTTCGATCACTTTATTACTTCAACCTTATTTTCAATCGCGATCGTGATTATTTTCGTGAACAATAACACTGCAGATTCAGAGCTGCACCGCCGGGTCCTAATGTCCACGGCAGTGAGACAGGTTAAATAAAGGCCGGGGTTCTGCTGGGTCCTAAAGACCACCTCACTGAGTCAGGTTAAATAAGGGACTTGAGCATCCGCATTTTTTGGTATCCGCGGGGGATCTCAGAACCGATCCCCCGCGGATAAGGAGGGCTGACTGTACTTGCATTTTCTTATTGATTTCAATTTCTTTATTCCAGCATTTGTCTTAAAACTCATTTGCATGCTATATCAGATTCAGAAATGGTTTACTATCACCAGCGCAACACACACCAAATGCTGGAGGAACGCGGCAGGCCAGGCAGCATCTATGGAAAGAAGTACAGTCGACGTTTCAGGCCGAGACCCTTTGGCAGGACTGGAGAAGTATCTCGGCCCAAAACGTCAACTGTACTTCTTTCCATAGATGCTGCCTGGCCTGCTGAGCTTCTCCAGCATTTTGTGTGTGTTGCTTATGTGTGACAATGCTTCTTTGGCCACTTCGTTTAAAGGAATTTGTTTAAATGGGGCTGCTGTGTTAGATCCCTCTGTTACTTGGCATGTACATTCATTCTGCTGGCTGCACAGATCAATAAAGTTTGTTTTGGAATGTACTTGTAATACTCTATAATTAGTTTCTAGGCAGTTGAGTATGAAAAGCCGACTTTCGCTGTGTGATTTTGGTGATCGATGAGATGTGGTAGAGGATTCCTTAACATGGGGATAATTGGAAATGATAAGACTCGGGTCCCTTGCCTTTTCAACTGTTCCAATAATAATGCAGTTTTGTTTGCGTGGGAGAGCATTTTGAGCACGTTTACTCTTTGCCGCTATTTTGAATAAGATTACTCATTTTCAATACTGCCATACGCTTCGCGAGTTGTTCATGTGATTCTTTTGTATGTAACAATGCTCATGGGACAAGCATGCTAATGGAGGTCAACAGTTTTTTCTTTAAAAGTTTTTGCACGTGATCAGTCATTTTTCATTTTCTGGGGCAGATGTATCCACTGACACCTAATGCAGTCCTGGTTTAAGACTAGTCTAGTTTTTTTAAGCATCTGATAGACTTCTTTGTGATTCTGACCCTGTCATTTGCCAAAACTTGACAACAGATTCCCATAGCTTACAGAAGAATGATTAATTAATTAATAGAATTATAGATGTTCTTTCATCAGCTCTTGAAATTCAAATTAATATGCTTGTTGTCCAAGTAGGATTCCGGCCTCGCTTCAGAATTTCAGCACACAGGCTTGTTCTTCAGACAAGATAGCATTCCTTAAGTGGCATCTTTCAAAACAAGTGGTGCTTAATGTTATCTGATGGGGATGGTGGTGAGGGGGCTTCATTTATTGTCTTGACTAACATTTATCCTTTGGCGATGTTAGAATGCATGGACTTGTGCCTTTCAGATTAATTTTTGTGCTACCACATTCTGAGACCTTTAGCAACACAAGTGAGTTGCTCTTAAAAACAAAGAAGTCCTTCAGTGGTATTTTGGTCTATCCAAGGACCAAATGCTGGAGATACAACGGTTCAAGGTAGCCCCAAAATTTCAGCTCCTTGTCCATGGATTTGCATACAAGTTGATTCGAGTGCATAAAGGATCTGGCACATCTTAGTAGCTGATTCCGAGACAATGGGTTTGCACTGTGATACAGTGAGCCTTGTTAAATTGCTCTTGAGTAACTTGGGCTATTAAAGTGTCTCCTAAAATTGTAGGACAGTAACGTCTCTGTTATGTGGATTTACTGAACGTTTTGTGCATTTATTTTATAAATGTATAATACTTACTATTATTTTATTACAGATGTGCTTTTTAACTTACAAGATGCCTTTTTGTGTGTGTGCTCTGGGATCCATATTTTAAAATATTCACAGCATACTGAGTTAAGCGTTACCTCCTTTATCAGCCCTCCTGAGATTATGATCCCAATTTTTCCGCTAGGAGCAACTCTTTAGTATCCATCCTGTTGGGCTCTCGGAGCTCCCAAAGTTTCAGGGAATAGTGATACTTGCGTTTTCATTGAGGTCTAATAATTCAGGTTAATGATTGTCTTGTGTACTTAACAAGTTGGAGACATGTAGCCTGCCTGTACAGATGGCTGCATTGATAAAAGCCGCTGTAAATGTCAAAAAGAATGAAATGCTCTTGCTGGTTTGGTGTTGGAGTGCACAGTATGAGATGGAAAGATTGTCCTGACCCGAACTTGAGCGGAATATCAGCAAAGACCTTGCTTCTGATGAGCTTGGAAAGATAGAAGTTCCTGTCGCTGCACTACCATGTCATGTTTGGATGGTCATGTCTGTAATAGTTACTTGTCAGAGGTTGGAAATGCTCCATGGAGGCTTAGGCAACTCAACGTTTATTCATATCTGGTGAGATTTTCATTAGGTGTGTATTTGGAACTTTGAAGGAGGCATGTTAAATAGTTACAAGGCAGCCTCTCACCAAAACATGCACGCACAAAGTTCGCAGAAACAGTCCCAAAACATCTGCATGTCCTGTTCTTCTAGACCTAGTCTTGGAATTTCTATTAGTGGCTTTTGAAGGATGATTTGAATACTGGAATACTGTCGCTGCTGAATGTTTTTCCTCTCCAGTCAGCTGAACTTTCCTTGTGCTCATAAACTGAGCTTGGCATGTTTGGATATTGGCTTCCATTTTTGATACAACTACAGAGATGAGGGGGCAATATTGTACTTGTGCACATTAATAAGGTGTAAAGTATCGACTATATTATTGTGGAGCTGAAAAGTTGAGGTGATTACTGTTTGTTTCATGTATTGTGCGGTAAAAAAGAGACAGATGATTTGTTTTTGGACAGGAAAACCAACACAAGATGAAGTGCAGGGGCTGTAAAAGACTTGCGCTTTTGTTTCACTCATCTGGAGTCTCTCACATTTTGCAGTGCTGGCTCCTCAAATATCTCATTTAACCAATTGCGACAACAGAAAGTTTACTTGTGCATAAATTTACTCGGGAATTTGAAGCTTTACAGCAAGCTTGCCCTTTGATATTTTGTAATAAACAGTGTAGGTGAATGTATTTTTCTTTTATTTTTAAACAAAATATAGCCCAAAGAGATTCAGGACGTAAGGGAATTTTAGGTAGATTTGCAATTCATTTTAGAATTCTGCAGACCTTGATGGTGTAATTTTAAGCCATTGTAGATAATTCTGTTAATCACTATCTAATTATTTAGATGTGTAGGGAATTTCAGATCATAAGTGGTGTATGTAGTATAATTTGTTAATTTTGTTAACTTGTGTTGGTCCTTAATGGACTGTGCTGGAGCTGCAACTGCAGAAACCCGATGTTCATGTTGTTTTTATGTCGATGACGGTCATGAACTTAAAGCATGCCATGTGAAGCAGTACGTTAGTCATTTGTGTCTGTATGGTGGTGTATTGGTCATCAGTCATTAATAAACTTTGGCTGGATGCGATCCTCTAATTATCCAGAGGTGTCATTATTAATTATTTTCATATTTTACAGTGCATTTAGAGGTTTTGCTTGGTAAACAAAAGATTAAAATATGACCCAGTACTATTTATCTTAAATATTTCTATCACCAGCAATTGAGTAAAGTATTCCTGACAGTCTGAAGTATTTACTTTGAACCATCAAAGTGCTATGCCTTTGGAAGGCCATTTGGAAAGATTTCACTAAGGTGTCTTGTTTAGAACATGGAGCGTTACAGCGTAGTACAGAGCCTTTGGCCCACGATGTTGTGCTAACCTTCTACCCTACCTAAACCCTACCCCTCCGGCATGGCCCTCTATTTTTCTATCATCTAAGAGTTTCTTTAATGCCCATAATGTATTTATTTACCTCTGCCACCTCCCGTTTGATCTAGTATTTGTGTGGGGCTTTTCTGGAAAACATTGCCTGGCGGTACTGCTCCTTTAAACGAAGAGATTTTGCATTTGCTGGAAATTATTCAAAACTGGCAAAACTATTTGCTTTCCTTTCCACATTCATGTTTTGTTTCTGCTGTCTGCTCTGCACTCAGGAAAGGTCACTGCTGTTGTAGCTTAGTCACCTTGGGAATGTTGCAACTCAGTATAAATTCCTTTAAAGGACCTTGTTTCTCTCCCAATCATTGAGGTAAAAAATCTTGTTCTAATGAATCTGGCTTGCTTTGAAAGAATGAGGAAGGTTAACCTTCTGTGTTTTGTTTATAACTTTCTCTTGTGTACAGTCGGCCCCCCTTATCCACAAGGGATTGGTTCTGAGACCCCTCGCGGATACCAAAAAACGCGGATGCTCAAGTCCCTTATTCAACCTGTCTCAGTGCGGTGGACATTAGGACCCAGCAGAACCCCAGACCTTATCTAACCTGTCTCAGTGCGGTGGACATTAGGAGCCAGCAGAACCCCAGACCTTATCTAACTTGTCTCAGTGCGGTGGACATTACGACCCGGCGGCGGAGCTCTGACGCTACATCCACACTAGACCGGATAAATCTGTAACCAAAGCTTTTTCTCTTTGTTTTTACCCTCTGTCCACACTAAAACGGTGTTTTCATCCCCTGAAAATGGAGATTTTCAGAAATGCTCTCCAGAGTGTGTAACTTTGAAAATGTCGCTTGAGCAGAGCAGTGTGGTAACAGGAGAAATCTAAAAACACTGTCATGATGTGCCGGAACAGATGGTGGCAGCAGCGCGGAGTTTCATTGTTTTCATGCACGCAATAGAACAATGCGCAGCGGAAATGGAAATAATAAACCACTTCCTCTTCGGTTGATTTCTGTAGATGAGTCCTGCGCATGCCCAGGAGGAGGGGATTCGCCCAAATAGCCATTTTAATGTGGACAGAGGTATTTTTAAAAACGCCTAGTGTGAACGACTATCGTTTTTACACGAAACCGGCGTTTTCAAAATTATCCGTTCTAGTGTGGACGTAGCCTGAATCCGCAGTGTTTCTGTTCACGAAAATAATCATGATCATGATTGAAGATAAAGTGGAAATGATAAAGCGATCGGAAAAAGGTGAAACGCCATCGGTCATTGGAAAAGCGTTAGGCTATGTCGGTCAACGATTGGAACAATTTTAAAGGATAAAATGAGAAAGGCTCTGCCCCAGTGAAAGCTACAATAAGCAACACAGTGGTTTAATGATTGGGTTTTGGGTTTTTGATCCTCCACATCAACCCGGCAGGGATGGAGAGCGCACTCAGGAGTGATCTTTCACTGGATCGAACTTGGGAACTTCCGTTTCCGAGCCCGGCGCTGAAACATACATTCTTAAGCGTTTTATATGCATAGAAAGGTAAAATATATACTATATACTAAGACAAACATTTGAATAACTGATGCTAAATAATACCGGATGTACCTGTTCCGACTTACTTATTAAGAGAACTTCCGATTTTTTTCGATCCCGATCCACAATAACCCACGCATATCCTCCCGTATACTTTAAATCATCTCTAGATCACTTATAATACCTAATACAATGTAAATGCTATGTAAAATAGTTGTTATACTGAATTGTTTAGGGTACTTGCTTGAGCAACAAGTGCTGGAAGAGCACTTCCGGGTTTTCTCGATTCGCGGTGGGTTGAATTCGCGGATGTGGAACTCGCGGATAAGGAGGGCCGACTGTACATGTTCAGTAATTGCTTTCGTTTCATCAAATGCCCACTTGACACAAGTAAGCTTGTAGAATGATGCATCGTACCATCTTGGACATAATTGGAGATTCCTGCTGAAATACTAATGTCAGGAATAGCTCCCGTCAAAACGGCAGCATCACAGTTAGAGTGACAGTATTACGGCTCGGCCCATCAGAGTTTAATTCCCATGCTGTCTAAGTCTTTCCTGTGAGTATGTGGGGTTTCCTCCCACAGCCCAAAAACATAACTTTAGAAGGTTAATTAGTCATTGCAAATTGTCCTGTGGTTAAGCTCAGGTTAAATTGGTGGGTTGCTGGGCAGTATGGCTTGTTGGGCTGGAAGGGCATATTCTGCACTGATTATCTAAATAAAATAAGTAAATAGTTTACTAATTGAATATGAAACCTTTTCATCTGCATGGTTTGGTCACTAACCTGGCTTGTAATGACTGCCATTGGAGTATTGTGTACAGTTCTGGTCACCGAATTATAGGAAAGACGTCAACAAAATAGAGTTCAGAGGAGATTTACCAGAATGTTACCTGAGTTTCAGCACCTAAGTTACAGAGAAAGGTTGAACAAGTTAGGTCTTTATTTTTTTGGAGCGTGCAAAGTTGAGGGGGGACTTAATAGAGGTATTTAAAATTATGAGGGGGATAGATAGAGTTGACGTGGATAGGCTTTTTCCTTGAGAGTAGGGGAGATTCAAATGAGGACATGAGTTGAGAGTTAAGGGGCAAAAGTTTAGGGGTAACACGGGGTGGGGGGGGGATGATCTTTACTCAGTGGTAGCTTTATGGAACAAGCTTCCAGTAGAAGTGGTAGAGGCAGGTTTGATTTTGTCATTAAAAAAAAATTGGATTGATATATGGACAGGAAAGGAACGGAGGGTTATGGGCCGAGTGCAGGTAGGTGGGACTAGGTGAGAGTAAGCTTTCGGCACAGACTGGAAGGGCCGAGATGGCCTGTTTCCGTGCTGTAATTGTTACATGGTTATATTCTTGAAAGATTTTTGGCAAATGGGCTCTGTAGGAGATTAGAGTGTTCTGTTTGCACTTCTGTACACTGGTCAGTTTATAGAATGGAATTTGTTGGCAGCTCTTTTGAGTTCCGATTTCTACATTATGATTGGAACCCGACTTCATTGTATTGGATTTCCTTGAACTTGTTGCATCTTAGTGTGTAACATGCTGTCAGCAGTTGGGGTAGAGTCTGGGTTGAATAATCTGGAAGATCAATGTGTGTGTCTGAATCAAAGAAAAGAATTGTTTGTGGTTTGTAGTTGATTTTAGGATTAATGTGTATTGGTCACAATCTTTCTGTTGCCCTTGTGATTTGATATGCACTGAATCATGCTTGCACTGTGTACTGTCTCAGAAATGCTTTTTGACAAAAACTGTTATTTTCCTCTTGCTTACACAGCAGCTTCTGCCTGGCAAGAAATTCTGGGAGTCTGACGATACAAACAAGGATGGGCCGAAAGGGATATTTCTTGGGGATCAATGGAGAGACAGTGCATGGGGACCTTCAGGTGAGAAGCGTGAGCAAATCGCATTTTTTAAAATATAAAGTATGAATGCTAAGTTATACCTCCAAGCCACTGAGGATTGATGCATACAATTTGGAAGAGACGTGGCTCAGGTGCTTGAGTTGTTCTCCGATCTGGGCAACTTACTTGCAAACATTTCTTCACCACGTGAGCAGATGCCATCAGTGCACTGTTGATTGTGGTGTGTCCTCCGAACGCTTGGCCTTTATATACTTTTCAAACACATTACTGGTTATAAAGTGGCATGAGTGACTCTCCCTAGTCTCTACTCATGAAGATCGACGAGCGCAGATTCGACTGAGCATCGGTGAAAGTCATGGCATAAGCAAACATTTGACATGCAGGAGAATTCCTAGAAGTGTGGTTTTCTGCGAACAATTCTGTAAAGAAACACGTAGGCCTCAAACCTATTTATGAACCAATGTGGGCAAAATGCCTGTCCGCAACATATGAAGTTAGCTAACCAGTGACGAGATTCCCTCCCCACGTCACTTGAGTTTCCAAAATGACGTCTGTTCAGCTGATTTAAAAAGTATATGAAGGCCAAGCATTTGGAGGACACACCATAATCAACGGTGCACTGACGATGTCTCCTTGAACCACAATGAGACATTAAGTAAATTGCCACGATCAGAGAATAACTCTACCCAACAGTGGATACAAACTGTCTTTCCTGGATTGTCTTACTTTCGTTGACATTGAAGTGGTCCAGGACATTTGGAACAGTTGCATAATCTGGACTGTCCAGTTGGAAATCTCTTAAATTTTTATTAGTAATGGCGCCCTCTCTGCTAAATTGAGACAGCACATTTACATCAGATATGATGACGTGCCTTTCCTGATCCTTGGTAAACAAATTATGTTCTTTGCTTTAGTTCTACATTGAGTCATGGAATTATACCGTGCAGAAATCAGTCCTTCTCACCCAACTTGTTAGTGCCTGTGACCTAGTCCCATTAACCTACATTTGGCCCACCTCTAAACCTTTCCTATCCAAATATTGTTCAAGTGTCTTTTAAACATCTACCACTTCCTCAAGCAGTTTATACCATCTGTGTTGTACCCTCTGTATGGGGTGGGGGGGTGGGGGAAGCTCCCTTTCAGGTTGCAGTGAGGTGAAAATCAACCTACTGGCAATGACGTGGATCCAGATATTTCATCTGTTTGTCTTACTTGCAGGGAAACTGAGCTTCAGATGATCCTGTCTCATTTTGATTATTATTTCTATCTGTGCTATTTTCAGGGGTGTGCAGTTCTTGCCTGGAAGTAGCACCGGTGGCTCTCCTAATGTGTGCAGTCAGTGCACTCAGACTCTGCTTAATGCTGATGATGTGTTATTCGGAGGTGGAGTGCTATGTAAATCAGTGCCTTGCGGAGTTGTTATTACGTAAATGGTCATGTGTACCTGGTTTAAAAAAAATCAAACGAGATATATGACACATTATTTTATGTTTAACAGTAATCGGTGGAGTAACAAACACACAAATAGGCCTAACCTGTACGTCAGTGGAGCAGCCACACATCGCGGCAGCCGCAGAGGGAAGCGGGTGTTGGGTTACATCTTAGAGGAGGGACCAGGCTGAGCATCCTCCTCTCACTTCTTCAAGTAGCATCGAAATTTGACTGCCTTTTCTCAAGTTTCCTCTCATGAAGCAGTTCTCGGTGGCAGGAAATCACGTCGAGAACCCCTCTCTTTGCCTTATTGCTTCACTCCCAGTCAGGGTCATTAGCAATGAGCTCCATGATTTGTGTGCTCGTGGTGATGCTAGTGCTGAGGAATTTTGTGGTGAGGTGGGTGTTTCCTCTTCCCCAGCTGGGTCCTCAGATTCAGGCCATTTTGCGGACATTATGGGTGGGGGAAAATGGAATAATTTGGCGAGGGAGCAAGAACGTTTACACACGCGAGGGAGGCAGAGCGTGAGCTAATACATGATTGGCTGTGAGTGGCTCAGAGCGCATGTAAAGCGCTCTCATTGGCTGAGTGAAAGTTTACTGTAATGGCAGTAAAGTTTTAAGTGTTTAGAATGGATTTTGTTCTTAAAAATTTCAATAATGCATTGAATAACCATCTTATAATGAATCAGCACTGTGCAGGGTCTGAGCGTATGAGTAATTGTTGTATTTGCTGTAAGGATTCTCAGATCTGGTATTCGTCTAGAGAAGATTGAATATGTCTGGACTAGAGTTGATCTTAAAAGGAGAGTATTTTTGAACTACTTTACAATGGCTTTTTGGGTTCCTGTGTGGATGGTGCCACGTTCGGAATTTCCATTTGAAGGGAGATCCCAGGATTTAATGTTGCAGTTTGCTATTTAAAGATGAACATTTACATTTTGATGCATGCGATTTCACTTGGGGAAACCATCTGTGCATCTAATTTCTAGTAAACTGTAATGTGGCTATGTGGAGCTCTAAAAAATCTCTTCAGTTCTGAATTGGTTGTTATAATGGGGACTTGTTCCACTTCTTGCTCAGATCACTCTGTGTCACAACCAATCATGGTGCAGAGACGTCCTGGTCAAGGATTCCACGGCAGCAACGAAGTCAACTCTGTCTTGTCACCACGTTCTGAGAGTGGTGGGCTTGGTGTCAGCATGGTGGAGTATGTACTGAGCTCATCTCCTGGGGAAAAACTGGAATCCTGCCTCAGAAAAGGGCCATTTGTAAGTATTGGAAATGTTTGATTTTCAATTATACAGATAAAGGAACAATAGGAGATAGTTAAATACATTATTATCAAAATTTGAACAGTGAATGTTTTCTGTTATATATGTTCTTTGTCTCGAGCTTGCCTTGATGGTATCATCTCCCCAGCAGCCTATTGTCAGACAACCTCAAATGTTATCTGTGGTGCCAGCTCAAATCACCATCAATTATTAGCAAGCTGTTTATTGCAAAGTATTCATGCAATAATCTAACATTGATAATTTTCCAGCGGAGGGGTAGATGGTGATCTATCAGGTATTTACTGTGTGGTTGATCTTAATTTCCCAAGTTGGTATTTTTCTGTTGTCCTATCTGGTTTAGATCAGCTTTATAAACCTTTTAGGCTTAACTAAGTTAGTATTTTATTAAAACATTTCAATTTGTTTCCATAAGGATCTATTGTGCAATTGGTTGCCCTATTCACAAAGTAATTCACTGCAGAGAATTTCTTCTGTGATTGGGCATTACCAGTAAAATTGGTCAAAGCTGTGACTTATTACCTCAGCTATTTAATTTTTGGTTTCACCAGTACATCATCCTGTGTGCAGTGCTGGTGATATCAGAAAGTAAATTGTGCTTCCTTGGAACATCGTGTATGTGCACTTGAGCTCTCCAGGAATCAGGGTAACAGCAGTGATGCTTTCCAATCAGTGCTGAAATCTGTAAAATGCCAGCATGTTAGAATACTTGGTAAGATATCCTTTGCCACATCTTTTTCTCTGCCTTTGTTTAGGGTTCTGGAGATACCGAGGCTCACAGTGAAAAGGGAGACAAGAAAGGAAAATCTTCATTTGATGGGGATAAGATGGGGGACCTGAAAGAAGTAGAAGATGATGGAATTGACAAAACAAATGGCTTGGTGGTGCAAAATGGCATAGATTCTGATAAAGACTTCAGGTATTTGGTAAAATCTGCATGGCTCTTGGTCACAATTACTTTTTCTATAACCACAGATTATGACGTGTTTTCATTTTGAGGGAGTTTCAACAATCAACACGTTTAAACGCCCGTCATGACACATTTAAGAAAAATCCTACACTTTCTATCTTGACTTTGTGAGCAGAGCGATTATTAATCTTTTTAATTCTAAACTCACTCAATAACAGAATTATTTCTACTTGCACAATGTAGTCTTCCTGTTAGTGACTTTGTTATGGTTTATAACTGTTAAACATGGCTGCTGTCTGTGAGGTGGAATTCATTTAGAGCAGGGGCTTCCAACCGTGAACCAATACCACTAAGCAAAGAGTCCACGGATCTCAAGTTGGGAATCCCTGACTTAGTGGATCTAAATGTTTCAAGGTTTTGTTTTGGTCTAAGGCAGTACTTGATACTAGTTACGAACTTTTGCTTTAAAAATCTTAGTGAATTCAAATCTCAGTCAACATTAAGTTTGCATGTTCACTTTGAATTTCCTGTGGCCAGCTTATAGCTGTGTAATTGCTGCTAAACGTGTATGTCCTTCTTCAGTACGAGATGTTAGAGCGTTCCTGTGAAACCGTTTGTAAACCGAAATATCGTAAAGGGAAGAAGCAATTACCATTAATTTATATGGGAAAAATTTTTGAATGTTCCCAGACCCCAAAAATAACCTACCAAATCATACCAAATAACACATAAACCTAAAATAACACTAACATATGGTAAAAGCAGGAATGATATGATAAATATACACCTTATATAAAATAGAAATATTGTAGGTGCAGTGTAGTTTCATTTATCAAAATCGGGAAGACAGTGAGCCAAAATCGATTTGGAGAAAAATCGGCACGTACATGCATGTGCACGTACACATCTACACACATGCACGTACACGCATGTGCAAACAACTTGCCCCCACAAGGCTTCACGGTCATTGTAGTCTTTCTCGGGGTGAATGCACACGTATAAAGCAGGTGTCTTTTTTTCATAAAAGCGAAAATCCTCTTTGGTTAGCGAAAACAGGTACTAATGTACGTCTTTCGTAACAGTGAGCTGTCATAAAGAGAACGTTTGAAAAATGGGGGGCACCTGTACTTGTGCATAATATTCACAAGGAACTTCTGTTTGTGCAGCCGTACCCCTGGCAGCTGTCAGACCTCCCCAAGTGAAGTGGTGGATCTACTTGGACCTAACCAGAACAATTCAGAAAGCCTGACCAACAGCAACAATGTAAAGCCTACAGAAGATTTCAATAACGTTGAGTCACAGAATGTGCCCTTGGATTCTATGGAGCCTGTTGGACTGGATTCGCTTCAGTTTGATTATTCCAGTAGCCAGGTGCAAATGGACTCTGGAACAGCAGCTGTGAGTCTATTCGATTACAGCTCACAACAACAGGTCAGTTTGTCTTCTGCGCAACCCAGCTTGTGTTGGAGGATTGCAGAACTTGTCAGATCGTTTCACTTTCCTGAACGGAGAGATTAACGTGTTACTTTCCTAATACAAACTGAGGCATCTCAGTCCCTCTTACCCCTATGCCTTTTTATCCTCTGTCAAATTGTGCAATTTTATTTGAATGGCCAAAGTTACCATTTAAATAGTTTAAAAATACTGAATGTGTTTTCAAATCTCTAGTGGATTGAAACTGAGTTATTCTGGTGTCTTGAGGCCCAGAGCAATGGCGAGATTTTGAAGAAATATGTTATCTTGGAAACCACAGCCATGAAGTATAGATTAAGGCGCTGTTTTGGAGAGAGAGCAATAAGATAAGAAGGGCATATTGGACGACTGGTGTAGGGGATGTAAACCGGTCTGAAGACCATGTTTCCTTGTTACAATTTCTTCATAATTGTATATCCCATTCTTTCCCCTTGAAGCTGATGTTCTTTTTGCATAGAATATAACAGTCATTTTGCTGCGGTTTACATTTTAGCAATGCCCGATACTGTCTTTCCACAATGTTGGCATTCATGTATTCCTGGAGCGTAGCAACAGAGAGTGTGAATACCAGCTGTTTTTCTTTGCCATATTTCGCCTGACCTTTAGTCAGAGTCACACAGTGCGGAAGTGAGTCCTTCAGCATAAAACTAATTGAAGAAAAAACACTGAGCTGGGAGATGTGTCCTCATTTCGTTTTTACTTTTAAGCGAGGCACCCACATGTGACATGGTGGCGTAATGATGTAAGCCATTCGCCTACTGTAATGTATAACCTGTAATGAATTATGTCAACAGCAAAGAATGCTTAATCAAACAATATATTTACAATATTACTCAAATATTAAATGCACAACACAGATCACTACCCAAATTTTGCAATGCAGAGTAGAATTTGTAAAGTGGTGCATGCAGTGACTTTGGTGCCAAGACCTTTTGTGTTTCGAATATATTTTAATAACCAATGTTACGGTTACCATGGAAATTTGTGGTGTTAGGGTAGTGAGGAAGATGGTTGAAGGCTACAAGAGGATATATTTCAGATGGAAAGTTTTGCAGAGCATTGGCAGAATTCTGAGAAATGTGAGGTGTAATTTCAGTAAGTGGTAGGACACCAGTGAATATTGATGACCAGATAGAGAATGCAAGTTTCAAGTCCACAGTTCATTGAAAGTGGCAAGACAGGTAGGTAGATTCTTGCCATCAATAAGTTGGAGCTTTGAATATTAGAAGCAACAACTTAGGCACATTTGGAGCATTGTGCTTCATGGTAAGAAATGTGATTGTGCTTAAGAGGATGTTGCCTGAATTCGAAGATTTCAGTTACGGAGTGAGACATGGGCTGTGCATCTTTCTCCTGGACTGAAAGTCTATGGCTGTTGCGATAAGGGATTATAAGAGGCAAAGTGTAGTTTGGCAGAATCTCTTTCATGGTCGTCATCATTATGTGTTCTGTTGTATGACGTGGGCAGTCTTGGTCTTTCCATGACCATGATTGTTCTTGACCACTTTTTGTACAGAAGTGGTTTGCCATTGCCTTCTGGGCAGTGTCTTTACAAGATGGGTGACCCCAGCCATTATCAGTACTCTAAAATCGGGTGTCAGTGGTTGCATAACCAGTACTTAGAAAATGCACCAGCTGCTCATACGACTATCCACCACCTGCTCCTGTGGTTTCTCGTGACCTTGATCAGGGGTTGGCCAAACAGGTGCTACACCTTGCCCAAGGGTGAACTGCAGGCCAGTGTAGGGAAGCAGCACCTTACTCCTCCTGTGGTAGAGATAGTATCTCCACTCTGCCACCCGGTGTTTTTTTTCCCCAGGGTAGTGGTGTCAAAAAACAGGAAACTTAAGAAGAGGGGGAGGAATTTTAAAGGAGATCTGAGTTTTTCAGTGTTCGATATCTGCAGTGTTCTGCCAGAGGAGGTGGGTACACTCACTGTTTAAGCACTGAAAAGGTAAGGGATGGAAGGATGCCAACCTAATAACAGGAAACAGGATTCGTACAGGTGAGCAAAATGGTCAGTATTGATTGGTAAGACGAATGGCCTGCTGATTGTTTTAAACTTGTAGATCTGGAAGTAATTCAGGCAAGTGCAAATTAACCAAAGATGACGGCTTCAATTAAACAAAATTTCAGGTTGGATAATATATGGCAGCCAGAAACGGTTTGGAGAATAATCTTAGTTTACTCTCCGTGGATTTGGATGATCCTGACTGAGCAATGTGTTGTTCCTAGCATAAGAGAGATTTTCCCATTCAGCATTTTTTTGAAGGCAGGCAGCCCCAAACTGACTTACCTGCCTCTCTAACCCAATTATGCTGCTGTCAGTTTCTTATCGAGAAAGGGTAGTCTTAAAATAAATCGTAATGGGTGGGCAAAGCAGCGGCTGAGTTGGTCTGGTATTGACGTAAATATGTTGCATCGGAGTAAAAAAATTCTTTCATTCTGTTTAGCTTTTCCAGAGACAGAATGCATTGACGGTTCAGCAGCTGACAGCTGCACAACAGCAGCAGTATGCACTTGCAGCTGCCCAGCAACCTCACATAGGTAAGAGAAACTTTATATTAAACCTCTTTCAATATCTATACTGCACCCAGCTAAAAAAATTAACATTTTTAAAATTATCATTAAGTAGCTATGATAATTAACATTAATGCGTGTTAAATGTGGGACAGTTGACCTGAATCTTTGATGTCAAATTTATTGAGATACAGCGTGGAAAAGGCCTTCCAGCCTTCGAGCTGTGCTGCCTAGCAAACCCTGGGTTTAATCCCAGCCTAATCATAGGGCAGTTTACCTACCAACTGGACTGTGGGAGGACACCCACGCAGCCACAGGGAGAACGTACAAACTCCTTGCAGTCAGTGGCGGGAATTGAACCCTGGTCGCCTGCATACTGTTAAGTGGTGTGCTAACCACTACACCACCGTGCCAAACCTAAATTTAAAGGAAACCTGAAGAGAAAACTTAACCTTGGAGATAATTGGTTACTTAATGTGGAGGGTGGGGAAGAGTAAACAGTATTTAATGACAAAGGTGACGCCCTATTGTTACTTGGAAGGTAATCCAATATAATTAGGTCCTACGTTAATTTATAGTTTCATTGTTTTCAGGAGCCACTGAGTATCCAAGGAGATGAGTCAAATTTGAGCAAAAGTGCTCAAGGGCTCTGTTGAAGTAAATGTATTAGGTTGGCTCATTATGTAAATTGTTAAGGGATTTCAAAATCAACCTATAACCTTTTACTGGGTACGTGTTGAAACAGGTGCACTTGGTTCATCCCAACTGTGTTTAATTACTGTCTGGTAAATAGAAGGAGATGACTTCTGAGACATTGCTGCTTCACTATTAAGACTGCAGCTTTTCCATTTGAGGAAATTTTCTGAATTGAATTATGTTGCCACTTCCTATTAGTTAGGCTACAATCCCTTAAATCATAATTAATCGCAGTGCAGTAGTACTGGGAACACAGAAGGAGCAATGAAATTAGTACTACGATGCTTGATTAAATAATGTGTTTTTATGCAACTTAATGGATGACCAGCAGGAGAATCCTTGACTTCCTCGACTATTATTTTATGTGTTTTGTTCATAAGAAGTAATAACGTGCATGTCGTGGCTTTGGGAACCTCCTTCAAAAATAGACCAGTGTGATACCACTTAACCTTGATAATATTATAAAGTCTTTTGTTGCCACTCAAGCGTTTGGAAGCATCTGGAAGTGATAACATGCTGGAAAGAGTTCTGCATTGAGGGCATTTTGTGTCGTAATGAGATCTCGAATTGTGACTGGTTGGAGTGGGGTTGTTGTGAATTTATCGATGTTTGCAGATTCACTCCACAGGATGGCTCTGCAGTCTGTTTTGGAAATGCATTATCCCATACTGTGAGATAGAGGAGCAGACTTGCTGAATTTAACAACCAAAGCAGCGGAAATGTCATTCTTTCTCTATTTTAGTTACGAGGGGTGATTGATAAGTTCATGGCCTAAGGTAGAAGGAATCAATTTTAGAAAACTTAGCACATTTATTTTTCAATATAGTCCCCTGCTACATTTATGCGCTTAGTCCAGCAGTCGTGGAGCATGCAGATCCCTTCTTTGTAGAAGTTGGCGTCTTAGACCTCTAGAAGTGGTCCACAGCAGGGGTGATTGATGTTCATAGCCTAATGTAGAAGGAGATGAGTTATACAGCTCTCGTTACATCCACATGCAGTTCAACTCTTTGACTGCAGAAAGTTTGAAGTTAAAGAAGTGATCTCCTTCTACCTTAGGCCACGAATTTAACAATCACCCTTGCTGTGGACACTTTCTGGAGGTCCAAGTTCCGTATGCTCCACGACCGCTGGACTAAGTGTGTAAATGTAGGAGGGGACAATGTTGAAAAATGTGCTAGGTTTTCTAAAATTGACCCCTTCTACCTTAGGCCACGAACTTAACAATCACCCCTGGTATTCTTGGTTGTAGTACACTTAAAAGAATCATTCAGTCACTGGTTCAACATTCATGCCACAACAATTGTTGTGAAGCAAATTAGATACAATGCAATAACCTCCGTTTGGATCCACTGAGGATCCCAGATACTTAGATTTGATTGACTGCTTCTCCCTCCAAATTGTACATGCTAGGCAAAGTTACCTGCAAGCCCTGTCTCAGCTAAAGCTCTGGGCCCCTGTCTCCACCATTGGCCATGGACCTCTCTTGACACTTCATCCTTGGCTGGATCCATGCCTTCAAACCATCAGATCTTCACCTTCCTTGTGTCCAGGAAGGATCGGAAGATTACCTGACTCCGAACTGTGGGTCCCACATTCTCCCACACCGGTTCTGATGGCCCTTCCCCCCACCTTTTTATTTTGGAGTTTTCTCCTTTCCTTTTTAGTTCTGAATGTCAACTATTTATTTATTTCCATAGATGCTGCCTGACCTGCTGAGTTCCTCTAATGTCTTGTGTGTGTTGCTCTGTATTTCCAGAATCAGTGTTTACTATTTAATAACCATTCGACTACTACTTACGCTTGAATAACTCCTGTAGAGTGCTCGTGGGTTTCATTTTGCTACATTTTGTGTACCTGTTCCTGAGTTTTTAATTTTTGTTTTTAATGCTTGTAGAAACAGCTTCCTATAATTTTCTAAATGTTTGGTAGTGTGGTTGCATTTGGAATTAATCAGCTTCAGTTTACATTGTTCAAAGTTCATGTAACACGCTGAATAATCAGAACCAGAAACAAAGGTAATTGAATAACCCCAGTGATTGTTTAAAACAAGATTTGCAGGTGATTCTACATGATTTTACATGTTTTATTCTCTTATCACACAGGTATGTTTTCAGCCGGCCTTGCTCCAGCGACATTTGTTCCTAATCCTTACATCATTAGTGCTGCCCCTCCAGGTACAGACCCTTACACTGCTGGGCTTGCTGCGGCTGCAACTCTGGCAGGTAAAACTTTCACAACCGTTTCAGTGATCTGAATGAAGATAATAGCACTACTTGTTTAGTTAACCCATTCCCCGCAACACCATAGAAGGCAAGGGTAAGGAATGGTGTGTAAAGGGGAAAAAAATCAGTTTGTAATAATTTTTCTGGATGGAAAAGGAGATGGAGTGCTGTGAATGGTTTTATCTCATTATGGATACTTTTTCTCAATTGCAATATTATATTGCTAGTCTGGATTTTTCTTGCATATGCATTTAAATTGATGATGGTCAACCCATTCAGTGAAGCGTGTTTTGGGGGACGGAGGGTAAATTTGTCAATCAGTTTGAAGAGCAGAAACGTCAGTGATTGAGAGGTGAATCACCAGAAGAGGCTGTAAAGGCAAATGATGGGAGGAGGTAACATTCATTTAATGACATTTTGATTAAAATAGAAGTAACTTGAGACCTATCATACAAAGTATTCCTGTGGAGGAATAGATTATTTTGGATTTATGTTGTGGATTTTTTTTGTCCTTTTTCAGTAGAGTTTATTCATGATCGCCCATCAATTCCATCATCTGTCATCATGTACCAGGATGGTTGAGGCAGAATTAGTTGGCCATGCCTTTTCGCAAGTAATTCCTTTGATCGTGCTTAAAACAGATGCTGAATGGAAAGGCATACAATCCCATTACCCAGATGCAGTCTTTGAGAAACCTGGCATCATATATTTTGTATGATCTTGAAAATGATCTGGGAGGGTAACCCAATAATTGAGAAATTATTATATTTGATAGCTCCCGAGGTAATTAAAAAACACCTCAAATTACAAGTGTATTTGTGAAGAATACATGTTGTATTTTTAAGTAACTTTTTCTTTGTGAATGGAGAGGTTCAGAAAATTGCTACTTAATCTTGTCTGCAATGTTCTTCAAAGTTAATACTAGTATTTATTGTTATGGTAATAAGATAGCTGCAAGTTAAATTTGTTTTCAGCTTCTTTTTGAACAGGGGCATCAAAGACAATTCGCACTGAAGTCTCACATTGAATGCTTCTGTTATTGTTTATGTTTTGTGGGAAAAGAACTTTGTTTAGGATGGTGGTGAATATTGG
Organism: Hemitrygon akajei; assembly: GCF_048418815.1. Taxonomy (NCBI): domain Eukaryota; kingdom Metazoa; phylum Chordata; class Chondrichthyes; order Myliobatiformes; family Dasyatidae; genus Hemitrygon; species Hemitrygon akajei. The sequence goes on along the minus strand of NC_133147.1, from coordinate 19,666,865 downwards.
CTGCTCAGGTTGAGGCGCTTGATGTTACGATGTTTGCTGAGTTTGGCAGTTAGCTTGCAGACGTTTCAGCAGCAGTTGAGGTGACGTCTTCAGTGCATAGTTGTTGGTGTTTCCCTCTGAGAATGCTCATATTTCTATGGGCTCCCATTCGCTTGCCTCAGCCCTGAAGGGGTGGACAATCAGGACCGTGGCAAGCGAATGGGACCTTCCAGCGAGAACACCAATAACTATCCAGTTAGGGTATCACCTCGACTGGTGATGAAACGTCCTCAAACTTGGTGAACACTGCCATATCAAATTTCTCTTTGTCTTCAGCTCAGGAAAGATGCAGTGAATTATAGGGTTGATTTGACTTTTGTGCAGTAATATTGGTCATATTTTTAAATATGACCAATTCATTTTTTTGAATTTGTTTTTACTTACAGCCCATTTTACTGCACATGGCTTTTAGTTCAGAAAAACGGGAAGGATGACTCCCAAAACCGATGAGACTTCAAGCCTAATGTACAATCTTGAAAATTATTTTCAACACATTCTTCAGAACCTGTTCTATCATAATTGTGGTTGTTGGTTGTGGTCATGGCAAACCTATTCAGTGTGCAGTAGCTAATATCCGTTTCATTAGGTTTACAGATAAGAATTTGCACTTCGTCAGTGCCAAGTTTCCAGTGTTGCAAAACCGGATTCACTGGCATAAAGTAGTTGCTGCAGAAAGGAAGCAGGCCATTTTATTTTAAAAAAGTGTTAAGAGGGTTAGTCTGGCAATGATGACACACTTGCCCTCACTGAGAAGAATATTCAATAATGAAAACTTAATTCTGTACTCAAATCTGAGCCGGACTAACCATTTAGCTGATGAAGCTCTAAATCAATGTTGTTACTTCTGTTAATAGTTTATTCGTATGGATCTCTTGCTAAAGGTGAAGTAGGAATGGAGTTGTATTTGAGGGAAGATTAGAATTTCAGAAATTTGAGGAAAAATGCTTTTATGTGGGGATGAGAAACTTTTTTTCAATTGATTTGATTTAATTTTGTGCAGCTGGACAATACTCCAACCTTCAGTGTTCCAGGTTTCGTTTGTGCCTTTGAACCTTCCAAATTGTCAATGGTTACTATATATGCTACCTTAGCATAACAGGATTTATAGATATTGATGATTTTGCCAGTTAGAAAGAAACAACATGGTTGTTAGCACAAGGTTGGTTTCTTCCCACTGCCTTCCCAAGTTACACAGCTGAGATCAGATCATCTTCAAGAGAATTTCATTTAAATTGTCTACGTACTATGTGTAAAAATTAGAAAGATTAGGTGGGACTCCAACCAGAGGTCATGGGTTAAGGGTAAAGGTGAAAAGTTTAGGGAGAACATGTGGGGAAACTTTTTCACTTAAAAGGCTGTGAGAGGGTGGAACAAACTTCCAGCACAAGTGGTACATGCAAGCTCGATTTCAGTGTTTAAGAGAAGCTTGGATAGGTACGTGAATGTTAGGGGTATGGAGGGCTACGGTCCCAGTGCAGGTCAACGGGAATAGCAGTTTAAATGGTTTAGCATGGACTAGATGGGCTGAAGGGCCTATTTCTGTGCTGTACTTTTGCCACATTTACTGAACTTTCGGAAGCTATCCTAACGTACTAAATTCAGTGAATCAATACCTGAATTCATTAAAAAGGCCCAACTCTTATACTTTAAGTAAAAGTTTTGGTATCGGGAACTTTTGCAAGAAAGGAATAAGATCTATGGAAATGAAGTTATACAATTTCTGACTTATTGATTGGACAAGTGGATTGGTTGAAATATCTTTAATGAAAGCTCATTTGTGATGTACCTGGGATTTGTGCAATAATGTTAAAGTTGAACATTTTGTTTCCGATGCCATTGTTCGCTGTATTAGGTCCTGCGGTGGTCCCACATCAGTACTATGGTGTTCCGTGGGGTGTTTATCCAGCAAATCTCTTCCAACAACAAGCTGCAGCAGCTGCAGCTAACAACTCAGCAAACCAGCAGGCTGCATCACAAGCACAGCAGGGCCAGCAACAGGCAAGTCACGTGCATATTTACCAGCTCGTTGTAAGAGAGCATGACAGTGAGTAAGGAAAACTGGGGGTGGTAATAGCTGATTTATGATTATGCTGTAGTCCTCTGATATCACTTTTAAGGCATTTCGAGGATTACTAGTCTGTATTTCAATGATGTGGATCAAATGTATGGTTAAAAGCAGTAACAAGTTGTTTATGCAGCCCAACGATTGTGACAAATCTGCCGTCATTATTTGAAGACCTCAGCCCAACTAGAGTACAGTGGTGCCTGAGAAAACCTAATATGGAGGGTGATCCTGGAATTAATTTGGAAATCTTGGTGATCTTCCTTCATCCAGCAAATAGCTGAAGCATACAAACAAAGTCACCAATTTGGTCGTATTGCTTAAGTGAAGTGCTGTGTTTCAACTTGCAAACATTTAATTAGGAAATTCAACAGCAGCCAAATCTTGTCCTAATTCTAGTACATCACCCTCTGCCAGGCATGTCAGAATTCAAGAAATAAAAGTAAAGTCAGCAGTTTAAACTGTTCCACTTTTCACTAATTTTGTGGCTACTCTTTTGCCTATAATGATACTCCTTAATCAGTGTCAAGAGTGTTAATTCTCTAAAAACTAAATGTTTATCTTAAATTATGCTCCATAGCCCTCTTGGGTAATGATTTATGAACTACTAGGTAGAGATATTTCTTTTCAATCTCTCCTGATTGGCTGACCTGTTACTTTGAGGCTCCGATTAAAGGTTCAAGGCATGCCAGCCTCATTTGGACATTTACCCTGTTAAACCTCTCGGGGTGTAGAAGGTAAATCATTCGTCATTGTGTATCCAGATTCTGACTTGTTCCCGTAGCTGCCTTGTTCATCTGTTTTCTCTATTTGGGTTTCTGATCAATGGTGACCACAGAATGTCGATTAGAAGGCTTGGCAATAAGAATGCCATTGCATGTGGTTGGACCTTTGGTAATGGTAGCTTCCTGAGATCTTCTGTGGTGCAAATACTACTTGTTACCTCTAGCCAGTGCTTCGTCTATAGGGAAGGAATGCTTCATTGAGTTGTAAATTTTGCTATCGTCGAAGACTGTCCCCAATTTGCCTTTGTGCAACTTTGTACCCAGTTATTTTCTGATGCTCTTTTAAAATCTTGTTCAACTCGTTGCTTCATTGGGTGAAGATTTGAAGACCCTTTCTTTGTCTTTTATACCAGGTTCTGCGGGCTGGAGCCAATCAGCGGCCTTTGACCCCAAATCAAAGCCAACAAGGCCAACAAGCAGATAGCCTGGTAGCAGCTGCTGCTGTCAACTCAGCTTTAGCTTTTAGCCAAGGACTGGCTACTGGAATGCCAGGTAAGATGCCATTTTACTCTGTCCAGTTATTTGGTGGTTGGTGGTTTGCAAAAAAGATGGCTTTGTAAAGAGGTTAATTATTAGCATTGTCAGAGCATGGTTGTATAGGGCAAATTGTTCATTTCCCTTAAATACTTTTATGACAATTTTCAATAAATAATGCAAAGCAAAGTTCTGTTGCATGATTAAATTGTGACTAGTTTGAAGTTTGTTTTAAGCAATGGAAATCTCTATGCATATCCTCCTCGATGCTGCAGTTTCTGAGTATCTCACACAGACCATTTGGGATAGAGTTCGTTGTACAGTGTTACTGTTTGATGGCTATGTTATCGTAGTGGCAGAACAATCAAAAAGAAGTGTAGTTCAAATTTGCACTTTTCAGTGTTAACTCATTTTGGTATCAGCTGGTATCGAGTCCAGCTATAATGATCAATGCCCATAACATTGTTTGCTAACTTTAAAGATGCGGTTTTCATACCAATTGTAGTGTTAACGATATTTTTGGAAATGCGTTCTTTTAATTTGTCTGGCAATGATGACACACTTGCCCTCACTGAGAATATTGTTCAACCGTGAGGACGTCACTTATTCGCGACCTGAGCCAGCCAGGGCCTGTGTTATAGGCCAAAGCAGTAACTTGCTTAAAAAACTTTTTAAATGTTATAATAGTTCTCCATATTGAGTCTGTGTACCTATGCTAATGCATACTTTAAATTGATTTCCAGTGGTTTAAAACACACATCCCCTGCGCTTGTTATTACTAAATATGGCAAACGGTTTGTTCTTTAGGCTGTGTGAAAGATTGTTGAAGAGAGTGGCCATTCGTTATATAACAGGGCACTTCAGAAAAGGAATTCAAATGGCAAAGGAAAGAGTGGTGGGGATAGAGTACAGGATTGCGCCACAGTATAGAATAAATCAGATGCAATAATAGGTTTTGAAATGAAATACTCCGCTGTGTTTTGTGAATAAGATGAGGACAATGTCAAGAGGGGAATCAAAAAGAAGTGTAGTTCAAATTTGCATAACATTGGTCTTAAGCACTAAGCTTAAGCTTAGCACTAAACTAAGCACTGAGACCAAGGATTTACAAACACGAGATTCTGCGGATGTTGGAAGTCCAGGGAAACACACCATGCTGGAGGACCTTGGCAGGTCGGGTAGAGGATGAAAGAGCTGACGTTTCTGGCCTTCACTCAAGCAAGGGCGAAGGAGGAGGGAGAAGAGTGTACAATCTGGCAGGTGATGGACGAATTCAGGAGATGAGAAAGATAGGTGGGTGGGGAGGTGGAAGGTGATGTAGGAAGCTGTAAGGTGATAGGTGGATGATGTAATCTGATAGGAGAGGGGATTGGACCTGGGAAGGAAAGTAGGTGATTGCAGAATTATATTACAAAGAATTGATGCCAGTGAGAGCTGGCTGGTGTGTGTGTACGTGTATGTGTGCTGTCAGTGGGCCTTAAACAAGGGCAACAGAGTTGGATGGTGGAAGTGTTGATAGGACAATGTGGAATTGACAGGGATTGAGGGTTTTAAACCAGATGATTCTCAGCTTGGGTACAGGTAAGGAATTTTAAGCAGTGGCCAGAGGAAGTTCACTTGGAGTTGGAGAGGTTAAGGTGACCCTCCTTCAGCCTTTGTCCCTAGGTCGGTTTCCGTTTGACACTATTGATTAGCAAGCAGTGCTAAGTTATGACCATAATCATGCCTTATTTCAGGTTATCAAGTCCTTGCTCCAGCCGCTTACTATGATCAGACAGGTGCTCTTGTGGTGAACGCCGGGGCTCGGAATGGCTTGGGGGCTCCTGTGCGCCTCGTTGCTCCAGCACCTGTCATTATAAGTCCATCCGCAGCCCAAGCAGGTAAGGTTGGATTTTTGGGAAGACTGAAAATAGATTTATATCCTTCAATTCTATTTGTTTATAAACCTACGATGTTCACTGCATCTTAAAACCAAATCCTGATAGATCATTTCAGACGTGTAGTGTTTTAAAACAGAACCCTGGTAGGTCATTTCACGTGTGTTTTAATTGAACGATGAACCTGTGAATCCTGCGGTATGACTTGCCGGTAATTCGTGTGCTAGTTCAGTTTTTGATGTTGAATTTTAATTTTTCTCTGGGGTCATAACAGATGAAACTATTGATTCAGCAGAAAAGTTGCACAGCTTCTTAAACACTACCATTTCCTTTCCATTCTCTCACATCCCACCCAAGTGCCTGCAGGTTTTCTAGTTCTACAGTTCACTTGAAAATATTGATTGTTGCATTAATTTGGGTGATCTTGAGATCAGACCTGTTCAGATAACATTCCAAATTTGGGTGTATTTGGTAATTATCCAAGGCACCAGGTGCATTGCGGAAGAAACCTGTCACGCTGGCTGACCTGTAAAGAGTTCTAGACTGCCATGGTAGTAGGTTGTTTGGGAAACTAGCTTCCTCAGCATATCACACGCCTTAAAAACTAACTTATAAAATTCTGTGAATTTAATAATAACATCATAAAACAATACAATGTAATTGTTCAGATTTATGTATAATGTAATTACTTTGTTTGAGGTGCTAGTGTATGAATAGTGTAGGTATAAAAGTTTTCTTTGTGTAATGTACTGATTCCTCAAATGTTCAATTACAAGTTAATGTTCTGTAACCTATTACTGGGCCTTTGCAAAATTGTAAAAAATGTAACATGAGGCATGTTGTAAAACATCAGATTGTAGTGCAGAGCAGATTTTACAATGTTTGTTCCTCCTCAAACCTTGTGGGATTGGTCATGAGCAGAGGCATAATGTCAAGAGCACAAATTGTTTCTTGGGAGGTTGAACCTGACCTGGTTTGCCATCCACATTGCTACAAAGGACGTTCATAATCTGACAAAAGTTGGTAATCGTGCCCTGTTTGGTTGAAATCCCATTGTCTACATGGCACTTGAATATATGTTTTGTATTCCAGCAGTTGCAGCAGCAGCAGCCTCAGCGAATGGAACAGCAAGTGGCTTAGCAGGGACATCAAATGGCTCCTTTCGCCCGATGAGCAATCAGCAGCCTCAACAGCAGCCACAGCAACAGCCCACCAACAGTTTGGCCTCAAACTCATTCTATGGTAACAATTCCCTGTCTAGCACTTCACAGAGCAACTCGCTGTTCTCTCAGGGGTCTGGCCAGCCTGGTGGCACCTCCCTGGGCTTTGGAAGCACTAGTTCTCTTGGGGCAACACTCGGATCTGCACTTGGAGGATTTGGATCAGCAGGTATATTTAAACTGTAATAGTACAATGCTAAGTGCACAACTTCATTGTACACGCTCAGTCGTCCTGTTTCCCGTCAGGCATGAATTTGAGTATTTGAGATAGTGGTCCATGTTGTACCTACTTGAAGAGCAGAAAGCTAATCTTGTTTCTCCAACAAGAGGTTCCACACTATAATATTAAGTTCTTAAGTAACTTATTTGACATAAAAGGTAATGGTACATGCCAAACAGGTAATAATCTGGTACTTCATTCTTGCATTGCGGTATCTTCAGCTTAATTTCAGTTCACTTTCACATTTTAACCAGTTCATTGCAATCCCCGTGGGCAACACAACTGCAATAGTCGTTATTTTCCACCCTAACAGTTTTTTAAAAATTATCGTTCCAGTCTTGTTTGCAAGGATACGATTTGTATCTACACTGCTGGGTGGTTTATACTGTCATAAGTGAATTTAGCATGGGATTTTACCCACTGCTAAGAGTTGTAGAAATTATAGTCAAAGTATTTTTTAAGGGGATCCTGCACAAGAACTCTCTGGGTCTTTTGATCATATCTGGTATAAAGCATTTTTGGCTTTATTTGCTGAGTTGCCATCAAGAGATTTGTAATTAACAAGTTGTGTTTATGTACCCAGATAAGATGCTTTTGCTGAACTGAAGTACATTAAAAAATGCCTTTAAAAGGCTTATTTGTGTGGCCTTGATAATGTGCACATATGTTGCTATTGTAAAGAATTAAAAATAAACCACTTTAATTCTCTTAAGTTGGCAGTTCAAACACCAGCAGCGGCTCAAGGAGAGACTCGCTGACTGGGAGCTCGGACCTATACAAGCGAACAACCAGCAGTCTCGCTCCTATAGGCCACAACTTTTACAACGGATTGGGCTTCTCATCTTCCCCTGGCCCAGTAGGAATGCCTCTTCCAAACCAAGGACCCAGCCACTCACTAACACCACCGCCATCATTATCGTCACACGGATCGTCCTCGAGCCTTAATCTGGGTAAGAGGGGTGGGTAACTCTCAGTTAATTTTCTCTTGTTCTCATTATACCAGGATTTTTTTTTAAGTAACTTGTTATGGATATTTAGCATGATGTTAGCTGACTATTGTGTAATCTTTTGTTTTTCTACAGATTGTTAGAATTTCAATAAAAAGCAAAACTTAGTGCAAATAAATAATATAATGGTATTTGGAATTACATGGACAGGGCTGGGAAAAACAAATTGTTAATATATCTTGAATCCACTGGCTTTGGTATACTCCCAGAGCTGTTCCATTCTGTCCTTTTATGGACTTCTGTTTATTCATAGTTATTGATTTCATCATAGAAATTAGTGTAAATAAAGTGTTTTAAGTATTACTGATTTTATATGAGCTAAAATATATTTTCAAAGGAAACTATATATAATAGGAATAGAATGAGGTGAAAGATAAATGCGTGGCTGAGGGAATGGAGCAGGGGCAGGAATTCAGATTTCTGGATCATTGGGACCTCTTTTGGGGCGGGTGTGACCTGTACAAAAAGAAAGGGTTGTACTTGAATCCCAGGGGGACCAATATCCTGGCGGGCAGGTTTGATAGAGCTGTTGGGGAGGGTTTAAACTAGTTTGGCAGGGGGGTGGGAATCAGAATGTGAATGCAGGGATTAAGGTAGAAAGACAACGGCATGATGCTAAGAGTTCTGAGTTGTTGAGGAAGGACAGGCAGGGGACGAAACATTACTGTAGCCAGTTAAAGGGGTTAAAATGTGTCTATTTCAATGCTAGGAGAATTAGGAACAAGGGGGATGAACTTGGAGCATGGATTAGTACGTGGAACTACGATGTTGTGGCCATTACTGAAACTTGGTTGGAGGAAAGGCAGGATTCTTAAGGATAGGATCTACGAGCATTTGGAGAAATACAGTCTACTCAGGGATAGTCAACATGGCTTTGTGAAGGGAAGATTGTGCCTCACGAGCCTGATTGAGTTTTTTGAAGAGGTAACAAAAGAACGATGAGGGTAGGGCAGTGGATGTGGTCTACATGGACTTTAACAAGGCATTTGATAAGGTCCCTCACGAGAGACTCAACCAGAAAGTCATGAGGCATGGGATGTGGAACCTTGGCTGTTTGGATAAAAAATTGGCTTAAAGGAAGAAAGCAGAGGATAGTTGTGGAGGGAAAGTATTCTGCCCGGAGGTCGATGACTAGTGGAGTGCTGCAGGGATCTGTCCTGGGACCCCTGCTATTTGTGATTTTTATAAATGGCCTGGATGTAGAGGCAGAAGGATGGGTGAGTAAGTTTGTGGATGACATGAAGATTGGAGGAGTTATGGATGGAGCTGTAGGTTGTCAAAGGTTGCAAGAGGATATAGACAGGCTGCAGGGTTGGGCAGAAAAATGGGAGATGGAGTTCAATCCGGTTAAGTGTGAGGTGATGCATTTTGGAAGGACAAACCAGAAGATTGAGTACAGGATTAATGGTTAGTTACTTAAGAGTGTGGATGAACAAAGGGACCTTGGGGTTCAAATCCATACATCCCTCAAGGTCACTGCGCAAGTTGATAGGGTAGTTAAGAAGGCCTATGGGATGCTAGGCTTCATTAACGGGGATTGAGTTCAAGAGTAGAGAGGTCATGTTGCAACTCTACAAATCTCTGTTGAGACTGCATTCGTGTTCAATTTTGGACACCTCATTATAGGAAGGATGTGGAAGCTATGGAGAGTGTGCAGAGGAGATTTACCAGGATGTTGCCTGGTTTGGAGAACAAGTCATATGAAGCAAGGTTAGCAGAGCTGGGACTTTTCTCTTTGGTGCGTAGAAGAATGACGGGACTTGATAGAGGTCTTCAAGATTATGAGAGGCATAGATAGGGTGGATAGTCAGTACCTGTTTCCCAGGGCACTAATAGCAAACACCAGAAGGCATACGTACAAAATTAAGGGAGGGAAGTTTAGAGGAGACATCAGGGGTAAGTTTTTTTTTACACAGAGGGTTGTGAGTGTCAGGAATGACTTGCCAGGGATGGTGGTGGAGGCTAAAACATTAGGGGTATTTAAGAGCCTCTTGTACAGGCACATGGATGAAAGAAAAATAGAGTGTTATGGGGTAGTGTGGGTTTAGTACTTTTTTTAAGGATTATATGGGTTGGCACAACATGGAGGGCTGAAGGGCCTGTACTGTGCTATAATGTTCTATGGTAAAGCCTGCCCTTTCATACTATTGTGTTGTGGAAATGACAATTTTGCTGGAAGTGTTACCTCACTGAAGACGGTGGATGGTCCTTCTCATTGAAAGCTGTTGCTATAATAAGCCTTCAGCATCTCAAAAGCTGTTTCTACCTAAATGTTGCTTTCTTAACAAATACTAATATTTTGTGCTGGTTGCCTCACTGGACATTGGATACATTAAAATCTTGATGCATTTGTGTGACAGGTGGACTTACAAATGGCAGCGGAAGATTTATTTCAGCCGCCCCAGGAGCTGAGGCCAAGTACCGCAGTGTTAACAGTGCCTCCAGTCTGTTCAGCTCCAGCAGTCAATTATTTCCACCATCACGTCTGCGGTACAGCATGTCAGACGTGATGCCGTCGGGCCGCAGCAGACTACTGGAGGACTTCCGTAATAATCGTTATCCAAACCTTCAGCTCCGTGAAATAGCTGGCCACATTATGGAATTCTCTCAGGATCAGCATGGTTCAAGGTGGGGAAAGTTGGTGTATCTTGCAGCGTCCAGCATTTAAACAATGCTTCTGAGCAAAGTCAGAAGGTTTAACCTCATTTAGTGAAGTGCTACCATTATTTTTCTGGCTAATTAATTTTTTAATATGCTGCTCTGTTGCACTTGATCAAAGTATGGATAAATAAGCAGCCGTACAATATCAAATGCAAGTTGGTTAGAAGGAAAGTTGCAGAATATTGTGCAAATAAAACCATCAAAGTAACCCTAGCTCTGATGACTTGAATGGGTAAGATTGTTATGGAATCATTTTGACAATTTTGTGGGAAGCCACACAACCATGTAACAGTTGGCCACTTCACAGCTTGTATTACAGAAGAAAAGCAAATGCATCATTCGTAAACAAGTGTAACTTTCAAGTTGATAAGCACGCTCGGGCTGAGTAAAATTTGTAAGCAAGTGTAACTTTCAAGTTGATAAGCACGCTCTGGCTGAGTAAAATTTGTACTGATGTTTGGAGCTGGAGATAATATTCTGAAGGATGCAGAAGGCATAGATAATGAAGACCGTAATCAGACAGAAGATATTACTTGGTAAAGAGTATAGAATGGGTTCACTGAAATTTCGCAACTTAAAAATATAGAGATTACTTCATTTGTCACACGCACATTGAAACACGGAGTGAAATGCATCATCAAATCAGTTAGAATTGTACAAGCGTCGCAGTGCTTCGTGTCAAGATAGTATGTCCACAACTTAACCCTAACCATGCGTCTTTGGAATACGGGCGGAGAACATATGAACTCCTTCCAGGCAGTGGCAGTGGCAGAAATCGAACTTCATTGTTACAGCTGGCGCTGTAAAGCATGGCGCAAACCACTTAACTACTGCGCCACCCTGTTTTGTAGAATTTTGCAGTTGATGATTACTGAATATGGTCCATAAATCACTTGGTGTGTACCTCCGAGAGCTGATGTGCCTACTAGCACCATGATGATTTGCTGCTCTGGGCTGGTATATCAGATCATCTTGAAGTGCCTTTTAACGAGGTCACTGCTTGAACCTCGTAACAGAGTCATAAGAATTTTTGAGGGAGTTATAGGGATGAGTAACATTTGGTCATTACTAGGAGAGGGGGATGTTTAGAATTTCTTTCATGAAAGCTGATCTGTGCCATTTTCAAAAATAATTCAAAGCATGCAAAGCAGTTGGTATAAACTACAAGACCTTTCTGAACCTTTCTGACTCCTTGAAATATCTTCTGGCCCACAGGTTCATTCAGCTTAAATTGGAACGAGCTACCCCTGCAGAGAGACAGCTGGTCTTCAATGAGATTCTGCAGGCAGCCTATCAGTTGATGGTGGATGTTTTTGGAAATTACGTAATTCAGAAGTTTTTTGAGGTAAGCAGACAAGAGAAAATGGAGATAATAGTTTAAATTTTGTTCTACATTGCTCGTGCTCACAGTGAAAGTTAAGGCCCATGAAATAAAGAAATCAAAATCAGATGTGAAAAATATATTGATTCATTCTGCCTTTAGTAAACAAGCTTATGATTTTTGCAGTCCCTCTTGGGCATATCTCTGATCTTCAGAATGGGAAGTAAAGCATTCCTGCTGACTTAACCCACCTCCTGTATATTTTTGTTTGTTAGATCACCTTGTGGAATACCCAAATTTCCTTATTCCTTGGCCTTGCTAAACATAAATATTTTCCCATTAAGGGTGCCAAGTGCTCAAGAGAATGAATGTTGTCTTTCCCGACTTGGATGAGGGACAAAGGTTGTGCTATGGCACGTAGGGCTCAATGTGTCGATAGGATATCTACTTTCCTGATTTATAACAGGCACCAGCTTTCAGTGGGATTTTGTAGATCATGTTTCTTTAATAAAACATATTGTTGCTGCTGCTTTTGATAAAAAGATTGTTTGGATTTGTTTAATCTTCTGAGTATATATTCAGTCATTGGGGCAAAGTATCTTTACCCTGTGAGTGGTGGAGATGTTACCACTCAGTTTATTTACAGCTGGTGGATTGAAGAAGAAGCGTACAGGGTTGGGTGAGGGAGGGAGATCTGATTAAAGCAAGAAAGGCCTGTATCTGTGTTGTTGTGCTTTCCAGTAAAACGTCTGTGCTCCTTGTCTCTAGTTTGGAAGCTTGGATCAGAAGCTGGCTCTGGCCCAGCGTATCCGTGGGCATGTTCTCTCGTTAGCGCTGCAGATGTATGGCTGTCGTGTGATACAGAAGGCCCTGGAATCCATTCCCCCAGACCAACAGATCATTGTAAGTTTGATTTTATGTTTGGCCCAGCTATTTATTTCAGCCATTTTACACAAGGGAACTTCAAGTTTATTGTCATTCATTCGTATATACATATACCACCATGTACCAAAATGTGTACAATACAGTGCATATAACTCACACACAACACACGAACTTGTACTGCCACCAATAAATTAACAAATAATAAGGTATATTTATAACAAGTTAAAAACAGCACAATATATCGCTATTGGTGCCTTATACGTGATGAGACCTGGCTGGTGGCAGGGAGATGAGTAGTCTTGTGGCCTGGGGGAAGAAGCTGTTTCCCATCCTAACAGCTCTTGTTCCTCCTGTCTGATGGTAAGAGGTCAGAGAGTTTGTTGGACAGGTGGGAGGGGTTGACAATGCTAAGGGCTGTGCGTGCGCAGTGTTCCTGATAAATGTCTCTAAAGGGTGAAAGAGAGACCGTGCTGATCCTCTCAGCAGTCCTCACAGTCATTTGTAGTGGACTTGCAGTTCCCGTATCGAAAGCTGATGCAGCTGATGAGGACGCTCTGGATGGTGCTCCTGTGAAAATTGGTTGGGGGTGGTGGTATCAGGGAGCCTCACTTGCCTCAGTCTCCTCAGGAAATGGAGATGCTGCTGTGCTTTCTTGACCAAAGAGGTCAAGTTGAGCACACATTGAAAACATGTTTTTCTCTCCATTAAATTAGAATTGGCAGAACATGATTAATGGTGAGTGGGTGTACTTTCACAGTAATGGTAAAATAGAAATCTGTCCTTTATTCACTTTGCATGCTGACCTTGGATTTTTCTTTGTCTTTATAGTACACTCTGTAAAGCTGTTTAGGAAATCACAGTTCATATATAATTAATACCAATGTATCCATGAGTGCTACATCGGTAATCTTTATTTGCACTATTTATCTTTGTTTTGTAGATTGTTGTGCCTTTGCACTGCTTTTCTGCTGCAGAGCAGCAAATTTCATGTCCTGTGACAGTGAAATAAAACTGATTCTGAAATTACTTCTCAGTTTGGAAAATTGACCATTTCAAACTTGGTCAAACTGCAGAGTTAAGCTTAGACAGGGTCCTGCTTTCCAGGAATATAATCATTCTAGAATCTAGAGTACCATAAGACCGTAAGACGTGGGAGCAGAATTAGGCCATTCAGCCCGTTGAGTCAATGCCATTACATCATGGCTGATATCTCTTTCCACTCCATTCTCCTACCTTCTCCCTGTAACCTTTGACGCTCTGATTTATCAAGAATCTATCAGCTTCTGCCTTAAAAATACCCAATGGCTTGGCCTGCACAGCTGTCTGGCAGTGAATTCCATGGATTCACCACCTTCTGGCCTCAATTTTGTTCTAAATGGACGTCCCTCTATTCTGAGGCTGTGCCCTTTGGTCCTAGATTCCCCCACTATAGGAAACATCCTCTCCATGTCTGTCTAGGCCTTTCAGTATCAATATTCGATAGGTTTCAATCCAGCAATCCTTCCAAACTGCAGTGAATACAGGCCCAGCTCCATCAATTGCTCCTCATACGTTCACTCTTCATTCCTGGGAAAATTATAGTGAACCTCCTCTGAACCCTCCCCAGTGCCAGTACATCTTTTCTTAGATAAGGGGACCAAAACTGCTCTCAATACCCCGAGTGGTCTGACCAATGACTAGTAAAATCCCAGTATTACATCGCAAACACGAGGAAAACTGCAGATGCTGGAAATTCAAGCAACGCACACAAAATGCTGGTGCTCCCCTCCCCCTTTCTTTCTTCCTAGGTCTCCCGTCCCATGATCCTCGTATCCCTTTTGCCCATCACTTTTCCAGCTCTTAGCTTCACCCCACCCTGTCCTGTCTTCTATCATTTTGGATTTCCCCCTCCCCCTCCTACTTTCAAATCTCTTACTATCTTTTTCAGTTAGTCCTGACGAAAGGTCTCGGCCCGAAACATCGACAGTGCTTCTTCCTATAGATGCTGCCTGGCCTGCTGCGTTCCACCAGCATTTTGTGTGTGTTCCCAGTATTATATCCTTGCTTTTGTGTTCTTCACTGACTCAAACTACAAATTAGCCTGTAGGAAATCCTGCTTGAGGACTCCCTAGTCCTTCTGCACCTCTGATTTTTGAGTTTTCTCTCCATTTAGAAAAAGGTCAACCCTTTATTTCTTCTGCCAAAGTGCATGACCATCACTTCCTGACATGGTATTCCATTTGCCGCTTCTTTGCCCATTCCCCTAATCTGCAGACACCTTGCTTCCTCCACCTATCTTGGTATCATCTTCAAACGTAGACAGAAAGCCATCAATTCCTTCATCCAAATCATTGGTGTATAATGTGAAAAGCTGTTTCAACACTGCTACTTGCTGGTAGCCAACCAGAAAAGGTTCTTTTTATCCCCATTGTTTGCCTCCTGCCAGTCAGCCAATCTTCTATCCATGCTGGTATATTTTCTATAGTAGCATGGAGTCTTGTTACGCAGCCTCTTGTATGGCACCTGGCCAAAGGCTTTCTGAAAACCCAAAGAAACAACATTCACTGATTCTGCTTTGTCTCTCCTGCCTCAAAGAATTCCACAGATCTGTCAGGCAAGATTTCCCCTTTAGAAAACCATGCTGGCTTTGGCATGGTTTATCATGTGCCACCAAGCAACCTGTATAATAGATTACAAAATCTTTCCACTTACTGAGGTCGGGTTAATTGGCCTATAATTTTCTTTCTTCTGCTTCCTTCTCTTGTTAAAAAGAGGAGTGACTTTTGCTGTTTAACAGTCCTCTGGAACCTAGTGATTCTTGAAAAGTCATTACTAATGCATCCACTATCTTGTCAGCGACTTATTTCAGAACCCTGTCTCACTATACACTGCATCCAGTTGTATACCAATTGCCACCCTGACTCCTATCACTCTGGTCCCCAAACCCTGCTAAATTTGTTTAAATCCACAGCAGTAGCTCCAGCAAACCTAGCTGCAAGGATATTGCCCCCCCCCCCCCCCCCCCCTCAGGTTCAGGTGTAATCCATCCCTTCTGTATAGGCCATACCTTCCCCCAGTCAATGATCTAGAACCCTACCCCCTGCAGCAAGTCTACAGCCAAGCATTCACCTGCCAAATCATCCTATTCCTCCCTCACTGGTGCATGGCACAGGCAGCAGTTCAGAGGTGTCTACCCCGGAGGCCCTGCTTTTTAGTTTTCTGTCTAACTCCTTCCCTCATTTGGACTGTCCCAGCACCGCATCCATACAACCAATTTGATCTTACTCCATTTTGTTCCTAATAACTTCATGTTTGATTATGGATTTGTGTGGCATAAAGTCAACCACGTGACCATCAACCCTGCAACAAAGCTGTCTTGTTGTGTTCTCGTTTACCTTCTATGAGAATTCTTTCTAAGCATCGTGCAAACTCCATGCTATCAGCAGCAAGTTTACGATTCAGCTGTCTCTGGCACTGTGGCTCTCCTAGCTGGGCCACTCTGCCACACTGGGAGATGTATCGTATCTGGTGTTTGTCAAGTGCTAGTGGTGTGCTGCGATACAATTCTTGATTTCTTTCTCAAGCAGAAAACTAGGCGATGATAGTGGGAGACCATTTTTTGTATTAGTGATTATAATTCAGTTACATTTACATAGTATCAAAAGGAAAGATAGTATTGTGGTTAAGTCAATGAGAAGTGATTTTGTGTAAGTATATTGGAAACAGCTTCAGTATAACAAGTTGGGACAATGATGGGCTTTCAAGCAAATTCTGTGGATTCAGGGTAAGTGTTCTCACAAATTTAATGTGACTTTCAGACATGGGATCTCTGAGAAGTTTATCAGACACTGAGTACTTAATATACCAGGAAGTCTTGGAGAGTAAAGATAGTGTGGGAGTGAAAACAAGAGGGAAACTAAGAGAATGACAAAAGAGTATGAAAAATAAAGGCAAGGAAATTGCAAAGTTGTATTAATATTAGGGAGCTGAAGAAAAATTAGTGGTTAAATACCCCTGTATGTTGTGGTGAACATCGGGCAGTGAGGTTCTCGGACATTTCGCAGTCCAGGGAAGAGTGACAAAATTGGCTGGCCAGCTGGGAGCACTGGGGGCTGTGAGGTTCACAAAACTTAATACTTTTGATGTATTATTAATTTAGTCCTAAATTGCGAAAGCACGGGCAGAGTTTTCGGATAGTACAGAAGTTAACAGTGCGGTTTACAGTGGGAAAGTTTTTTTTTGACTTGCAGAAGAATCAGATGGCCAGGAGAATGGCAAATGGAATTTATTTAGGGAAGTGGAAGATTATGTTAGGGTGGTGGAATGTGTAAACGTGAGGATATTGAGATGCATGGAAGAAAACGGACTTTGCAGACCAATGACTGAACGTATCAGGACATGTCAATAAGAAGATTAAAAAGGCAGATGATACTAACTTTTATGCATTTCATTATAATACTGCATTGTACACACTATCGTTTATAATTACATTATCATTTTACGTGTTACCAGCTTGGCCACAATTTGAGTACTGCATGCAGTTATTATCACTATTTCAGGGAATATGTGATTGCACAAGAAGAGATGGGTAGTGGGTAGAGATTCGTCTCTACCAAAGGAGGTGTAAAATGCTCCTTCCGTCCACTAGCCTGCAGGTTACCCTTGGGCAAAGAGTAGCACCAGCTTAGCCCCCCGATCAGGATCGCGGGAAGCCACGGGAGCAGGTGGTGGATGGTTGTATGAGCTCATGCTTATATATGCTTGTATGAGCTGGTGCTTATCACGTCCTGGTTATGCAACCATCCACTGACTTATGAAGATTATTAATTGTGGCTGTGGCCATCTGTCTTGTAAAGACACTGCCCAGAAGAAGGCAACGGCAAACCACTTGTGTAGAAAATTTTTTCCAAGAACAGTTATGGTCATGAACATTATGGATAGAGCATAATTATGTATGTCATACAACATGGTACATGATGGTGATGACTGCAGAGATCTTCTCAGGGCTGGAAAGTTTTACCTGTGAAATGATTGGATAAGCTGAGTTGCCTTTTTTGGAGGAGAGGAAGCTGCGAGGTGATTTAATTGAGAAGATTTAGGGTGCTTAGAGTAAATGGAGGATCTACCTGCAGCTCAGGGGCTAGTAACCAAAGAGATTTAAATATAATTAGACGATTGGAGGAATTATGGCAAAAAGAGGTGTGAAATTCCCTGCCTGAAGGATAGTGTTGTGAGAAATATACCTAAAAGTGTACTTACCTCTGAGGTAAAGTCAAAGTTTAAATATGGGTGATTTAGGCTGTATGGCTTTTTTTCCCTTTATCACGTGCACATGTTGAGACAAGTGGCCTCCTGTGTCAGATTTTCTGTAACTATATGACTAAAGGTTTCTCGCATAACTGTAGTCCTTCATCCCTGATTCGGTTGAGCACAGTATTCCAGATGGAGCCAAGCTATCTTTTTTAAATATTGGCATAGCAAAACTTCCTGGCTTTTGTTCTGAACCGCTCAGCTATTTGTCCTTTTACCTTCAAAAAATTTATGCCTGACACCTCAAGTTAAAACCCATTGGGATGCTATCTCCTGTGTCATTACTCACCTCATTAAGTCCGGAAAAACTCCAATCCATCGCCACCAAACTCACTCTGCACTGCTCATTTCTATCTCTTACCCAAGATCCACAAACCTGACTGGGTAGGCCTCTTGTCTTGCCTGTTCCTGTCCCACTGAACTCAAGTCCTCAAACCTCATTTTGAACCTCCTTGGTTCAGTCCCTTCCCACTTCACGTGCATTCAATCTCAACAACTTCAAAGTCCCTGGCCCTGACTGCCTTATTTTTCACCATGTCCCTATACATTTCTAACCTCCCATCAAAAAGGCCTTAAAGCTCTCCACTTCTTTCTTGGCAAAAGACCCAACCAGTTCCCCTGCACCTCTGCCCTCAGTCTGGCAAAACTGATCCTCATCTTCAGCAGTTGCTCCTTGGCTCCTATTTTCTCCCAACTCAAGGGATAGCCATGGGAATCTGCATGGGATCCAACTACGCCTGCCTTTTCATTGGCTGTGTGGAACAGTCCATGTTCCAAGTCTTCCCTGTTAATGCTCCTCAACTCTTCATTTGTTACATTTGCAACAACATTGCTGCTGCTAAGCTCATCAGTTTATCCACCCTGCCTTTAAATTCACTTGGCCCATTTCTGACACCCCTCTCTCCTTTCTCAATCTTTCTGCCTCTATCTCTGGAGACAAACTGTCTACCAACATCTTTTATAAACCTACAGATTCCCACGACTATCTTGACTATACGTCTTCCTACCCTGTCTCCTGACATTCCTTTTTTTCCCAGTTTTCTTGTCTCCACCGCATCTTTTCCCAGCTTGAGGCTTTGCTTTCCTTTCCTCCACCATTGATACTCCCCTCGGCTCCATTTCCCATACATCTGTGCTCACCCTATCTTACTGCCGCCTTAACAGCAATAAAGGTCTTCTTGTCCTCACCTACTATCCCATGAGCCTCTGCATCCAACATATCATTCTCCACAACTTCCGCCATCTTCATCATTCCTGCAAGTGACAGAAATGCTACACCTGCCCGTTCACCACCCCCCTCACCTCCAGGCAGTCCTTCCAGGTGAGGCAAGGTTAAGCATGTGAATCTGGTGGGGCTCATCTATTATAGTTCGCTGAAGTTCGCTGATGACACGGCCATAGTGGGGTGTGTCAGGAATGGACAGGAGGAGGAGTATAGGAAACTGATACAGGACTTTGTGATATGGTGCAACTCAAACTACCTGCGTCTCAATGTCACCAAGACCAAGGAGATGGTGGTGGACTTTAGGAGATCTAGGCCTCATATGGAGCCAGTGATCATTAATGGAGAATGTGTGGAGCAGGTTAAGACCTACAAGTATCTGGGAGTACAGTTGGACGAGAAGCTAGACTGGACTGCCAACACAGATGCCTTGTGCAGGAAGGCACAGAGTCGACTGTACTTCCTTAGAAGGTTAGCGTCATTCAATGTCTGCAGTGAGATGCTGAAGATGTTCTATAGGTCAGTTGTTGAGAGCGCCCTCTTCTTTGTGGTGGCGTGTTGGGGAGGAAGCATTAAGAAGAAGGACGCCTCACGTCTTAATAAGCTGATAAGGAAGGCGGGCTCTGTCGTGGGCAAAGTACTGGAGAGTTTAACATCGGTAGCTGAGCGAAGGGCGCTGAGTAGGCTACGGTCAATTATAGAAAACCCTGAACATCCTCTACATAGCACCATCCAGAGACAGAGAAGCAGTTTCAGCGACAGGTTACTGTCGATGCAATGCTCCTCAGACAGGATGAAGAGGTCAATACTCCCCAATGCCATTAGGCTTTACAATTCAACTGCCAGGACTTAAGAACTTTTTTTTTAAAGCTATTATTAATGCTTTTTGAGTTAGTGATTTAGATGCATATCATATTATTACTGAGTTAAGTATTGTATGTAATGAGTTTTTGCTACAACAAGTGTATGGGACATTGGAAAAAAATGTTGAATTTCCCCATGGGGATGAATAAAGTATCTATCTATCTATCTATCTATCTATCTATCCGGTGCCCCTGATGCAGCCGCCTCTACGTTGGTGCAACCCAACATGAATTGGGGGACTGTTTTGACATGCAACTCCTCTCCATCTGCCAAAAGCAGTATTTCGCTATTTTAGTTCCTATCCCCTTTCCCATTCTGGTATGTAGGTCCATGGCTGCCTCTTTTTGCTAAGATAGGCCAGTTTCAGAGTGGAGGAGCTGCGCTTCATTGCGTTGAGGTAGCTTTCAACTTGATGGCATTAACGTTGATTTCTCCTTCTGGTAATTTTTCCCCTTCCCCTTCCCTCTAATACTTCTCACCTGCCTTATCACCTCTCCCGGCGCCCCTCCTTCCCTTTCTCCTATGGTCCACTCTCCTCTCATTTCTTCCTCTCTAGCACTTGACCTTTCTCATCCACCTGGCTTCACCTATCACCTTCTAGCTGACCTCCCCTCCCCTTCCCCCCCCCCCCCCCCCCACCGCCCTCCCAACTTTTTATTCTGGCGTCTTCCCCTTCCTTTTCAGTCCTGAGGAAGGGTCTCAGCCTGAACCGTTATTCATTTCCATGGATGCTGTCTCACCTGAGTTCCTCCAGCATTTTGTGTGTGTTATTCTGGATTTCCAGCATCTGCAGAATCTCTTATGTTTGACATTTGTTAGTAATCTGTTCTTTTCCCTTCTTCCCATTGAAATGATATTCTTGTACTTCTGCATTGCTCTATCTCTGTCCCTTGCATTGCACGTTCCCAGCCCATCTGCTTTTCTGTCTTCTTGTGACCCATTTACAAGTTTCATGTCATCTGCATGTCTCAGGGTTCCAAACTCCTTCCAAACTAAATTGTTAATATTCAGATTTCAAAAATTGATACCTTCTTCCTTGGTTTTGTGCATTGCTGTTTAAACTGTTGGTTGATGCAGCAAATTACTGTGTGAAGTTCATTTCTCACATTCTCAAGAACATTCCTACTTCCTCGATCTCACGATAGGTGCACAGTGAGCAAATGTGTAATTTCCCCCACCAGTAAGCAGGATTTAATTTGTTGGCAATGGCTGAGCCATTGAGATAGTTTTAAAAAAAGAAACCGAATATTAAAAAAATTCTGCAGAAACTTGCTGAAGAAAATCTGCATGTAATTTATATGTGAAAGGGAATGATTTGGATAGTTTGCATTGTTTCCGGCTTAAAGTGTAACTCAATCAGTGCTCATTCCTGCATTTCCCTTCTGGTTTTCAGAATGAGATGGTTAAAGAACTTGATGGGCATGTCCTGAAATGTGTCAAAGATCAGAATGGAAACCACGTTGTGCAGAAGTGCATTGAATGTGTTCAGCCACAGTCGCTGCAGTTCATCATTGATGCTTTCCAAGGGCAGGTAGGACCTGATTCCCTCTATCACCACTGAACACGGCGGCTTCCGCGGGGCTGCACCTCGGCCAAGTAAAATTGTTCTTTGCATTTTATCTCAAGTAGTTCAGATGTTAGTATCGGTCATTATGGTTGTCCACACTAGCAGCAAGGAAGGGAAACCCCATAGTTGGTTGTAGAAGTAGGAACAGTTTTCTCGGCTGACTTGAAATCGAGTCTCAAGATCAAAACTGGTTCCTTAACATGGAGCTTTGCTGTCCTTCAACATGGAACATTACAATTCCTATAGGAAAATTAATGAAGTTTTAAAACAGAATGAATTATTTACTGATGTGGTTATTGGTAAAGGTGAGTTATTTGAACATTCTGTTTGTGGATTCATCCGGCAATACAGTGTGGTTACAGACCCTTTGGCCCATCCCTGATGTGGTGTTGGATATGAGCGGGAGTGCAGAGCACACAGCAGCTCGCAGGCTATCCTTTATTGGTAACACTGCTGCTGCAAAACATCAGTTCTTCCCACGTGGGAGTAACTGAGCAGCACAGGATTAACACATTAACTACCACAACAGATGGCGCCTCACAGCTGGCCCCAGTTTCTGTGTTTGCCCCATACCCCTCGTTGACCCTAAATGTACCTATCCAAGTACTACTTGTACTCAGCTGAACAACTTCCAGCCGTTCACTCTCAAGTCCCTTTTAAATATTTCCCCTCATCCTAAATCTATGCCTCCTAGTTCTGGTCAGTCCTACACTGTTGTAAAGACTGTTCCTGTCCACCTTAGCTATGTTCCTGACATTTAAACATTTCTATAAGCTCACCCCTCATTCTGCTATGTTCTAAGCAGTAAAGATCTAGCCTGGCTGTTCTATATTTGGGGAGTGCAGTACCATAGCACACCAGGGTTCATTTCCTGCCGCTGTCCGTAAGGGGTTTATACATTCTCCCCGTGACCACGTGGGTTTCCTCCCACAGACCAAAGACATACTGATTGGTAGGTTAATTGGTCATTGTAAATCGTCCTGTGATTAGGTGAGGGATAAATGGGGGGGTTGCTGGGCAGCACGGCTCAAAGAGCTGAAAGGGCCTGTTCCACGAAGTATCTCAGTAAATGAATAATGCAGGCATCTAGTCCTGAAAACATCCTCAAACCTTTTTCTATACTCCAACTTTATACCATCTTGCCCATAACAAGGTGACAAAAACTATCCAAATTTATAATAACCCATCTCTATACTCAGCTCCCTGACTGATAAAGGCCAGTGTGCTTAACACCCTTTTCACTGCCTGGTCTACCTATGATGCCCCTTTCAATGAACTATGCATGTGTATTTCTAGTCACTCTGTTCTGTTACACTCTTATTACTATTATAATACCAGTTCTACACTGGTTTGACTTTACAAAATGAAAGATACCCGAGAGATGATCAACCTGTATATAAACCAGGAGTGGAGAAAATGACAGGAAAGCTAGAACGTGCAAGTTATTTGAATGGCAAATTTGTGTTGTACCAGATTGCAAAACATTCCCAGTTTAACACATTTTTTACTACTTATAAAATGTAAAATTGACCTGTTGGTTAAGCTGTTCTATTTTTGCTAAAGGTTTTTGCTCTATCGACTCATCCATATGGGTGTCGTGTTATCCAGCGGATTTTGGAGCACTGCATGCCTGAGCAGACCCTGCCTATCTTAGAGGAACTACATCAACACACAGAACAGTTGGTTCAGGTATGTGTCTTTATATACTCATGCAACTGTCTTTGTGTTACTATCATTCTATGATTTGGAGACGTGGAATACGAAGCAAGCCTCACTACTGGCTCTTATGTGTAGTGCCTCTAAACCCTGAGATTCTGCCTTTTTATTCTAACCCAAGGGTTCCCAACCTCAGGTCCATGGACCCCTTGATTAATAGTAGGCGTTCATGGTTTAAAGAAGGTTGGGGATCCCTGTTCTAGACAGTGCAATGAGGACTTCTTAAAGGGGGCTGGGTAGAGATTTCCAGTCTCTTAAGAATTTTCTTTTAAAATAATATTCCCAATCTTAAGTTTCAGGAAGGTATATTTAATCTGTTTTACTCAACGAAAATCTTGCTGACAATGAAATCAGCTTGATGCAGCACCATGTTGCCTTTACATAAAGAGATTAAAGCTTTTGCACACAATGGTGTGTTATAGCAATCGTGTAACAGCTTAAGACATCACTCGTACAATCCTTTTTTAAAATTAAGATCAACATACCTTCTAAATTACTTGCTGCGTACTTTGCCACATTTATACAACAGTGCGGGTTCTGTGTGCCCACAATTCCCAATCTCGTGAGTTTGATAACATATTTTGTGCTTTCCCAACAAGGTGGGTGCGTGAAATGCACTGCCAGCAAAGATGGTAGAGGGGGATGCAATAGGATCTTTTAAGAAACTCTTAAGATAGGTACATGGAGCTTAGAAAAATAGAGGGCTATGCGGTAGGGAAATTCTAGTAAGTTTCTAGAGTAGGTTACGTGGTCGGCACATCGTGGGCTGAAGGCCTATAATGTGCGGTAGATTTCTATGTTTCTAAGGCGGATAATTTGATACTTTACATTATATGAGATAAAATTTGGCTCATTTACTTGCGTGCCCACTCTACTGCCCAGGTCTGATAATCTGGCATGTTTGGGTTTGGGGCCGAATGAATAGATGGTCTGGACAATTAGATGCTATTTATTCTGATAGTTAATGATTAAACCCAGCACATTTGTTGTACATCTTTTAATATGTTCTACAATATTACATAATGTTCTACAATTCCCTCATGCACCCAATAATGACTACAATTACATTCATTAATTTTTGTACAACTGAGATTTCTGGAATCTTAAAGGGAACATGTGAAAATCGAGCTTGAGTTTGAAAAACAAACACAAGGATTAGGCTGATGACTCAAAGGCGAGCCTGGTAAACATATGGTGAGCCAGGTATCAAAACATTTGCTCTCTGAATGGTTGCATATTATGGACTGCTGTAGTTTTTATTTAGCTCCATATTCCTGTAGAGCAGGAATCCAGTTACTTTTTGAATGCCTTGCGCCCTTACTATTATCCAAGGGGTCCATAAACCCCAGCTTGGGGACCCCTCCTCTAGAGCCTTTTTCAATTCCCTTGTAGCTTTCAAGGTTTCAAAGGTACATTTAATGTCAGAGAAATATATACAATATACATCCTGAAATGCTTTTTCTTCGCAACCATCCATGAAAACTGAGGAGTGCCCCCAAAGAATGAATGACAGTTAAATGTTAGAACTCCACAGCTCCCCCCTCCCACGTGTAAGTGCAACAAAGCAACGATTCCTCCCTCCCCACCGGCAAAAAAAAGCATCAGCACCCACCACCGAGCACTCAAGCGTACAGCAAAGACAGTCCTTACTTGTTCACCCGATATTTGACATGCCACAGGCTCACTCTCTCCCTAATAAGGGAGAAAGAGATGTCTCCTTTGTACAGTGAGAGGGGAGACATGACATAAACAACTCACTGATTTATGATGTTAAAAGTCTGTTGTGTCGCTTTTTCCCAGCTCTGTGCCCAACAATCTTGGGTCTCTGAGCACACAGCCAGAGAGCTCCCGTCTCCCACAACACACCGATTTTCTGCCGGGACACCGGCCTTGAGTCTGCCCGTCTCCAGAACCTCGGGATCCCGGAACTCCATAGGCGAGCTAATCTCTTAGGCCGCATCCTTGGATATCGGATAACGGCCAGTTGTGAAACCCGGAGAGCCAATCCCATTCCCGCAAAGAACCGAAGTCAACGTGTAACTCCAGGTCAGGGTCTTCATTAGAAACCTGAAAGGAAAAAATAGGGATAGTAAAGATGAAAGTAGAGCTGTTTCCGAAGATGCAAGCAAAGGTGTTGCTGCTAGGCGCCATTGTCCTTCCTAAGCTGCTGCACCCTTTGTATGAAATAATCAAGAATATAAATATGTTACACTTGTAATACTCAACTAAAGTATTGATTTAGATTTTAACCTAGTTGAGGCCCAAGTCTTTGGGGACATTTTACTGAAGCTTTTTTTTATCCAGGTTTTACTAAAGAGCGGACCAGTCTACCAGTTTTTCCTCTGACATTTTATACAGATAACCACTCTGTTTAATCGTGGTTCATCTGGAAAAGCAGTTGGTGCAATTGATCAATGGAAAACTTCTCTAGATATAAATCATGTTTGCTTAAAAATATTACGCAAGCTTACTGAAATTGAACGTGGATGTGGAAAGCAGTGGACTTCAATTAATCTTTTTGAAACCTTCTGCAAGATTATGGAACTCCTAGTTGGATTTCTAACAAATACTTTAATATAGTTGTTGTTCTAATCTGACAGTTGTTGTGATTTTGCAAGGTCCCACCATTAGCATTGGTGACTACACATCTTAAAAGGATTCTGAATGATGCTCTTCCCGTTTGAACTACGCCATGGCAGCTTTTGAATCTTTCTGAATGGGAGGTGACTCCCAGGCTTTGGGTTTCTGCTCAGAGGCGATGCCTTGTGATTGTGGCCCGAGTCTCTTGATAATGTACTAAATTGCCATTCTGGAGGTAGCTTTTTTGTAGAAAATATCTTGACTAATCTGCATAATTCTTAACACACGTTTTGTTTTCTAGGGACAAATGGATCTTGCATTTTTATTCTACTCTTTTTGTTTGTGGTTGTAATTCTACCTCTGCACAGTATTTGAACCTGTGATCACTGATTGGTAGTGCCATGGGCCAAGCAACTGTGCTATAGCAAATCCTTGTGATAACTGGAACTTCTCAGCATCGGACACTGAGCTGTTTTTTTAAACGCAAGGGACATGTGTACGATGTGTGGCTCAGAATCACTTGGTGTTGCAGTTGCAAATAAATTACTGGCGTTATATGGGACATGCTACTGTGGAGGAAAAGGCATCACCATGTGATCTTTGATCAACAACTTGTCAATTATTCTTCCACAATTGAGGCTGTGCGCTCAATTCCGATATATTGCAATAATTGCTTCCTGATTTTAATTCAGATCCGCAAAGCAGAATGATGCATTTCTCTTGCAAGGGATACTGAAAATCTAGAGCTATCCACACAAGGTGGCGGAGGAGCTCAGCAGGCCAGGTAGCATCTCTGGGCGGGATTAAACAGTCAGAGTTTATGGCTGAGGCCCTTCATCAGGATGTTGGTGCAGGGTCTCGGCCCGAAACATTGACTGTTTATTTCCGCCCACAGATGCTGTATGGCCTGCTGAGCTCCTCCAGCACATTGTGATGTGTTTTGCTATTTTTGTTTCACATTTTCTTTGCTTAAAAAGCAAAGAAGCAGCAGAAAGTAATGCCAGCTCCTTCAGCGGAAAGTACTGTCAAAGCAGTTATCTTTTTTAAAAGCAGCAGAAGGAAGGCTGTAATTTAATTGTAATAATAAGAGAGAGCATATTAATCATGCTCTTCAATAACAACAAATGTGTTTCATAATTAAAATTTACATAGACTTTTATAGATGCAGAATTAAGACATATACTTAATTTAGGTTGTTTATACCCAAGGATGCCTTGTAGTCAGAAAGTGCAAATGTTGGCTTTTGAATGATCCTAATATCCACCATGTATGCCCCAATTTCGTTAACCTGCTGAATTCAAAATGAATTCCATATTCTGTTGTGTGTAACACATGAAGCAAAAATTCTCTAAAACGTAATGTAAAATACAGAGCAAAACTTTTTGGAATGTTATAGGCTTTGTCAAGTATTCTTAAACTATTAAACAATTTGAGTTAATTAGGATTTGTTGGGCGATATTCGACAAACTGCCCTCCTCACCAGAATGAATACACTGTCTCGCCAGCAGCGGAAGCTGAGGAGAATGTTCCTGGCATGAGTGGTGCTCACTTGCGCAGTACTGTGGCAAATGTCACATCTCACTGGCTTTGGGATATGGGTGCTTGTTGCCGATTGTGACGATTATACCATTGGAACCGAGAAAAGTCAGCTGGAAACTGGATGCGTAGCTGAGGTGAGGTGAAGGAAATTGGAGTTGTGCAAGAATAGGTAGATTGCACTGTGATCTGAGTGTTGTTCTGGATGAACATCAGACCACATTTTGTGAGTAATTAATGCAGAAAATGACAATTTCAAAGGGTTCACACTTTTTCTTGCAATTGTACATGTATGTTTTCATATGCTCCCCTGAGAGATTCGCTCTCCTACGGGCATGCTCAGCAAATCTGTAGAATAGTACTTATAACAGGATCAATGAAAGATCAACCAGAGTGCAGAAGACAGCAGACTGTGGAAATAGAAATACAGTCGGCCCTCCTTATCTGCAGGGGATTGGTTCCGGGGCCCCCGGCGATACCAAAAAACGCGGATGCTCGTCCCTTATTTAACCTATCTCAGTGCGATGGACTTTAGGGCCCAGCGGAGCTCTGTCAGTGTTTCTGCTCACGAAAATGATCATGATTGAAAATAAAGTGGAAATAATAAAGTGATTGGTAAGAGGTGAAACGCCATCGGTCATTGGAAAAGCGTTAGGCTACAGTCAATCAACATTCAGAACAATTTTAAAGGAATTGAGAAAGGCCCTGCCCTGATGAAAGCTACAATTATTACTGAGCAACGCAGTGGTTTAATTATTGAAGTACATACGTTTCTTGTGTTTTATATGCATAGAAAAGTAAAATATATACTATATACTAGGAAAAACATTTGAATAACTGATGCTAAATAATTATGGATGTATCTGTTTCGACTTACTTAATAAGAGAACTTACGGTTTTTTTTTCAATCCCGACCCACAATAAGCTACGCACATCCTCCCGTATACTTTAAATCATCTCTTCATTACTTATAATATCTAATACAATGTAAATGCTATGTAAATAGTTGTTATACTGCATTGTTTAGGGAGTAATGATAAGAAAAAAAGTCTATACATGCTCGAACAACAAGTGCTGGAAGAACACTTCCAGGTTTTCTCGATCTGCGGTTGGTTGAATTTGCGCATGTGGAACTAGCGGGTAAGGAGGGCCAACTGTGTAAATAAATAGCAGTAAATAACGAGGACACAAGATAGAGAGTCCTTAAAGTGAGATCATTGGTGGTGGGAACATTTCAATGTAGTTAACTCCCTTTGTTCAAGTGCCGGATGGTTGAGGGGTAGTAATTGTTCTTGCACCTGGTGGTGCAAGGCCTGAGGCTCCTGTACCTTCTGCCTAATGGCAGCAGTGAGAAGAGAGCATGGCCCGGGCAGTAAGGATCTCTGATGATGGATGCTGCTTTCCACCTACAGCATTTCGTGTGGATGTGCTCAGTTATTGGAAGGGCTTTACCTGTGAAGTACTGGTCCAAATCCACTATCTATTGTAAGACTTTCCGTTCAAAGGCATTGGTGCTTCTATACCAGGCCATGATGCAGCTAGTCAATACTCTCTCTAATGAACAACTATAGAAGTTGGTGTATATGAAAAATAAAACTTTCAAAGCTCTGAGTAGGTACTTTGATGATATGTAATATTCTTCAAACCAGCAATCAAAACAACACTTAATGATACTTTGGGTATTTAGTGGGATCCAACTTGAATTTGTGAATATCTGGTTGCATCTTGGTTAAAGTTAGTTGAAGATCCCCTCTTTTGACTACATCAAGATGGTTAGGACCTTTTGATAGACCTTAAATAAAACCAAATCCAATTAAAAATAACTGCTTTCTTCCAGAGCTGTGGGAACTTATTTTGAATATCACCAGTTAATCAGAAATTTTGCTTGTCATGCTTGAATTTTGCTGGAACTGTTATGTCACTCTGGTAGGCTTCACACATTCTTGCCCCTCTGCAGTTTAGCCGTTTCTGGCAGATGACCCCTCTGCAGGATAACTTCAGCCTTCATGTCACGTTTAATAGTAGTATAACACACACGGGTCAGTGGAAGGCAAACAGAACCAGCCTCTTGCTGCTGATAGCCTCCACCCATTCTGCAGGGGATGGGTGTGGATTGGGGCTCAGCGGGCTGGATGTGAATGGTAATTCGTGTGAATTGTTAAGCAGGAGCAGAGATAATGCTGCACCCCACACAAATCTGTTCTGCTGCCTCATTTACGTCATCAAATATATTTTTCCATTAATTTCATTCAGAATTCCAATTACATAGATTTATTTATTTTTGTTTATTTATGTTAGTAATACCATTCAGGAACTCCTATGGCTGCCAGTCTTTTTTTTTCTCGTGGCCCCTGCAACTCCAACGTGGCCCATGGGGGAAGGGTTCAGATGGAGTCGTGGGGGAGTGGGAGCAAAGGGTGGACGTAGCTGGTAACCTCTCGCATCTCCAATTCCATCCTCGCTCAGACAAATGGAGGCGTGTCAAAGTTTGTTCCTTTCGCAGTGTTTGTTTTTACCCCCACGTCAATTCTATGAGAGTGAATTTCATTCCTGATTTCAAGTATATTGGTAATGATATATGAATTCCACTTATGTGACTTTATAACTGGCACAGCTGTGATGAGGGGCTTGCTGGTACAGAGAAAAGAAAGTCCTTGTAGATTTTTGCTCATGAGAATGAGAATTCTTAATTGCCATTAGGGATTTTAAGGCAGAGTTTTTCCATTGAACTGATAATTGACATTCATGTTTATAATCATAATTAGCTCAGTGAATTTTTCTACTTTTTCTCGTTTTCTAACTGCTTAACTGGTGTTGGGGGAAATCATTGGTTTTCGTGAGTGTATGAGAAACTTCTCTCTTTGTATCGTCAGTACATTGGGAGTGAGAACCTTGATTCTCCCCCAACCCCCCACCCCCACTGGTGATTTTGTGTGGCCTTGACTGCAAGTGCTATTGCTAGCCGGTGCTGCAAATAATTCTGCACCTGAGCAGCCATTCCAGGCCAGGCTCGTAGTGTTAATGTTGGCTGGCATTCAGTGTAACTGCTTGTGCACAGAGGGAACTCCCCATCTGTTCCTATTGTTCTTTTAGCTGATACCCGCAATCTTGAGATTTCTTTTCTGCTTTATCATTGTAAGTTTGCAGTAAACATTGGAAACTATTCTATTTGAGGAAAAAATGTACTGGCTTTGGAGAGGGACCAGAGGACGCTCACAAGAATGATTCAGGGAATGAACTGGTTAATTTAAGAGGAGCGTTTGATTGCTCTGGGCCTGTACTCACTGGAATTTAAAAGGATGGGGACACGTGGGATCTCAATGAAACCCTATCGCAAGACACAGATAGAGTGGAAATGGAGAAGATGTTTCTTACCGTGGTGGAGTCTAGTAAAGAGGGGCACAGCCTCAGACTAGAGGATCATTCCTTTAGAACAGAGATGAGCAAGAATTTCTTTAGCCAGAGGATGGTGAATCTGTTGAATTCATTGGCACAGGCAGCTCTGGAGGCCAAGTCATTGGGTATGTTTAAAGTGGTGGTTGATGAGGTGAGAATGGTACACCTGATGCCATGAACAACGATTTCTCGAATTTCCAGTATCTACCCCCCCCCCCCCCAATCATTGCCATACACTTGTCCCTCTTAACTTATCTCCTTACCTGCCTATCACCTCCTTCTGGTGCTCCTCCCCTTTTTTTTTCTTCCTTGGCATTCAGTCCTCTCACAGCAGATTCCCCCTTCTCCAGCCCTGTATCTCTTTCACCAATCAACTTCCCAGCTCTTTACTTCACCCCTTCTCCACCCTTCCTGTTCCAAATCCCATCACCTTCTGTTTCTTCATCCTCTGTCCCCACTTTCATGCTCTGACTCCTTTTTCCAGTCCAGATGAAGGGTCTCTGCCAGAAACGTTGACTGTCTATTCATTTCCACAGATCCTGCCTGGCCAGCTGAGTTCCTCCAGCATTTTGTGTGTGATATGTTTAGTTTACCTTATTGGTTCATACTGCAGAGCTTGTACTTATGATGGCTGTTTTATTTCAGTGTGCAACACCCTGGAATATAACGATTTATGAGGCAGCACTGTATTTTGAATGTACAGAGGTGAGGAATAGGGTTGTTGAGGAAGAATAGATTTTCTCAAAGAGGGCCATCACCCAAAGCATTTTCTGCTTTCTGTTCTAATTCCAGAGCTACTCATTAAATGGAAAATGATGTCAGTGTTTTCTTAAATAATCTTCTGATCAACAGTATGTTAAGTGTTGATGACTGATTGTGTAATTAGCATGGGGTGATGTTTACTTAATCACTATTATGCATTTTGTACCTCCCAGTTGAATAAGTGCCTTTGCATCTTTGTACAAATCTGAGTCCTTAAAATGTTGAAGTACTTGGTATGTTAATGATTTTGGTTCTATTGTTACTTTAATTTTACAGGATCAGTATGGGAATTATGTCATTCAGCACGTTCTGGAGCATGGCCGGCCCGAGGACAAGAGTAAGATCGTGTCCGAAATCCGAGGAAATGTCCTGGCTTTGAGCCAGCATAAGTTTGCCAGGTATGGCTAGCGACACTCAGTTGAATTAGCGGAACTGGAATCTATCTTTATGTTGGCGGTGTGATCTTTTGTACATTGGAGCTCCTATTTTATGTCCTCAGGCCCATATTGCAGTGTATTGCGGGGGTGCACAGCCGAGCAGCCGGACGATGCTGAGGATGTTCTACGCGGCTGTGGTGGCCAGTGCTATCATGTTTGCTGTTGTGTGCTGGGGCAGCAGACTGAGGGTAGCAGACACCAACAGAGTCAACAAACTCATTCGTAAGGCCAGTGATGTGGGGGTGGAACTGGACTCTGACGGTGGTGTCTGAAAGGAGGATGCTGTCCAAGTTGCATGCCATCTTGGACAATGTCTCCCATCCACTCCATAATGTACTGGTTAGGCACAGGGGTACATTCAGCCAGAGACTCATTCCACCGAGATGTAACACTGAGCGTCATAGGAAGTCATTCTTACCTGTGGCCATCAAACTTTACAACTCCTCCCTCGGAGTGTCAGACACCCTGAGCCAATAGGCTGGTCCTGGACTTATTTCCACTTGGCGTGATTAACTTACTATTATTTAATTATTTATGGTTTTATATTGCTGTATTTCTACACTATTCTTGATTGGTGAGTCTGTAACGAAACCCAATTTCCCTCGGGATCAATGAAGTGTGTTTGTCAGTAGCTGAAATGCTCCTGCGCACATAGCCTTCGTTGCCACACAGCTGGAATTTTCTTTTATATGAAGTTTTATTAAAGTGCCACACAGTTTTCAGTCTGTGTATAAAATATATAAATAAATACTTCCTGGTCAGAGCAATGGTTGTTCTGCACAGCTGTAAAAACAAATTTGAAGGAACATCGTTGCAGTGAAAGGACATTCTGATTTACAATTTGAGAATTCAGGATTTTTTTTATTAAGAGATTGGAAACTTTTGGGGGAAAGTTTTTTTAAAAAAAAGTATTTTTCATTCAAGCCAGCTAAATTGCTATTTGTGTTCCAAGTTTTTTTAACCCCTTTCAGTCAACTTGAGGCCTGGATCATCTATGAGCTTTGGATACAGCTTTCTACTCTCAAATCTTGATCGTTCATAAAGAATGTGAAGAATCGAAATAAATTCCAAGGGTTTGAATTTAAATATTGATTTAAGTGCTGATCTCAATTGAAGCATTATTGAACTTCACAGACAGCATCATCCTGTTCAGTATAGTGCGCCTGGGACATCTGGTTGCTACTCAGTAGAGTGCTGTACCTTTAGTTGAATTGTGAGTTTGTGAACAGTTTGGTGTTTTTATGCTTAAAAGGGCTAAGTGAGTCTCCCTTTTACAGAATCTTAAAGTACAGATAGAAGCCATTCAGTCTGTTCTGTTCCTATCGTCTTTTTTGAGCTGAGCAATTAAGTCCCATAATCCAGCAAAAAGGTTTCTCTTCTGTGAAATACCTCATGATTGTTTCTATGGGACCTGATTCTACTGTCCTTTCCGGTAGAGTTATAACAATATGGTTAACGATTGGGTTGAAAGATCGCTGAGAAAATTTATAAGGATTTTGCTGTGACTAAGTTATAGGGGAAAGTTCAATAGGTTAGAACTTTCCACCCTCATTTTCCCATGCTCCAGGGAATATAGGAGAAACCTGTAAGGAGTTCCTACGTTCTCGTGACTGCGTGGTTTCCTCCCTCAGGTTAATTTGGTCATTCTAAGTTGTCCCGTGATTAGGCGAGGATTAAGTTGGGATTGTTGGGCGGCACGCCTCGAAGGGCATATTTCGTGCTGCATCTCTATAAATAAATAGAATTTGTGAGGATGGAGGGGTAGATATGTGCAGCCCCCGAGATTGGGTGAGACCAAAACTGGAGGTTATAAGTTTAAGGTGAAAGGTCAAATATTTTAGGGGAACCTGGGGGGAGGTGAAATTTCTTCACTCAGGGTAGTGTGATTGTGGAACAAGCTGCCAGTGGAAGTGGTGGCCATGGTCCAGGTTCTGGTAGATGGGCCACAGGGCCTGATTCCGTGCTGCAGTGCTCTATGGCTCTGAAATAAACGTTCTCTTTTTCCTCCTGCATTGGTGTTCACCGTATTTGAAGGGTGGTCCCATTTGGTTCAAGAAGAGAGCTCCTCATCTGGTGCCCTGTTAAATGTCTGTTCTTTTGATTCCCAAACAGCACCCAGTGGCCACAGCAGCTGGAGTGCAAAGTCTGATTTTTCTTTTCCCATTGATACTTCAGCTTCAATAATGTTGAGCTAATTTCATGTCTCACAGCCCCCCATGTAAGGCCTTGTCACACCCAGTCTTGATAGCGATTGCTGCAAGATCTTTGATTTTACATCTGACTCCTGGTTGGCTGTCAGCTTAGGATTCTCCATTTTGCTATATTAAAACGTAACTTAATTCGGAGTAGTTATTTTTAGTCATTGAACTTGTCAGCTGTCACAAGCGTGGATGCTTTTGTTTTCCAGCAATGTTGTCGAGAAATGTGTGACCCATGCCTCTCGTGCTGAGCGAGCTCTGCTGATTGATGAAGTGTGCAGTATTAACGACGGTCCTCACAGTGCCTTATACACTATGATGAAGGATCAGTATGCAAACTATGTGGTGCAGAAGATGATTGATGTGGCAGAGCCAGCCCAGCGCAAGATTGTGATGCATAAGGTAGGTTGGATACGACGCTAGTGTATTTTCAGTTTGATAAAGGGAAAAGCTTTATTTGTCACGTTACATCGAAGCCTACGGTGAAATCCGTTGGTGGCGCCGAATCAAATCAGCGAGGAGTTTTGCTGCGCAGCGCACAGGTGTCAGCATGCTTCTAGTTCCCACTTAGCACGTTGCCAACGACTTGCAAGTGCCGACTGTAATCTTCAGAATGTGGGAGGAAACTGGAGCACTTGAATGAAATCCACACGCTCAGGGGGTGAACGTGCAATCTCCTTACAGGCAGGGTCAGGAGGTAAAGCCCGATCTATGTAGAGTGGCTGGCGCTGTGAACAGTAACGCTAACAGCCATGCTACCGTTCTGCCCCCAGGTGACCCGTTTGTCAAAATCTCCAGGTTGCCAGAGGTCAAACGCACTTAAATCTTAATTTTTTAAAAATGTAATATCTTTTACTTCTGCATCTAACACAGAGTATATAATAGTTTCTTAATGAAAACTCAGTCTCCAAAGTTCTTGTAAAAAATATCCTGGACCAAATCTACAGGGGTGTCCACACCCAGCTTAACAGGCAAGATACTTTGTGCGTTGCGATTCTGAAGTGATAAATTCCAGTCTGTAAGCTTTGATTGTGAAACTGGTGCAATGGTGCTTGTACTCATGCTGCCTTTCCCCTGTGACACACTGGTTCCATTACTGCAGCCTGATCACGCTTTGCATCAGCTGGAGGTTTCTTTATTGAATGATGTATGGGGTGACGACAGTGAAGCAGTGACTCCTGACAGACAAAGAAATGTTCAGTGCATTGAGTTATAAATGAAAGTTTGTAATATCTGCCCTCGGGGAGTTCCAAGGGCACAATCTTGCACTCTCAAATCTTGAGAATGTTATTTACCTGGTACTGCAGTTTTTCTCCTCCCTCCTCTCCACATCGAAGTTCTGATGTTTCTTTCGGCTCTTTCCCCGAACTGATGCTTGCTTTCTAGATTCAATCCAACTTTCTTGCACCCTTGACCCATCTCCTACACCTCAGGCCTTTGGCCACCTACTGCTTGTGTATGCTGCTGCTGCCCCTGCCCCACAGCTGGCAAAATCGTCCAACAAGGGCTCATAAATTCCCAGCAATTGTTAGTTACCATCTCCTTTTCCTTTCTAAAGTCCCTGAGCATCACGTTTATTTGTGTTTAGAGATACACCATGGTAATGTGCCGTTCCAGCCCAACAACCCTGCACCGCCCAATTATGCACGAGTGTCCAATTAACCTACCAACCTGTGCGTCTTTGGAATGTGAGAGGAAATCCACAGAGTCATGGGGAGATCATACAAGCACTGTGCGCACAGCAGCAGTTTTGAACCCACGTCGCTAATGCTGTAATAGCATTACCCTAACTGCTACGCTATCATGCCGCCCAGTATTGCTTCGGATTCCAGCGTTTGCAGTCACTCGTGCCTCATTTGTTGGAAACAAAGAATCAGTCATGTTATCCGGGCATCTTGTGATCTGATCCATCTTCCCTGCAGTTCGTGGCTTTAATCCCTCATCGTACTTTGTGCCCAAGCTGCACTACCCTTACAAATGTTACCTGTTTCTATCATCTTTTATATCCTCTGTACCTTCTACAGGACTTGAAGGCTCCTGAATTACTTAAGAAGTGTTGACAGCCAATCTGCCCTTAAGGTTTCAACTAAAACCTGATGATCTCTGTGGAGGGAAACATTCCTTAGTACTCTCAAGATAGTTACTGAGATAGACTGAGTAATGGGCAGCACTTTACTCCTACTAATGACTGGAAAGTCTTGCGGGTTTGTGATTACGATCATAATCATCTCTGGTAGCTGTTCGAAGGTGAACCGGACCATTCACAACCACGTTGTTGTGTTTTGACTTCCAATAGATGCTGACTGCGAAATTTACTGCCCATTTTTATTGCGAATGGCATACTCAATTCCTTTCCTGCCTTATTTTCTTCAGAAATATTCATTCTTCCCTTTTCCCTTAGAGGGTGGGGGGAAGACAGGAGAAAGGGTTGATTGGGAAAGTGAATCGACTATATGATCAAATGGTAGGGCAGATTCGATGGGCTGAATGGCCTAATTCTGCTCCCATGTCTGTGGTCTTTTGGACCTTGATGACCTGACTTATATAAGTATTGCCCTGACCAGTTTGTATCTCCTCCCCAAACTTCCTTCTGTATAAACCCATGCAATTAAAACTGCCCATCTGTTCAAAGTCCTGGCCATCCGATCATTCTGGTACAGTCAGTGCAGTCTTCCAGATTTGGTTTCAAATCTTCATCCCTGTTTTCAAATACATATATAACCTCAGCTTATTTGTGTCTGGGACAGCCTTTACTGCTGAATATGTTTGAGATCTCTGGTCTGTTCCAAATCTGATCTGTTACACAAATGAATTAGAATTTTTCATTTGCTTTATAAGCTGATAAGATATTGAAGCTATTCGACCCACTATTCTCGTGGCTGATTTATTATTCCTCCCAACACTATTCTTTTGCCTTCTCCCTGTAACACTTGATGCCCCATCAACCTTTTTAAGAATACCCAATCCCTTGGCTTCCACAGCTGCCTGTGGCAAAGAAGTCCACAGATTTACCACTCTCTGGCTAAAGAAATTCCTCCTCATCTCTTCTAAAAGAGAGTCCTTGTATTCTGAGGTGGTTCTCCCACCCCTAGACTTCCCATACCATTGGAAATGGAAACATCTGGTCCATGTCCACACTATCTAGGACTTTCAGTACTCGATAGGTTTCACTGAGATCCTGTGCTTTGAGCTGCCTTGACCCAAAAATCGTCCCACCTACCAGTCTGTCCAAGCCTGTGGCATTTCATCTCGCTCTGACTCATTCCAAACGTATTTAATTGGAAGTAGCTAAAATTACATTGAACTATGTCAACACAAGTCGCTGAATCATGGGTCACTGGTATGAGCAATATTAAAAGGGTATATGCAGGTAACAGTTGGATGGGATTACAACCAGAGGTCGTGGGTTGTGTATAAGGGGAACATGAGGGGAAATTTCACTCAGAGGGTAAAGAGAGTGTCGAACGAGCTGCCTGCAGAAGTGCATACGAGTTTGATTTCAATATTTAAGAGAAGTTTGGATAGGTGCATGGATAGTTAGGGGTATGGTCCCTACTATAGTTTGATGGGAGTGGGCAGTTTAAATGGCTCAGCATGGATTGGATGGGCTGAAGGGCCTGTTTCTGTACTGTACTTCTCAGTGACACTTAGGCTGTATTGTGAGTGAAATAAACAACTTTTCTTGCCACAGCAGATGTTTACCAGTGGGAGGGGTAGGGGGGCTATCACCCAAGTGATAGGTTTGGGCAGAATAATAGTTTTGCACAGACTAGATGGGCTGAAGGGTCTGGTTCTGTGCTGCAGTGTGGCTGCGACAATCCTCCATCTTAAGGATGGCTTGTATCAGACTGTCATATCACCTGTGTGTTATCTTCCTTTCTGCCGGTTTCTGAATGGACAATGAGCCCATGAATACTACCTCAATACTTTTTATTTCCATTTTTGCTCTACTTAATTTAACTATTTTACACATATGCTGTGTAATTTATGTTTTTTTCTATTATGTATTATACTGCTGCTGCAAAGTCAACAAATTTCACGACATGTGCTGGTGATATTAAACCTGATTGTGTTTCTGCTTCAGTAGGGGAGGATAGTTTGTGAAAAAGCATGTGAAGGCTTGGTCTGTATTAATGAATTGGAAGGTATGTTGTTAGGGACTAGTCTTATGTAGGGGCTGGCACATAACGCATGGCTGTGGACAAAAAAATCAGGCAGCACGATTGCAGCACTGGCTGATTTGTTCTGCCTTAAGCATGTTTCCTGGTCTTGTTATTAGCAGTAGCACACTGAGAGATCCACTCTTAATCTTGTTCAACATTTCTTTACAGATCAGGCCTCACATTGCAACCCTTCGCAAGTACACCTACGGAAAACACATCTTGGCCAAACTTGAAAAATATTACATGAAGAATGGAGTGGACCTAGGCCCCATTGGTGGACCGCCGAATGGAATGCTGTAAATGTGAAATTTTTAAAGCGGAATTACTCCTCCCAACATCCCTTTCCTGGGGGGACTGAAACGTGATTGACTGACGTGATAACCAGCAGCCTAATTCTCCACCTCTGCAGGCTCATAGCAAACAAAACACCTTGATTTTAGGTTGCCATACCATGCTAGCAAAAAGCAAACCAATTTAGTTTCTTCAGTGAAAGCATTTATAAATTTTATTTTGTCTGTTATGTATATATTATATATGATGCTTAGCAATTCTCAAAGTCCTATTTTTTCCAGGAGATGTTCACACTTTTTTTGGTTAATTTTTTAGAAATGATCACTGCCCTGCTTTTCTACCTTGTCTCAGTGATGTATAGGAATAGTGTACATAAGGTTTAAGATAAAGAAAATACATCAAAATTGTGATATTTTAGCCATCCCATTATATGTACAAAAAGTAGAAAAGTTCAGGGTGCTTTTTAGTGAAATTGGGCTTGTGTTAAATGCAAATTTGGCTCAATATACTCCTGCTGTGACAGTAAGATATCCAAGAAGTTGAAATCTACTTGTAATTATCTTTTTTTCTCATTATGGACATGAGCTTTTCAGCAATCATTTGATAAATTTATATTTAAATCAGTTACACAGGTTTTCAAAATGTATGACAACTTTAAAATGAAAGTTATTATGTAAAAAAAAATTGAAACAGGCCCCACGGGTGTTTTTTTTTCATAATTTTCCCTAACCTGTGGGTGTTTTTAATACCTGCTGTTTTTATGATTTGCATTGACTGCTCAGCCCCAGCTTTCTGGCCTACTCAAATTCCAGGTCTGCTGTTTGGTTCCATCAACCATGGAACACAGTTTCTGTTTGTGTGTGTGTGTGTGCTCCCTCTGCGAGCGTGCCACTTGCCTCCTATTCCTTCACAGGTAGGTGTGTACAATAAAATGTAGAACCTAGAGGACTGATGTTTAATGAATTTCAGTCTGAGGAAGATGAAATTAAATCCAACCAAATGTTTGGTCTTGCTTATAAATATGTAGTGTATAATTGTTGTAGACTTTGCATATATATTTGTAGGGTTTTTTCCTTTTTGGCAATTTGATGTCTATCTGTATCTAAAATGTACCCTAGTAGTGGAGCATAATTTGACTGTACAATTGTACATTTGTAAACCTCTATAATGTAAATGTGGAAAGTTTGAACCAACTTTAACCCTTTGAAAACAAAAATGAGACTGTGCATTTCAGTGTATATTCACATTTTTTTCCTTTTGTCGTTAGCATATAGTATTGTACAATGTAAATTCTCAATCAGAAGTAAATTTTTGAAGGAAAATGTTCTATCTTTATACAGCTTAGGGAATGTAAAACACTTACTTTCTTTTTAATCTGTCACTTGATGGAACAGTAGTCTTTATAAATGTTGTGGAAAATTAATAATCTTCACATAGAACTTTTACAAATATTGTAATGTTTTTTTTGTTGTGACAGTAAAAGAAATTGTGCATAGCAACAGAACCCCTAGTTACCATGGAAACAAAACTTCCTGTTCATCTTGTAAAGTGTGGACCTTACCCCCCTTTTGTACAGAAGATACCTGTATTTTGCATTTTTTGTCTACTTGTAAGTGAATGTATGATACTGTCAATTTTCTTGGTTTGAATATAGAAATGTAACACTACATTCATGATGTACATTTACAGAAAGCCTTGTGTATATTTCCAGAAGAACTTTTGCAAGTACACCTGTAACCATATGTGTATAATTAACAAACCTGTGTATGCTTGGCCTCTGCAAATATTTTTTGTAACTTTTTTCTTGTGTAGATTGTCTCTAAAAACAATGCGTGCTCTTTATTTTGAAAAGAAAAGTACTTTAAAATCTGTACTTGTGTTTTAAAAAAACTCTGGGTGGTTTGGTTAGACATTTTTGGAAAACGTCATTAAAAGAGCTAGTAATTCAATCATTCTATGGTAGCTATTTTATATCTAGTTGTACTTTCCGCATTTTAGTAGCTTGGGATTTTCTGCCTCTTTTTATACCGTAAAGGGGTTTTTCTGTCTTGAACTGATGACACATACCCTGGTACACAGCTCCATCTGTTCCTTTGCCTCCCTTTTTCTGCGAGAGCTTGACTGTTAGTGACAGACTCGATCGTGGGTGTAGCCTGCATTCCGTACCTGGC
The DNA here is from genome assembly GCF_048418815.1 of Hemitrygon akajei. Taxonomy (NCBI): domain Eukaryota; kingdom Metazoa; phylum Chordata; class Chondrichthyes; order Myliobatiformes; family Dasyatidae; genus Hemitrygon; species Hemitrygon akajei. The sequence goes on along the minus strand of NC_133147.1, from coordinate 19,626,122 downwards.
CCCGGTCACTCAGTGTCATCCCCCGTTGACGCCTCTTGTACAGGGATACAGTTGCTGAGCTTAGTGAACTGCCGAGATCCAGCGTGGGCTGTGGCCAGATTCTGCCCGGCTCAGTTGTAGGTGGGTGGGAGGGGGAACACTGTTCCTATCCTTAATCTGTAGAAATCCTCATAATCTTACCAAGTTCTACATCTGTGAAATATGTATCAAAATCTTGAATGTAAAAGTGTTGTATATCTTCTACATTTGTAGTCAGCGTTGAAATTATTTAATGTTTTGCAATCAAGTCGTGTTTTTAAATTTTGTGAAAAGATATCTATTAAATCTATCCTTTTCAAAAAAGATTGGATAAAGAATAGAACTTTCTGAAATGAGCATTTTTTTTTACCAGGAGGGTTGTATTTGCTGAACTGTTAGCATCAGGCTTCCCAGTAAAAGTAAGGTTTGTTGATAACTGGCGCGCATTTTTAAACTACTGATTAAGCAAAGCCACTGTTATTCGTTTGTGTGAATTTACCCGCCTGGCCTTTAAAAATCTGGTGTACTTGTTAATCGGCATCAGAATCTCTCGCCCCTCGTGTTCTTGGCCAAAATCATAGCTTGGTTTGCAATGATGAAAGATGCTGGACGAGTGCCGCAGAGCGGGCTCGTTAGGTCGAATTAGTTAATGCCCGTTACACCGCCGGCGTTTGGGGCAGTGGTGTTCATCGTGTCAGTAGCTTCCTGTCAATTAGGAACAATAGGGGGTGGGAAACGGCTCTGCCAACTGAAGCAAGTCGGCAGGTTCTAGGGTTTTTTCCTGAAATTCAACAACCTGCAGATGCTGGATCTCTTTATTTACTGGAAGTACATTTTCAGCCATCTCTCTGTCTAGGGCAATGTAAGGGCTGGCTGTGTCTGATATGTGCAGCTGGACAGTGGGTCCTGGAAAGCAAAACGTGTGTCGAGTGCTTTCAGTGAGCAAAGAAACGCCAGGCATGAGAGCTAATTTCAATTGTGATCTCCATAATGGCTCTCTCAAATTCTCTCCCTGCCTTGGAAACCATTGCCGCACAACGTACGTCGAACGTGGGAGCCCTTGACCAGAGCCCTGAGCGTCCTGTGTCATACCAGCTCTTTCCGGGAGTCTCTCCAAGACGGCATAAACTTCAGGAGCCTCCTGAAGTTTTTCCAGAAAAAGTGATTGGAAGAAAGCAATTTGATTACTTCCAGCCCCCCAGCAGGAGTTCATTTGGTGCTGCGGACATGAATAAGGTACTGCGGTCCAACGCTTCCTCCAGATTTGAGAAGCAGGTATGCGGCAACCTTAGTTAATGCCTAACTTCCCATGGCCAGAGTCAAATAACATGGATAAATACCAGGAACAGATCCCTCCCGCCAGAGAATTGCAGGTTGTACTGGAAGTACACACGTTTTAAAAAGATGGTCGATGCACAGTCCGCCACCCCTCTTATATTGACGTCCTGGGTAGGTTAATTGGTAATTGAAAATTGTCTTGTGATGAGTTTAGTGTTAATTTGGGTTGCTGGGGCAACCGCAAAGAGCCAGAATGGCCTACCCTGTACTGTATCGTTAAATAAATACTTTTGCTCCTGGGGATGGACATAATACACCTGAGTTTATACCATGGTGATTGAGACAGGAAGGGAATGAAAAGTACTTCATGAAGGAGGTGATTTCCAACCAGGGTGCTAGTTTTTTTCTGAATGGTTTGGACACACAGTCGGCCCTAGTTTGTTCCTGGACCCCACACCGTTCTAGTATAAGGTGCCTACCGCTGGGTTGGAGCATTTGAAGATGAAAATCTATCCCATGTTCCACCATTGTCAATCTTGTGTGGTTCATTCCTGTGCTTTCTGATATTTATTGGTAGTCTCCGAAACAAGCCTGAAGCAGAGTGCAGTGTATCTGCTTTAAGTGAATGAAGATTTAGAAAGAAAAACACTAGCCGGTGGAGATCTGAAATTTCGAAAGAAAAAGTTGGAAAAGAGGCGGTTGACATTCATCAGGACTGAGGGAATCCAGTGGTGGAAGAGAACAATATGTGAAAGAGATCCCGCCCGTGCTGGAATCTAGAGCAGTAATCTGCCCAAGGAACTCGGGGCTGAGCGGTGTCTGCGAGGGTGAAAGGCGTTGCCAAAGTTTTCCACCCAAAACATGGCTGATGGGGTGAAGTAATTGCCGACGAGCGGCCATTTAACGTTAAGATTCATCTACATTAACGCCCTCGCGTTCAGCGTTCACGGTGTGATCCCTCAAGGCTGGAGCAGCTGAGTGCAGATAGGGGGACTGTGCAGTGTGACCCCTGCCGCGTTCATCCATCATCCCATTCCGGCCTGCAACGGAACAAACCTGAAAGATAGCATCTAATCTCATCTGTGCGCAGGATTCACACGACTTCAGATAACTCGGTCGCTCAGTTTGTACTGGACCAGACTCCACGACATTACACGAACAAAACGGGAAGCAAAAAAGCTCCCCCCATTATTTCACCCGTGCGAGAAATTCCCTTTGTCCGCCCACTTCATTCCTCCTCCAGTTTGTCTTTTGGATATGAATATCGATTCAGGAACAAGAGGAAATCCAGCAACACGCACACACAATGCTGGAGGAACTCAGCAGGCCATCGAGGAAAGGAGTACAGTCGACGTCTCGGGCCGAAACCCTTCAAAAGGATTTTATCCTTTCAGTTAAATAATCTCCCCCCCCCCCACCCCCGTTCTATTCTTCATTCTGGTCTCTTACCTCTTCACTTGCCAGTCACCTCCCCCCCCCCCTCCCCTTTTTCCTATAGGCCACTCTTTCCGATTAGGTTTCTTCCTCTCCAGCCCTTTCTTTACCTGTCACATTCTCGATGTCCTCCTTCCCCTCCTTCCACCTTTTTATTTTGCCCTCCCCACCCCCTTTCCCGTCCTGAAGAAGGATTTCGTCCTGAAACGACCTCTGTTTATTCATTTCCATAGATGCTGCCTGATCTGCTGAGTTCCTCAAGTATTTTGTGTGTGTTTTAAACTGGAATTCTAGCAACCTGCGAAATTTGTCTGTCTGTCTCTCTCTCTCTCTCTCTCTCTCTCTCTCTCTCTCTCTCTCTCTCTCTCTCTCTCTCTCTCGCTCTTTCTCTCACTCTCTTGCTCTCCCTCTCGCTCTCTCCCTTCTCTCTCTCTCTCCCTCCCCCTCTCTCTCCCTCTCTCTCTCTGTCTCCCTCTCTCCCTCCCCCTCTCTCTCGCTCTCTGTCTCTCTCCCTCTCTCTCTCACTCCCTCCCTCCCCCTCTCCCTCCCCCTCTCCCTCCTCTCTCTCCCCCTCTCCCTCCTCTCTCTCTCCCTCCCCCTCTCTCACCCCTCTCTCCTCCCTCTCCCTCTCTCTCCCTCACCCCCTCTCCCTCCCCTCTCTCTTTCCCTCTCTCTCTCTCTCCCCCCTCTCTCTCTCCCTCTCTCTCCCCCTCTCTCTCCTCTCCCTCCTCCTTTCTCTCCTCTCCCTCCTCCCTTTCTCCCTCCCCCCCTCTCTCTCGTGAAGGCGCTCAGGCCCGCACTGTTAACCCTCTCTCCACAGAGGCTGCTTGACCTGCTGCGGTTTTCCAGCATGTTCTGTCCATTATTTTTCCTTGACGGAGCGCAGATTCCCCTCTCTGGCAGCTCACCACTGCCCCCTGCTGTGTCCAGCAGGTATTTCCACCATTGTCCAGTGTGGAGTCCTGGTTAGGAAGCTTCAGGTCAGAAGTGAAAAATTGCAGATGTCCATCATCATTAGTCACTGGTGTAAAGGGGTCATAGAACACTGCAACACAGAAACAGACCCTTCAGCCCATCTAATTATGCTGGACTATTATTCTGCCTAGTCCTATCAACCTGCACCTGGACCATTCGTGTGCTTATCCAGGCCATTCTTAAGTGTTGAAATCAACCATTTCCACCAGCAGCTCGTTCCACTCTCTGAATCTCCCTGCCATTAAACAGTTTACATTTCACCTGTAACCTATGACCTCTATTTTTAGTCTCACCCAATTTCAGTGGGGGGAAAACCACTCCCTCCCTCCCTGTGCCCCTCATAATTCTGTATACCTCTATCAAATCTCCCCTCATTTAATAGGTATCAACTATGGACAACTATTAAACACAACTGTTGCTTCACATGGCACTGAGGGGAACCTGAAGACTAAGTCAGCGTTTTGTCATTGGTTAGATACCTCCACGTAAAATCATCTCAACTTTCCAAAGTAGATTCCTCAACCATCTGTCCAGGAAGATGGAAGAGAGTTAGCTCAAGACCCTAAGACACTGGAACAGAAATAATCCTCTTAAGGCCTAAGACGTAACAAGAGCTGTCTGTGACTAACACTGTCCACAAAGCAGCCAGCTACGCCAAGCTGCTGCACAGGATATTTATTAGACAAGGTCTGACCCCGAGCCACAGACAGAGTGAACACCATTGAGATGCAGGAGCAGAATTAGACCATTGAATTCCAGCAGCACACACCCACGATGCTGGAGGGACTCAGCAGGCAGCATCTGTGGGAAAAAGTACAATACAGCCGACGTTTCGGGACGAGACCCTTCATCAGGACCGCCGACTGTACTCTTTTCCAGAGATGCTGCCTGGCCTGCTGAGTTCCTCCACCATTTTGTGTGTGTTGCTCGGATTTCCGGCATCTGCAGATTTCCTCTTGTTTGTCATTCTAATTCTAGTCCGCTCTGCCAACCCATGATGTTTTTTAACCCTCTCAGCGCCATCCTCTTAGCTTCTCCCCATAACCTTTGACACCCTTACTAATCAAAAACCCATCATGCTCCACTCTGAAGCCATTCAGTTGGTTATTTAATTTAAAAGACCCGTTTAACTGGGTTTTCAATGTGAAACAATGGGTGTGTTTAATAGGTGCACTGAAAGAATTCCACAGCTGAGGAAATTCCTCCTCATCTCTGTTGTAAAGGGACGCCCTTCTGTTCCGAGGCTGTGCCCCGTGGTCCTGGAATCCCACACTATTGAAAGCATCCTCCCCTCATCCCGATCAACATTCCCCCCTCAGCCAGTTATCAAGTGCAACCTCAGGAGCCGCCCGTTGTATCTGCTGCTGCTATGGGTTTCATCATTTACACTTGCTGTGAATCACCGCTGAGTCAGTGGGGATCCCAATCTGAGAGCTGTAACTTAACTGCAGAGAGATTTGCAATATCCTCAGGCCCTGACTATGATTACCGAACAATAACCTGCGCTGGTAACTGTTGTCAAGGCTGAAAGGTCACGTGTATCAGCCCCCTCGTGACCATCTAGCCAGGCTTCTACAAATATGTGTGCCCGTTACCCTTCTCGAGGATAATTTTTATTTGTGTTAACATGAAACATTACAGCCCTCTGGCCCGCAATGTTGTGCCGAACCAGCTAAAAAGCAAAAAAAAAACACCCAAGCACTAATCCCTCCATCCTACACCATGTCCATATCCCTCCATCTTCCTTACATCCATGTGCAACTGCTGGTCTTCCATACCACCTTGCCCAGGCCTCAGTCAACATCGGAAATTGATGGGCAGCCGATGATGAAGATCCGTGTGTCTATCCAAAAGTCTCTTAAAAGCCTCCAATGTATCTGCCTCTACCACTGTCCCAGACATCCACCACTCTATGAGTAAAAAAACTTACCCCTCAGATCCCCTGTGAACCAACTCCCTCTCACATCCATTGCATGCCCTCTATTAGGCATTTCAGCCCTGGGAAACAGATACTCCCCTGTCCACTCTATCTAGGACTCTCAAAACCTTCTATCTAGGACTCTCTATCAGATCTCCCCTCAGTCTCCGCCGCTCCAGAGAAAACAACCCAAGTTTGTCCAGCCTCTCGTGACAGCACGTGCTCCCTAAACCAGGCAGCTTCCAGGTAAACCCCTTCTGCACCCTCTTCAAAGCCTCAACGTCCTTCCTACAGTGGGGCGACCAGAACTGTGTGCAGTACTCCAGATGTGGCCTAACCAGAGTTTTATAAAGTTGCAGCCTAACCTCTTGACCTCTGGACTCAGTGCCTCAACTAATAACAGCAAGCATTTCATAAGCCTTCTTAATCACCCTATCGGCCTGCGTTGCCACCTTCAAGGAGCAATGAACTTTGACCTCTGTTGCTGCCGTGAACTCCTGTAACTCAGCAGCCATACTTTGAGGTTAGTAGGTCAATTGGTCACATGGGTGCGATTAGGCAGCCCTCGTTTACTGGGCAGGAGGGTCTGTGTTGGTCAGCTCGGGCCGATCATTCAGCCAGCAAGCGAACTTGTCTTCCCATTTGTAAAGAGAGACCTCCATCCACCCCTCATTCCTCATCCACCCCTCGTTCCTCAGCCACCCCTCGTTCCTCAGCCACCCCTCGTTCCTCATCCACCCCTCGTTCCTCAGCCACCCCTCGTTCCTCATCCACCCCTCATTCCTCATCCACCCCTCGTTCCTCATCCACCCCTCGTTCCTCATCCACCCCTCGTTCCTCATCCACCCCTCATTCCTCAGCCACCCCTCGTTCCTCATCCACCCCTCGTTCCTCAGCCACCCGTCATTCCTCATCCACCCCTCGTTCCTCATCCACCCCTCGTTCATCATCCACCCCTCGTTCATCATCCACCCCTCGTTCCTCATCCACCCCTCGTTCCTCAGCCACCCCTCGTTCCTCATCCACCCCTCGTTCCTCAGCCACCCCTCGTTCCTCATCCACCCCTCGTCCCTCATCCACCCCTCGTTCCTCATCCACCCCTCGTTCCTCATCCACCCCTCGTTCCTCATCCATCCCTCGTTCCTCATCCACCCCTCGTTCCTCATCCACCCCTCGTTCCTCACCCACCCCTGCCATCATAACGAGGACGCTGCTGGGACTCGGAGGTCTGAGTTACGGAGCGGGGACGAGCAGGTTAGGCATTGATTAATTGGCGCGTAGAAGGGTTGTTATTATAAAGGTGTATAAAATCACATGGGGCATAGGCGGAGTGAACGCACATGGTCTATCCCCAGGGCTGGGGAATCAGGAACTAGAGGGCACGGGTTTAGAGTGAGATTTAATAGGAACCCGATGGGTAGCTTTTCCACCTGGAATATGGTCAGTATGGGGAACAGTTGCCAGATGAAGAGGTTGACGTAGATGCATTAACAATGTTTTAAAGACAACTGGAGAGCTACTCTATCTCTATCTATACTATCTATCTATCTATACTATAGGAAAAGTTTCAATGGAGATGGACCTAACGCAGATAGATGGGATGAGTTTGGACTGGCGTCACAGGTAGATAGGGTCGTAAAGAGAGCTTTTGGTACATTGGCCTTTATAAATCAAAGTATTGAGTATAAGAGTTGGAATGTTATGGTGAGGTTGTATGAGGCATTGGTGAGGCTGAATTTGGAGTATTGTGTGCAGTTTTGGTCACCGAATTACAGAAAGGAGGTTGAAAGAGTGCAGAGAAGGTTTACAAGGATGTTGCCGGGACTTGAGAAACTGAGTTACAGAGAAAGGTTGAATAGGTTAGGACTTTATTCCCTGGAGCGTAGAAGGATGAGGGAGACTTGATAGAGGTATATAAAATTATGATGGGTATAGATAGAGTGAATGCAAGCAGGCTTTTTCCACTGAAGCTAGGGGAGAAAAAACCCAGAGGTCATGGGTTAAGGGTGAAGGGGGAAAAGTTTAAAGGGAACATTGGGGGGGGGGCTTCTTCACACAGAGAGTGGTGGGAGTGTGGAATGAGCTGCCAGATGAAGTGGTAAATGCGGGTTCACTTTTAACATTTAAGAAAAACTTGGACAGGTACGTGGATGAGAGGTGTATGGAGGGATATGGGCCAGGTGCAGGTCAGTGAGACTAGGCAGAAAAATGGTTCGGCACAGCCAAGAAGGGCCAAGAGGCCTGTTTCTGTGCTGTAATGTTCAATGGTTCTATGGAATTTGGGGCGGCGCGATAGCATAGCACCAGCAACTCCGGCTCAATTCTCACCGCTGTCCGTAAGGAGTTTGTACACTCTTGCTGACGTACGGGCTAGTAGGTTCATTACTCCCATGGGCCAGGACGTTCTGTTAGCCCGTTGTATCTCTCAGGGATCTTGGACGCGTTACATGCCCCGTATCGGGTTAAAAGAACCAGCAGGAAGTGGAACACGCCTGGAGTCTGGTTTCGCCACAAACAAAACACTATTCATTAGTATCTATGCAAATCAGCAATAAAACCAGATAAATCAAACAGGTTAGCAGAGTTTGTGCATATATAAGTGTGTAAATGTAAAACCCCAAACCTCTCCCAGCTCAGGTGGTAAAAGCTAGTCTTACGATGGTATGGGAATGAAGTCAGTTCAGTTTGTGATATTGAGTTGAGTAGATTGAGGAGTGAGAGAGAGAGAGAGGTGATTTGTTTCCCAAGTAAGCCGCTGCTGTCGATTCTACCACATCGTCCTCCGAACTCCTGTTGAAGACACCGACTGTGACCCCACAAAATGGACCGTCTTCATGCGGTGAAGCTATCAACCCAGGCAAGGGTTAAGCGCACCGATAGCTTCCCACCGGGCACCCCGTTTCCACGCTGCGAGCAAAACCCACCCTTTTGTAGGCATACAAAGCTCCAGTGTCTATTTTTCTGTGTCTCCTGTGTGTCTTTTCTGGAAAGCCAGCTGACCTTGTATATATCCCAAACATGCTGAACGCCAGCCGTCCATCATGTAGCTCCGCCCTGCCGTAACCGTGGCAACTCATGGGCTGTTCGGTACACTCTCTCTGAATCAGTACACACACACACACTCTCTCTCTCTTTTTAAAGGAACAGTCCATATTGAATAAACCTTAAGATCTTGTCACAGACAGTACTTAGCAGTTGGGCTGAAGGGTCAGTTTTCATGCTGTACAACCGTATGTATGGTGTGGTACCATGAATGGGATAATCCCAGTGTCGAATAAGATATGACGCTGAGTCAGCCACACACAGAACTAAGTCACATGTGCCGAGAACCTTGGCTAAAGTTTCACTGGACGTAGTCACTATGACACGGCCATAGTGGGGTGTGTCAGGAATGGACAGGAGGAAGAGTATAGGAAACTGATACAGGACTTTGTGATATGGTGCAACTCAAACTACCTGCGTCTCAATATCACCAAGACCAAGGAGATGGTGGTGGACTTTAGGAGATCTAGGCCTCATATGGAGCCAGTGATCATTAATGGAGAATGTGTGGAGCAGGTTAAGACCTACAAGTATCTGGGAGTACAGTTAGACGAGAAGCTAGACTGGACTGCCAACACAGATGCCTTGTGCAGGAAGGCACAGAGTCTGTACTTCCTAAGAAGGTTGGCGTCATTCAATGTCTGTAGTGAGATGCTGAAGATGTTCTATAGGTCAGTTGTGGAGAGCGCCCTCTTCTTTGTGGTGGCGTGTTGGGGAGGCAGCATTAAGAAGAGGGACGCCTCACGTCTTAATAAGCTGGTAAGGAAGGCGGGCTCTGTCGTGGGCAAAGTACTGGAGAGTTTAACATCGGTAGCTGAGCGAAGGGCGCTGAGTAGGCTACGGTCAATTATGGATAACTCTGAACATCCTCTACATAGCACCATCCAGAGACAGAGAAGCAGTTTCAGGGACAGGTTGCTATCGATGCAATGCTCCTCAGACAGGATGAAGAGATCAATACTCCCCAATGCCATTAGGCTTTACAATTCAACCGCCAGGAGTAAGATATGTTAAAGTGCCAGGGTTAGGACTCAATGTATTTAAGTAAACTACTTAAGAACTTTTTAAAAGCTATTATTAATGCTTTTTGAGAGGGTGATTTTAGATGCATATCATATTTTTACTGAGTTAAGTATTGTATGTAATTAGTTTTGCTACAACAAGTGTATGGGACATTGGAAAAAAAGTTGAATTTCCCCATGGGGATGAATAAAGTATCTATCTATCTATCTATCTATCAAAGGAGGCAAGCAAGGCAACAGGGGGTAAGGAGCAGATTACAGACCTTCGACGCCACTAGGCTGAAAACTAGACATGAGTAGCCAAAGGCGATGAAAAGCGAAGATGTACAAGAGGTAGGAGCTCCGATTGGGAGAAGGAAGCTTCTTCAATGCTATAGTAACGAAGGACAGGTCAAGTTCAAGTCACAGTGGAGCACAAAGCAGAATAGAAATCACCCACCCCTCCCCACACACATGGCTAGGATTTGACAAAGGCTTCACAGCTGCAGGTCATGGGTTAAGGGTGAAAGGTGAAATGGTTAAGGGGAACGTGAGGGGAAACCGCTTCACTCGGCGGCTGGGGAGACCGTGGAACGAACTGCTGGCACAAGTGGCGGATGCGATTGCGATTTCAACGTTTAAGGGGAGTTTGGATAGGCTGTACTCCCCAAGTCTTCCTCCACTGCATCGACGACTCGATCGTGCTGAGCTCGTCAACTTCACCCGCCCTGCTCTTAAGTTCACTTGGTCCGTCTCTGACACCACCCTCCCCTTTCTCGCTCTCTCTGTCTCCATCTCTGGAGACAAACGGTCAACTGACATCTTTTATGAACCTATTGATTCTCATGGCGACCTTGACCATACCTTCTCCCACCCTGTCTCCTGTGAAAATCAAATCATTTTCTTCAGCTCCACCGCATCGGTTCAACATGCAGATCTCCATTCCAGGACATCCTCTCTCCTCCATCGATGCTGCCCTCACCTGCATGTCCTCCATTTCCTGTGTATCGGCGCTCACCCCATCTTCCCGCCACCGTAAGATCCCTCTTGTCCTTACCTACCACCCCATCAGCCTCCACATCCAACACATTATCCTCTGCGACTTCTGCCATCTCCGAAGGGAGCCTCCCACTAAACTTACCTGTACGTTCCCCCTCCTCTCCACTTTCTCTGACTCCCTTGTCCGTTTGCCCCTCCCCACGGATCTCCCTCCTGGCACCTATCCCTGCAAGCGGCCAAAGTGATACACCTGCTCGCTCACTTCCTCCCTCACCTCCATACAGGGCCTCAAGCAGTCCCTCCAGGTGAGGCAGCACTTCACCTGTGAATCTGCTGGGGCTCCCAGTGCAGCCTCCCCCTCATCGGTGAGACCCATCGCCAAATGGGGGACCGCTTTGCCGGGCACCCCCGCTCCTTCCGCCACAGGTGGGACTTCCCGGTGGCCGAACATTTTAATTCCCGTTCCGATGTGTCAGTCTATGGCCTCTTCTTGTGCCAAAATGAGGTCACCCTCAGGGTGGAGGAGCGACATCTTATATCCCGTCTGGGCAGCCTCCAACGTGATGGCATGATTTCGATTTCTCCCTCCGGTGAACACATTTCCCCCCCACTCGCCCCCCAGTTCCCCCACTCTGACCTTTCACTGCTTCTCACCTGCCTATTACCTCCCTCTGGGTCCCCTCCTCCTTCCCCTTCTCCTGCAGTCCACTCTCAGAGTCCTTCCTCTCCGGCCCTTGACCTTTCCCACCCACCTGGCTTCACCTATCACCCTCCAGCTAACTTTTCCCCCTTCCAACCCTCCCACCTTTTAAGTCTGGAATCCTGCCCCCTCCCTTCTCAGTCCTGAGGAAGGGTCTCGGCCCAAATCGTCGATTTGTCCACCCTTTCCCATCGATGCTGCCTGACCTGCTGAGTTGCTCCAGTGTTTTGTGAGCGTTGGGTTGCATAGGAAGGTGGATGGGAAGGGTATGGAGGGAGGGCTATGGTCTGGGACTAGACAGTTTAGAGGGGCCAAAGGGCCTGTTTCTGTGCTGTAGTTTTCTAATTAAGTGTGACGGAATTTTGTTGGTTGTCAGTATAACAAGATAGATGGAATTAAGGTCAGACAGACATCACAGCTGCTCCTGATTCATCCCGGTCAGTGTACTCTCTGACAGGACTGTAAAACCATCCAGGAACTGTAAATCACCGGCAAATCCTTCGAGTTTAAGCCATTGCCACTGGAGGGATCGTTTCACAGAGCGCATTCCTTCACCTTTAACACTGGTAACTTAATCTGCAGGATTCATTCACCAAATAACTCCAGCATTCATAGAATCCGCCAAAGATTCTTCACTTGATTGCTCTGGCCTTACATGGTTTTGCATAAACTAATAGACAGGCCCTTTTGGGATGGGGGAACGAGTTAATTCCACTCTGATCCCGAGCAGTGGATTATTTCTAACTGGGGTGGCCGATTCACAGCTGATTCCACACCGACTTGACAGAAGCCTTGTCTAGTGGATAATTGGAGACCAGGGCTATCGGCTGCACAGTATTAAAGCCACTGCTCCCCCTAAACTGCATGGGCGTGCGGCCGCACCGTAACCGAAATGCTTTCGCGCACATAGCCTTCGTTGCCGAGCAGGTGGAGATTTCTTTTATAAAATATTAACATAATTTTGAAATTGTGCTGATATAATTTTGGAATCTATGCTAATATAACTGTGAACTGGCCTGGAATTAATAACACGTTATGAATACTATCCATAAATTTTACGAATAGTAAACGTACCCATTCTTTACTTTGAAACGTTTTAGAGCTTCAATGTATTTACGCTGTCAGTGTTTCAAGTTACAACACTGTTACAAATTGTAACAGTAAACACAGAATGGAAGTCGGTAGCTCACAAGCTGCCAGCCTGTTGAATGCCAACGCCATCTAGTCAAAACATTTTACTTTTGCCATTGTATCTGTCAGTTGTGGATGGTCAGCCATGATCACATTGAATGGCGGTGCTGGTTCGAAGGGCCGAATGGCCTACTCCTGCACCTTCTGTCTATTGTTCTGAGTGTTTCTGATGTGAAATTAACCCGGTTAGTGTTTTTAGACAATGGATTTGTACTAAAGACAGACACGAAAAAGTTCATTAAACACGAAAGTTTTTCTTTGTTTTACTGTATATTGTTATATTCTTCAACTAATAAATAAAATCAAAAGTATCCGACTGTTTTCGGTTTTCATTCTAATTATTCATAGTGTACATATTACAAAAAAAAACATTTAAAGTGCCACACAGTTTTCAGGACGTGTAAAAATTTCCTGCTGAGAGCAATAATTGGTCCACACAGCTGTAAAAAACATTAGGGGAAATATTATAAAGCACACTTTTCATCAGTCTTACCACGGCCTCCAGTCGGAAGGCCCAAATTAGAATTGGTCATCTCACTCACCTTCCTCTGTCCTCCCAGACCCTGCAGCCCAGCCCTGAGAGAGGTGCACATTCAGATTAATCCTGAGAAAGATGTTGAGATGTAAAACGTTCACAAGCACTGTTTTCTTCAGATACAGTGTGGATAAAAATACACAAAGTTGCAGAGATTAATGATCTTATGATGTGGCAGGTCCTTGTATACACAGCAGCTTAGAGTACCTTAAAAGCTTTACTCCTCAGTAATGGCCAAAAATTAAACATTTCCATAATGTAAAAAAAAACTAACCAATAAACTTGGGCTGGTAAAAGTGAACGGGTTGAAATCAGTACGGACAAGTTGCGCCGTTTACGCATTATACAACTCTATGCCATTATGACAGCAACCACAAGATGGCAGTATGTCTCCATTTTTACGGTCAGTATCTTCTTTGCATCAACTGTATTAAATTTAAAGGGATATAATCCCTCCATGTATGCATCTATTGATCTGTACATGTTGTTGCTTTGGACGATGATTACTACCTAAACTAAAGGGTTTACGTAAAGGATTTTTTGCATATTCAAGTAGCACTGCTATATATACATAGTGGCCACGCATTTTAGTTCCACGTCCCATTCCCATTCTGATATGTCTATCCATGGCCTCCTCTATTGTCAAAATGAGGCCACACTCAGGTTGGAGTAACAACACCTTATATTCTGTCTGGGTAGCTTCCAACCAGATGGCATAAACATTGATTTGTCTAACTTCCGTTAATGCCCCTCCTCCCCTTCTTACCCCTATCCCTTATTTATTTATTATCCCCCCCTTTTTCCCTCTCCTTTTATTTCTCTCTCTGTCCCTCTCACAATCACTCCTTGCCTGTTCTCCATCTCCCTCTGGTGCTCCCCTCCCCCTTTCTTTCTCCCTAGGCCTCCCGTCCCATGATCCTTTCCTTGCAAAAGGCAGATTATTATCTGAACGGTGTAGAGTTGGGTAAGGGATTAATACAAAGAGATCTGGGAGTCCTTGTTCATCAGTCACTGAAGGTGAATGAGCAAGTGCAGTAGGCAGTGAAGAAGGCTAATGGAATGTTGGCCTTTATTACAAAGGGAATTGAGTACAAGAGCAAGGAAATCCTCTTGCATTTGTACAGAGCCCTGGTGAGACCACACCTGGAGTATTGTGTACAGTTTTGGTCTCCAGGGTTAAGGAAGGACATCCTGGCTGTAGAGGAAGTGTAGCATAGATTCACAAGGTTAATTCCTGGGATGTCTGGACTGTCTTACGCAGAGAGGTTAGAGAGACTGGGCTTGTATACGCTGGAATTAAGGAGATTGAGAGGGGATCTGATTGAAACATATAAGATTATTAAGGGATTGGACAAGATAGAAGCAGGAAATATGTTCCAGATGCTGGGAGAGTCCAGTACCAGAGGGCATGGTTTGAGAATAAGGGGTAGGTCATTTAGGACAGAGTTAAGGAAAAACTTCTTCTCCCAGAGAGTTGTGGGGGTCTGGAATGCACTGCCTCGGAAGGCAGTGGAGGCCAATTCTCTGGATGCTTTCAAGAAGGAGCTAGATAGGTATCTTATGGATAGGGGAATCAAGGGATATGGGGACAAGGCAGGAACTGGGTATTGATAGTAATTGATCAGCCATGATCTCAAAATGGCGGTGCAGGCTCGAAGGGCCGAATGGTCTACTTCTGCACCTATTGTCTATTGTCTCCAGCTCTTAGCTTCATCCCTCTCACTCCCACTTTCAAATCTCTTACTATCTTTCCTTTCAGTTAGTCCTGACGAAGGGTCTCGGCCCGAAACGTCGACAGTGCTTCTCCCTATAGATGCTGCCTGGCCTGCTGCGTTCCACCAGCATTTTGTGTGTGTTGTTTATACATACATAGTATTGGTGTTGGTTTATTATTGTCACGCGTACCAAGATTCTGCGAAAAGCTTGTCTGGCACACGGTTTATACCGATCAAATCATTACACAGCACACTGAGCCAGAATAAAGCAAAGCAGCAACAGTGCAGTTCGGGAAAAGACTGGAGCAAGACCCAGACGAGGTAGATCGTGTGGCCAGGAGTCCATCGGATCGTGCAAGAGGTCAGAATCAGAAACAAGAGAGAGTCTGCGGACGCTGGAAATCCGAGCCACACACGCAAAATGCTGGAGGAACTCAGCAGGCCGGGCAGCATCCGTGGAAAAGAGTGAACCGTCGACGTGGCAGAAGTACAATGCCATAGGTTATAATAGAGAAAAAACTGTGAATTGTGAGTATATATGTTAAATTAAATAACTGGAGCAAAAATAGAAGTGAAAAAGGTAGTGAGGCAGTGGTCATTCAGAAATCGGATCATAAGACATAGGAGGAGAATTAGGCCATTCAGCCCATCGAGTCCACTCTACTATCTCATCATGGCTGATCCCATTCAACCCCCATATACCTCCCCTATCACCATGTCCCTTGATGCCCTGACCAATCGGGAATCTATGAACCTCCGCTTTAAATGTACCCACAGACTCGGCCCCCACCGCAGTCTGTGGCAGAGCGTTCCACCGGTTCCCCACCCTTCGGCTGAAAACATTCCTCCTTTCTTCCGTCTGAGGAGGAAGGAGCTGCTCCCTGGATGGCTGAGCGTGTGCCTTCGGGCTTCCGTCCCTCCTTCCTGACGGTAGCAACGAGAAGAGGGCACGTCCTGGGTGACGGGCGTCCCTAATGATGGACGCTGCCTTTTTGAGCCATCGATCCTCGAAGATGTTCTGGATCCCAAATTCTGGATCTCTGTGCGACAGGCGAACACACATCATAGTACAACAGTGTCTGACTTATCATTTCGTACATTATTAATGTGTATATTATTATTCTGTTCTTAATAATTAGTTAATATTATTATTATTTATTAATATCGCTAAGTGCTTTTTTAAATGTTGCTGCTGTAACCAAAATAATTTCTAACTTGGGATTAATAGAGTACTTATTATTATTAAATATTATTATTATAAATTACTAATTATTATTAATAATTACAGAGGCTGGTGCCCATGATGGAGCTGGCTGAGTTTCCAACTTACTTTGATCCTGTGTATTAACCCCCTCCATACCAGTTGCTGATGCAGCCAGTTAGAATGCTCCCCACGGTCCATCTGTCGGAAGGTTCCAGTGTTTGTGGTGACGCACCGGAAGAGCGATCCCTTCAAGCGTCTGATAACAGCGGGGTGGAAGCGATCTTCGGGACGTGCTTTCAGGCCGTTTTCTCTTCCGCCCGACGGGAGAGGGGAGACGGGGGGAAGATGTCTGAAGTGTCTGGGGTCGGCAACAGGAGGAGTTGGCGCGACGGACAGAGGGGAGGCTGGCTCGTGCGACGTGCCGAGCCACGGTCACGTGCAGAGCGCACGGACGGTGTTTGGCCCTGGAGATCTAGGAGGTCACAGATTCTAACCTCAGCCTGACTTGAGTCACTTACTCTCGCCTGGTGTCTGATATTATTTCACGGAATGCGAGGTCCTCTGCCACTACTCATTGCCCGGTCCTTGACAGTAATCCCACGGTAGCTCACAGCGGGGGAGGTGATCATACCAACAGGGAGTTACCGAACTCCAGAATCACATTTCACCAGGCGGTGTAAGATGGCAGATTTTCTTCCTTGTATTTTTTTCACCTCCTGACCACTGAAGAGTGGTAGAATCGGTTTAAGAATCAAACTGAAGTGTAATAGGTTTGAACCTCGATGAGTTTAAAGAGCACCTTTGTCTTTATATATGTATCGATTTCAACTGCAGCTACATTGTTTAAAGTTCAAACTAAATTTAGTATTAAAGTACATATATGTGACCATATAGACCCTTGAGGCCTATATGACCCTTGACCCTTTTCTTGCGGGAATTTACAGGAAAATACAGAAATGCTAAAGAATTTATGAATAAAAAACTATACATAACGAAGAGTGACAAACAGCCAATGTGCAAAAGAGGGCAAATCATGCAAATAACAAAAAAACCTAAACAATCCGGAGAGCACGCGCTGCAGAGAACATCCCGGGTAAAGCCCTCCCGGCCATTGAACGTGTCTACATGAAGCGTTGTTGTGAGAAGGCAGCATCCATAATCGGGACTCACCACTCGGGTCGCGCTCTCTTCTCGCTGCTGCCATCAGAACGAAAGGTGCAGGAGCCTCAGGACTCACATCCTGAACCAGGTTCAGGAACAGGTATTACCCCTCAGCCATCAGGCTCTTGAACCAAAGGAGAAAACTTCACTCAACATCACTCGTCCCATCACTGAAATGTTCCCTCACCCTATGGACTCATTTCCAAGGACTCTTCACCTCATGTTCCTGATATTTATTGCTTATTTATTTATTTATTTATTTATTTATTTATTTATTTATTTATTTATTTTTATTCTTTCTTTCTTTTTTTATTCACGGAGTCTGTTGTCTTTTGCACACTGGATGGACACCCAATGTCTTTCATTGATTCTATTTTGGATTTATTGAGTATGCCCACAAGAAACTGAATCACAGGTTGACATTTATGTCCTCTGATAATAAATGTACTTGGAACTTTGAAAGTGAGTCTATAAGTAGAGATTTTACTGGATATTAGGTGCTGTTACATTACAAATTGTACAGAAAACAACTGCTCCAGTCACCAGGAACAGGTTCACACTGAAGATTTCTTCAGTGTTGGTGTGAATTGGTCTCCTCTCACTCTGATACCAGCATTACCGAGCGTACGTTAAACATCCCAACCTCTGCCCAACAACTCTGAAAGGAAGCAGGCGAGAGATTCCACTCCCAGGTGAAACTAGCACTCTGCCCGAGGCGCACTGAGTCCCAACTGCGAGCAACACCTTGTGTTCTGTCTGGGTAACCGTCAGCGTGATGGCGTGAATATCAATTTCTCCTTCCGGTTTAAAAATAAATTCCTCCCCTCTTCTTCTATTCCCCACTCTGACCTGCCTATCACCTCCCCCGGTACCCCTTCTCCTTCCCTTTCTCCTGCGGTCCACTCTCCTCTCCAGCCCTTTACCTTTCCTACCCACCTGGCTTCACCTATCACCTTCTAAACATCCTCCATCCCCTCCCACAAACTTTTTATTCTGGCATCTTCCCTCTTCCTTTTCAGTCCTGAAGAAGGGTCTCGGCCCAAATCGTTGACTGTTAATTCATTTCCATAGAGGCTGCCCGGCCTGCTGAGTTCCTCCAGCAATTTTTGTGTGTGTGTTACTACAAATTACACTTATGACTACAGCATTCCTAACTGAGTTAAACCAGTTTGCTTTGACTATTGCATCCGGTGCTCCCGGTGCAGCCTCCTCTACATCGGCGAGATCCCGACGCAGATTGGGGGACCGCTTCGTCGAGCACCTCCGCTCCGTCCGCCACAACAGACAGGATCTCCCGGTTGCCACCCACTTCAACTCTGCTTCACATTCCCATTCGGATATGTCCATACATGGCCTCCTCTACTGCCATGATGAGGCCAAACTCAGGTTGGAGGAGCAACACCTCATATACTGTCTGGGTAGCCTCCAGCCCCTTGGTATGAATATCAAATTCTCCAACTTCCGGTAATTCCCTCCCTCTCCCTTCCCCATCCCACTTTCACTCTGCCTCCTCCTCCAGCTGCCTATCACCTCTCTCGTGATTCTGCCTTCTTCTACTACCCATAGTGCTTTCCCCTTACATTCCTTCTTCACCTCTCCTGCCTGTCCCCTCCCTGCTTCCCCTCCCCCACCCCACGATCTTTCCTCTGATTGGTTTTTCACCTGGCACCTTCCACCCTCCCCCCACCTTCTTTATGGGGCCCCTGCCCCCTCTTCAGTCCTGACGAAGGGTCTCGGCCCGAAATGTTGACTGCTCGTTTCCACGGATGCTGCCCGACCTGCTGAGTTCCTCCAGCTTGTCGTACGTGTTGATTTGACTCTCCCTCGGAGAGAGCAATTTGCCTGTTTTTACCCCCAGTTCAGTGCCAGTAATTTTCTCTATCTCTGTGTTTGACATAGCTCTGTCAAAGGTGGTACCCTGTCTCCAGAGTTGTGAAGAATGGGCCTAGCTCCGCTGTTACACAATGTCAAGGGCAAATCACCATCTGGTGTGGGGTTTGCGGGGGGGGGGGGTGCTACTGCACAAGATCGAAGAAAGCTGAGGAGAGTTGTAACATTAGTCAGCTCCATCATGGGCACTAACCTCCACAGTATCCAGGACAACTTCAAGGAGCGATGCCTCAGAAAGGCGGCGTCCATCATTAAGGACCCCCACCACCCAGGACGTGCCCTCTTCTCATTGCTACCATCAGGTAGGAGGTACAGAAACCTGAAGGCACAAACTCAGTGATTCAGGAACAGCTTCTTCCCCTCTGCCATCCATTTTCTAAATGGACATTGAACCCATGAATGCTACCTCACATTTTTTTTAAAATTTCTGTTTTTGCAGTACTTATTTAATTTAACTATTTCACACACACACACACACACACACACACACACACACACACACACACACACACACACACACACACACACACACACACACACACACACACACACACACACACACACACCTAGTGTAATTCAGCATTTTTTTTCTGTATTTATTTCTATGTGTGGCATTGAACTGTCGCTGCTAAGTTAACAAATTTCACAACATATGCCGGTGATATTAAACCTGATTCTGATTCTGATTCCGAAGCTTATTGTCATCCGCACAGGCACAGGTATGTACAGGAGTGATGAAAAACTTGCTTGTGGCAACATTCACAGGAAAAACATAAATAAATTATAGACTTTTAAAACAAGAGAACACGATTAAAATAAAAAAAGAGGCAAGTTAATTTTAGCGTGAAGTGATCAGTATTGATAAACTGCAGTGATCTTCACTTTACCAGTTTATTCAAGGACCGGACGGTTGAAGACAAGCAGGAGAAGATCTCTGAGGACCTAACCTGGTGCCAACATATCGATGCAGCTATAGAGAAGGCAAGACAGCAGCTATGTTTCATTAGGAGTTTGACGAGATTTGGTTTGTCACCTAAAACACGCGCAAATCTCTGCAGACGTACCCCGGAGAGCTTTCTGACTGGCTGCATCACCATCTGGTATGGGGGCTGGGGCTACTGTACAGGGTGGAAGAGAGCTGCAGACTCTGTCAGCTCCATCATGGGCACCGGCCTCCGTAGAACCCAGGACATCTTCAAGGAGCGATGCCTCAGAAAGGCGGCATCCATCATTAAGGACCCCCACCACCCAGGACGTGCCCTTTTCTCACTGTTACCATCAGGAAGGAGGTACAGAAGCCTGAAGGCACAAACTCAGTGATCCAGGAACGGCTTCTTCCCCGATTTCTGATGGGACATCGAACCCGTGAGCACCACCTCACCACGTTGTTGTTAATTTCTGTTTTTATGCTACTTATCTCAGTTTAACCTTTTAATAAATATACATACTCAGTGTAGCTCAGGTTTTTTCTGTGATTCTGTATGGCATTGCACTGCAGTCGCAAGGTTACCGAATCTCGCGACGTACGCTGGTGGTGTCGAAGCAGATTCTGATTCTCTTCTTGAACCTGGTCGTGTGGGATTGCAGGATTCTCTGCCTCCTGCCCCATGATGCACCATCAATAACTCTCGGAGACGTGAGGCGAGATATCGGCTTTTATTGACTGGAAGAAAGAACACGCAGCAAGTGACCACCACACTACATCCTGGAGACTGAGGCCGGGGCTGTGTCTCCAATCACCTTTATACCGGGGTCCGTGGGAGGAGCCACGGTCAGTGGGAGGAGCCACAGGAGCAGTCAGCAGGGGGGGCGTGTCCAGACAGGTATATGCAATTCACCACACCCCATAGCTGTGAGAAGGTGGCTTGGTCCGGATAGTGGGGATCTTTGGTGTTAGATGTTGCCTTTTGAAGAGCGCCTCCTGTAGGTAACTAGTGGACGTTGCTGCAATTCCTGGCCTTCGGAGAAAGTCCTTCTAGGGCAGGGGGGTCCCAGCCTTTTTTCATGCCAAGGGCCAAAACCGTTCAGCAATAGGTCCATTGACCCCTGATCTAGGGTAACACCTTTGGCCACAGGTCCATCAGGCAGTGGTCAGCTCTGAGGGGCAGTTCCCCGAGCAGGGTATTTAAATCAACTGGCAGGGCTCCTCGTCGCTGGAATGCTCCGAAACCTTGCTCGGGTGGCGGCCTGCGGTGGGGGAGGAGACTGTGGACTTGCTAGGAGGCCCTTGTCACAGTTTGTCCCGAGCAGCCGGAGAGCGGAAGGCTCCCTGAGCCACTGGCCCTTCCCAGCGGACGTCAAGTACCAGCCTGCAGGTGCCCCGCCGAAACTTGTCGGACCACCAGCCCGGCGAGATTCCCGTATTCGGTGGGAGCGCGTGCTGAGGGACTCAGTGCATCCAGCGCTGGGGCTCTGTGGTGGAGAGGGTCCCTGACTGGGCCCTTTCCGCCGCTGGACGTTGAGGGGGTCTGACTCTCTGCCATCACTGATCCATCTGAAATGTTAATCCTTAGGGAAGATTTCGAGGCTTTGGAGAGGGTGCAGAGGAGGACCACCAGGATGCTGCCCGGTTTAGAGGGTGAGTGCTATCACGGGAGGCTGGATGAACTTCACTCCACTGTTATACATCTGACTTTAGCTTCTCATTAAGCTGGAGAGTGAATTCTATCACAGTATGATCACTGGCCCCGAAGGGTTCCTTTACCTTAAACTCCCTAATCAGTTGCAGTTCATTGCCCGACACCCAATCCAGAATAGCCGATCCCCTAGTGGGCTTAACCATGCTCTATAAAGCCATTTTGTAGGCATTCTACAATCTCCCCCTCTTAGGCACCAACACTAACCTACTTTTCCCAATCTCCCCGCATATTGAAATCCCCCAATGACTATCAGAACATTACCCTTTAGACATGTATTTTCTAAATCCCTGGTAATTTGTAACCCACATCCTTGCTACTGTTCGGGGGGGTGTATATAACCCCCATCAGGGTCTTTGTACACTTACCCTTTCTTAGTTCTATCCACAAGGATTCTACATCCTGGAGATCTGATCGAGGTTTACAAGATTATGAGAGGCATAGATAGAGTGGGGTGAGAGGGGGTAGGTTCAAGGGGGATGTGAGGGGTGAGTGGGCTCAGAGAGTGGTAGATGCCTGGAATGCTCTGACTGGTATGAAGTGTAGTGTAGGCCTCTGTTAGTCTCGATAGACCACGGATTTGCACCTTGGAAAGTTTCCAGGCGCAGGCCTGGTCAGGGTTGTATGGAAGACCGGCAGTTGCCCAAGCTGCAAGCCTTCCCCTCTCCACGCCACCGATGTTGTCCAAGGGAAGGGCATTAGGACCCATACAGCTTGGCACCGGTGTCGTCGCAGAGCAATGTGTGGTTAAGTGCCTCGCTCAAGGACACACACGCAGCCTCAGCCGAGGCTCGAACTAGCGACCTTCAGATCACTAGACCAACACCTTAACCACTTGGCCACATGCCAACACCAACACAGTAGAGGCAAATACATTAGAGGCTTTTAGAGACGTTTTGGATAGAGACGTGAATGTAAGGAAGATGGAGGGATATGGACATTGTAGATAGGAGCGATTTGTGTTTGGGTGTTTTTAATTTGCTTTCCAGCCGGTTCAGCACAACATTGTGGGCCGAATGGACTGTTACCGTGCTGTACTGTTCTATGCTCTAAGCTCTTTCCTTCCCTCCACATTCGCACTCTGTTTCTGGCACTGAAATTACCCTGTATTAATCATTTATTTATTGAAATACAGAGCTGAATAGATACTGACTCTTTGAGTTGAGTCACCCAGCATTCCCCTGATTTAATCCTTGACTAATCACAGAAAAATTCACAACGACCAATGAACCTACCAACCGGTGCGTCTTTGGGCTGTGGGAGGAAACCGGAGCACCCGGAGGAAACCCACGCGGTCACGGGGAGAACGTACAAACTCCTCACAGCCATTATTGACAATTAATGATGATACCGCTTTTATAGGTTCTCCTCTTACTCCAGATCACACAAAAGCTTGTGCAGCCACTGCAGAAACTTTGTGTGGCACGACCTCGATCTACGGTCCTCGCTCACTGAAACCCCTGTGGGAACCCCTCAGCCCACTTCAAAGTTCAAGGTTCAAAGTAAATTTATTATCAAAGTGCATGCACGGCACCATATACAACCCTGAGATTCATTTCCTTGCGGGCAGGCTGAATAAATCTACAGAATAATAACCATAACAGAATTAGTGAAAGGCCGGGCAACTAGGGCGTTCAACCAGAGAGCAGAAAACATCAAACTGTGCAAATAAAAAAAAGAAAGAACTAACAATAATAAATAAATAAGCAGTAAGTATTGAGAAAATGAGATGAAGAGTCCTTGAAAATGAATCCATTGGTTGTGGGGTCATTTCACTGACAGGGTGAGTCATCTTTATGGAATATGCATAGTGTAAGGAAGCTTGTATCATAAACGTACAGGGAGGGGCAAGGATAAGCCAATTGACCATGTTGTCACGATGGACCCCAGACTTGTGGTGGTTTAAAATCGTGATGTTTGCTATTGTCAGACTTGTCACATGTATTGCGTGGCAGGGTGGAGATACGTCTCTACCAAAGAAGGTGTAAGGCGCTCCTTCCCTCCGCTAGCCTGTAGGTCACCCTTGGCCAAGGTATAATACCTGCTTAGCCCCCCCGATCAGGGTCGCGTGAAGCCCTGGGAGTAGGTGGTGGCTGGTCGTGTGAGCAGCCGGTGCAGATCACGAGTCCTGGTGATGCGACTACTGACGCCAGGCAGACAATCTCTGAAGAGTATTGATAATGGGTCTTGTAAAGGCACTGCCCAGAAGAAGGCAATGGGAAACCACTTCTGCAGGAAAATTTGCCCAGAACAATCATGATCAGGGAAAGACTGTGATCGTCCACGTCGTATGACACAGTGCATAACAAACGAAGGAGCTCTTTTTCTCTATATGCCATTCACACAGGTTATTCACTCCTACCACAGACACTGAGGTAGGTTATTCACTCCTACCACAGACACTGAGGTAGGTTATTCACTCCTACCACAGACACTGAGGTAGGTTATTCACTCCTACCACAGACACTGAGGTAGTTAAAAAGAGAACGGAATGCAGACTATAGACCTTGGAAGAGTACGGGACAGAAGCAGGCCCCTCGGCCCAAGATGTTATGCCACAATAATTAAATTAATAACCAACATAGAAACATAGAAAACCTGCAGCACAATACAGGCCCTTCGGCCCACAAAGTTGTGCCGAGCATGTCCCTACCTTAGAAATCACTAGGCTTACTAGGCCATAAAACCCATTCTTTTGAAACTATCGATGTCCATTTCTTTCCATTTCCTGCAGATTCAACAGCCTCTTGAACTATCTACCTGCATCTCAGTACATGCCAAGCACCCACCACTCACCGTGTAAAAAAATTTGCCTCGCCCATCTCCTTTGAACCTACCCACCCTCCCCCCTCAACCTTAAATGCATTAAGCATTTCATCCCTGGGAAAAAGCTACTGGCTGTGCACACTATTTAGGCCTCTAATAATCTTATAAACTTCTACAACCTTGTTGTAGGGTTTGGAGGCTTGCTTGCCTCAACGACCTGGCGAGTTACGTTGGCTGGAGTCAGGGCTTTACGCTTTGGCTCTTGGTGGGATCACCCACGCCAAGCAGGTCAAAGGGCAGAGGCCAGATGAAGAGTGGTCCACCGGTCCTTCAGGTTCGGGGGTTCAGCTCACCCCGACTGGTGAAATAAACTGCAACGAAGAATCCTTAAAGGATCCTCATTGTCGCTCCAAAGTCTGAAAGCGTAATGGGCAGTAAAAAGAAATAAAATCTTATAAACTTCTACCAAATCTCCCCTCAGTCTCCATTGCTCCAGAGAAAGTAACCCAAATACAGTTCTACAGCTTCAGAGGAAGTGCAGTGCAGGAAGACCAATGAAGTGTAGGGCTGTGACCATGGGTGGCCAAGAGTTCACCTTTTAGCATCTGAGAAGTCCGTTCAAGAGTGTGATAACAAACATTCACTCTTCCTCAGACATCCACAAGACCTGGTGAAGCGTTGGAGATGATGTGGATTTGATCATCGGCGTCTTCCTTCCTCGAGGGATGCCTCCAAACTAAAGGGCCTTCTCTTGTGGTGGACCTTCCCAACCGGAGGACCAGTTGGATGCAGATCGGCAGGAGCTGCAGATAGCTGAGCGCAGGGACACGTCCCCACTTCCCAGCGGAATGGGCTGGCGATGATTCGGAGTTCAGCCCCTTGACTTCGACCCAGATGGGTACCTCAAAACACTGGAGAGGCTTTGGTGCTACTTTCATAAACGTGTCCACAGGTAGAATGAGCGAGCCGACTTCAGTCTAGTCTTCAGTCTTCAATCTTCAGTCTTCATCTTCAGCCAACTCCCACTCTTAGAGCTGGGAGTCCCTTTATAACACAGACAGCTTTGATGGGCAGGCCACATTGTTTGCACGGCCAAAAGCAGATCTTCTGAAACCTTCATTTGTTGGATCCTGATCCTGATGGATCTTCAGAAGGCAGGAATGAGGCAAACCCTTGTTGTTGATGGTCATTTTCCTCCAAGAGGACCACAGACTCGTCGTTGGGTTTGGGGGCTTGCGTGCCTCAATGACCCGGAGAGCTACGTTGGCTGGAGTTTGGCTCTCGGTAGGGTCACCCAAGCCGAACAGGTAGAAGCCAGACTAAGAGTGGTCCACCAGTCCTCCAGGTTCGGGGGGGGGGGGGTGGTGTTCAGCTCAGGGCTAATAACCCTGACTGGTCAAACAAAATTGTTACAGAAACAGCAATGAAGAATCCTTCTACATCTGAGTGTGACGGTATTCCTGAGTCTCCACCCAGGAGTTGCATGACTGACGGTAGTGAAAACTGAGATGAAGCTACTGACATGATGAAGGAAGCCCTGAACACCGCCAGAGATGGAGGATCTTCATTGCTGCCCTAAACGCCAGCGGCGTAACAGGGGGCAAAAATTAGTTGTTTCATTGCACTTTACAGAAACTTAGGGCGAATAGAGAGGGAGAGGGAGCTGAGAGAACCAAGGAAAGATAAAGGAAAGTGCAGTTGTGGTTATTTCATACTCAGACCAGAGATAACGAAAATCTCTGTGATGATAATTAATCTATAAAATAGCCAGGTTTAAACCGCTACAGAAAACTAAGAACTTTCTAGAAAAATTCAGAAGCACCTGTACTGTAATTGCTGGAAAATTCACTGAACAATTACTTGTGTATAGATGATAAGGCAAAAATACAAACAAAAATAGGAAAGTTGAACTGCAAGAGAAAAAATAACAGTTCTACACCCCCAATGCCACACACTCTGCCCTGAGATCCATCACAGGACCAGGTGAATAAAGGGAATAATTTTTTATTTATTGAAGTACAGTGCAGAATGGGCCCTTTTGGCACTTCGAGCTGGACCGCCCAGCAATCCTCCGATTTAATCCGAGCCTAATTACGGGACAATTTACAGTGGCCTATTAACTTACGTCTTTGGACTGTGGGGAGGAAACCAAAGCAGTCACCGGGAGAATGTAGAAACCCCTGACAGGCAGCGGCAGGAATTGAACCCAGGTCGCTGGTACTGTAAAGCTTTGCGCTAACCACTATGCTACCGTGCCAATAATTCAAAGGTGTTCCCAAAACTTCCTTGATATCTTAACATCTGAACATCTCCACAAGTCCTGGCCTCCAGCTTCTTCACTGGGAACATGTGGAAGCCCAAGGAAAGCACCAACTCATAAATTATCCACTCTGTCAATCCCCTCCTGCCCCACCTGTGTGTGTATCCGACATCGTTGGTTAAACCATTGTCATAAACACTAGGGGAAAAATTAATTCCTTGCCCACGTGAAGTTCACAGAATAAACAGCATACGCCAACAAGCATGCACAAAACAACGGAAGGTACAATGCAAAGTACAGCAATGCAAACCAGAACAATTCAAAATAAAACGCTGAAATAGCCACAGCAGATTGGTAGGATTAAGGGTTTAAGAACATGGCAACGCCCCCAGGAAGGGGATGTGAGAGAGGTGATTGGCTTAGAAGTCTGATAGCAGTCGGGAAGACACTCTTGTGGAAAAGTACTCGTAGTAACAAAACACCATTTTTGTCTGTAACAAAATGGAACCTGTATTGCACCAGAGTGCTTTGCTAATAGTGTTTGTGCAACATTATGCCGATGGAACCTTGACAAACTGTGGAAAGACAAATGGATATGGTTACTAGAAGAATGATTAAGTGGTTGAACAAATACATACCGTCTTTGAACTTGTGTATAAAGGAGTGACAATGTCTGTTTTTGAAGCTATCACCAGCTCTTGGGCAGTGCAAGTCTTCCCTTGCTGCAAGTAAAATAAACACGCTATGATTGATCCACTCTGAGTTAATTGCTGTCTGTTATAACACGTATTGAAAAGCTGATCGACATTGCTCTTGAGTCTGGCTATTTGGACTTCCAGTCTCCTGTATCTTCTAAAAGGAAGATGAGCGAAAGGCTTTCTTTACAACACAGCTAGCCTTCTTGATGCAACGCAATGTGAAGTTGGACTAAATGGAGGGAAGAGAAGAGCGTGTGATGAAACAGGCAGTGCCTACGACTCTCTGCAGGGCCTGTCAGTCCAGAGCGGAGCCATTCCCATACTGGGATGAGAAGCAATCCATCAGGATACTTTCTATAGCACAGTTGAAGTCTGAGAGATCCCTGCTCTCTGCCTCACCATTGTCGTCAATCCGGCTGAATACAGGCGTGCCAGGGGCAAGCTTTAACATTGAGCTGGCTCTGTATTTGGCCTCTTGGTCATGGGCATGCGGACTGTAGAGCAGGTCCTCACCAGCCACCACAGAACCCTCGGACTGAAGTTTTCCTCAATCCCTAGGGATTGTCATAGAATCATAGAGCACAGAAACAGGACATTCGGCCCATCTAGTCTATGCCGAACTGTAATTCTGCCTAGTTCCATTGACCTGCCCCTGGGCCATAGCCCTGCATACGCCTCTCATCCAGGTAGCTATCCGAACTTGGCTTAAATATTGCGATCAGACCCGCGTCCACCACTTCCCTGAGCAGCTCATTCCATACTTGTGAAGGAGATCTCCCTCAGGTTCCCCTTAAATATTTCACCTTTCACCCTTGACCTACGACTTTCGGCTCTCATCTCACTCAAACTCAGTGGAAAAAGCCTGCTTGCATTTTGCCCTATCTATACCCCTCAAAATTTTATACAGCTCTATCTAATCTCTTTTCTTTCTCCTACACTCCAGGGAATAAAGCCATAACTTAGATAACCTTTCCCTATAATTCATAAAAACATAAGAAACAGGAGCAGGAGTCGGCCATTTGGCCTGTCGAGCCTGCTCCGCCATTCAATAAGATCATGGCGGATCTGGCCATGGACTCATCTCCGCCTACCTGCCTTTTCCCCATAACTCTACTATGCAAAAATCTACCTAACCTCGTCTTAAATGTATTTACTGAGGTAGCCTTCACTGCCTCATTGGGCAGAGAATTCCACAGATTCACCACTCTCTGGGAAAAGCAGTTCCTCCTCATCTCCATCCTAAATATACCCCTGCCCCCCCCGACTCGGGAGGCTATGTCCCCTCTCGGGCCCTCAACATCTTTGTAGATTTTCTCTGGGCTGCTTTAACCTTGTTGATGCCTTTCCTTGAGGTTAGGTGTCCAGGAGGAAAAGGTGCACCAACTTGACCGAGCTAAATGGATTCCTGAGGAGGTCGACATCTGTATTCTACAGCAAACGAGCGAGGGACAAGGAGAAAACGAGAGAAAATCTGCAGATGCTGGAAATCCAAGCAACACACACAAAATGCTGGAGGAACTCAGCCAGCAAGGAGAGGTAATTGGCTCATTCTCTCACAGGGGTACAGTGGACTGATGAGGGGCCTCTTTCTCTATGCTAAGGTGTTGTGAGTACCTCCCCATCACTTCCTCCTTTCACTCCACACCTGTCTGTCAAGTGCTTCGGGACAGTTTTTGAAACTTGATTGGGTCAGTGCAACAAACGAATAGCTCCTGCCACCCCCACTGTTCCGGCATCTCAATTACATTGTTAGCTTGTGTTCCGCAGTTAATTACCCTGTTTATTGGCAGCCTTGATCTCTTTGAAGTTCGCCCCTCTCTGCTTTGACACCTCTCGTGTGACCTAGCTATTTCTTGCAGTGCTTTCTTCCACATATCCTTGCATGGAACTACCTGTAGATGTTGGGTGAACAGCCTTGCTTGTTTTATAACAGCTAACAAAGGGACCAACAATTAAAACACCTTTGCGATGTGATCACGCGAGTCGAGTATGATGTTCTCCTAAGAGGTGGGTGCTCGTGTGGCTGTAGAACACAGTCTGAGATCCAGCCATTCTGGTGCGGTGTTGGCTGTGGTGAGTGGCTAGATCTTTGGGTGACTCTGTCTGCTTTCTCAGCTGCTGCTCGTTCTCTGGGCCAGGGTGGAAATCGTTCTCTGGGACAGGGTGGGGATTGTTCTCTGGGACAGGGTGGAGATCGTTCTCTGGGACAGGGTGGGGATCGTTCTCTGGGGCAGGGTGGAGATCGTTCTCTGGGACAGGGTGGAAATCGTTCTCTGGGACAGGGTGGAGATCGTTCTCTGGGACAGGGTGGGGATTGTTCTCTGGGACAGGGTGGAGATCGTTCTCTGGGACAGGGTGGGGATCGTTCTCTGGGGCAGGGTGGAGATCGTTCTCTGGGACAGGGTGGAAATCGTTCTCTGGGACAGGGTGGAGATCGTTCTCTGGGGCAGGGTGGGGATCGCTCTCTGGGACAGGGTGGGGATCGTTCTCTGGGACAGGGTGAAGGTTGTTCTCTGGGTCAGGGTGAAGGTCATTCTCTGGGACAGGGTGGAGATTGTTCTCTGGGACAGGGTGGGGATGGTTCTCTGGGACAGGGTGGAGATTGTTCTCTGGGACAGGGTGGGGATCGTTCTCTGGGGCAGGGTGGAGATCGTTCTCTGGGACAGGGTGGGGATCGTTCTCTGGGGCAGGGTGGGGATCGTTCTCTGGGGCAGGGTGAAGGTCGTTCTCTGGGTCAGGGTGAAGGTCGTTCTCTGGGACAGGGTGGAGATAGTTCTCTGGGACAGGGTGGGGATGGTTCTCTGGGACAGGGTGAAGATCGTTCTCTGGGACAGGGTGGGGATCGTTCTCTGGGACAGGGTGGAGATCGTTCTCTGGGACAGGGTGGGGATCGTTCTCTGGGACAGGGTGAAGGTCGTTCTCTGGGACAGGGTGGGGATCGTTCTCTGGGACAGGGTGGAGATCGTTCTCTGGGACAGGGTGGGGATCGTTCTCTGGGACAGGGTGGAGATCGTTCTCTGGGACAGAGTGGGGATCATTCTCTGGGACAGGGTGGAGATGGTTCTCTGGGACAGGGTGGAGATCATTCTCTGGGACAGGGTGGGGATCGTTCTCTGGGACAGGGTGGAGGTCGTTCTCTGGGACAGGGTGGGAATCGTTCTCTGGGACAGGGTGGGGATCGTTCTCTGGGACAGGGTGAAGATCGTTCTCTGGGGCAGGGTGGGGATCGTTCTCTGGGACAGGGTGAAGATCGTTCTCTGGGGCAGGGTGGGGATCGTTCTCTGGGACAGGGTGGGGATCGTTCTCTGGGGCAGGGTGAAGGTCGTTCTCTGGGACAGGGTGGGGATGGTTCTCTGGGACAGGGTGGGGATTGTTCTCTGGGACAGGGTGAAGATCGTTCTCTGGGACAGGGTGAAGGTCGTTCTCTGGGACAGGGTGGGGATCGTTCTCTGGGACAGGGTGAAGGTCGTTCTCTGGGACAGGGTGAAGATCATTCTCTGGGGCAGGGTGGGGATCGTTCTCTGGGACAGGGTGAAGGTCGTTCTCTGGGACAGGGTAGGGATAGTTCTCTGGGACAGGGTGGGGATCGTTCTCTGGGACAGGGTAAAGGTCGTTCTCTGGGACAGGGTGGGGATCGTTCTCTGGGACAGGGTGGGGATGGTTCTCTGGGACAGGGTGGGGATTGTTCTCTGGGACAGGGTGAAGATCGTTCTCTGGGACAGGGTGGGGATGGTTCTCTGGGACAGGGTGAAGATCGTTCTCTGGGACAGGGTGGGGATCGTTCTCTGGGGCAGGGTGGGGATCGTTCTCTGGGACAGGTTGGGGATCGTTCTCTGGGGCAGGGTGAAGGTCGTTCTCTGGGACAGGTTGGGGATCGTTCTCTGGGACAGGGTGAAGGTCGTTCTCTGGGACAGGGTGGGGATCGTTCTCTGGGACAGGGTGGGGATCGTTCTCTGGTGCAGGGTGAAAGTCGTTCTCTGGGGCAGGGTGAAGGTCGTTCTCTGGGACAGGTTGGGGATCGTTCTGTGGGACAGGGTGAAGGTCGTTCTCTGGGACAGGTTGGGGATCGTTCTCTGGGGCAGGGTGAAGGTCGTTCTCTGGGACAGGGTGGGGATCGTTCTCTGGGACAGGGTGGGGATCGTTCTCTGGTGCAGGGTGAAAGTCGTTCTCTGGGGCAGGGTGAAGGTCGTTCTCTGGGACAGGTTGGGGATCGTTCTGTGGGACAGGGTGAAGGTCGTTCTCTGGGACAGGTTGGGGATCGTTCTCTGGGGCAGGGTGAAGGTCGTTCTCTGGGACAGGGTGGGGATCGTTCTCTGGGTCAGGGTGGAGATCGTTCTCTGGGACAGGGTGGGGATCGTTCTCTGGGACAGGGTGAAAATCTTTCTCTGGGACAGGGTGGGGATCGTTCTCTGGGACAGGGTGAAGATCGTTCTCTGGGACAGGGTGGGGATCGTTCTCTGGGACAAGGTGGAGATCGTTCTCTGGGACAAGGTGGAGATCGTTCTCTGGGACAGGGTGAAGGTCGTTCTCTGGGACAGGGTGGAGATCGTTCTCTGGGACAAGGTGAAGATCGTTCTCTGGGACAGGGTGAAGATCGTTCTCTGGGACAGGGTGGGGTTCGTTCTGTGGGACAGGGTGGAGATCGTTCTCTGGGACAGGGTGGGGATCGTTCTCTGGGGCAGGGTGGGGATCGTTCTCTGGGGCAGGGTGAAGATCGTTCTCTGGGACAGGGTGGGGATCGTTCTCTGGGACAGGGTGAAGATCGTTCTCTGGGACAGGGTGGAGATCGTTTTCTGGGGCAGGGTGGAGATCGTTCTCTGGGACAGGGTGAAGATCGTTCTCTGGGACAGGGTGGGGATCGTTCTCTGGGGCAGGGTGGGGATCGTTCTCTGGGACAGGGTGGAGATCGTTCTCTGGGGCAGGGTGGGGATCGTTCTCTGGGACAGGGTGGAGATCGTTCTTTGGGGCAGGGTGGGGATCGTTCTCTGGGACAGGGTGGGGATCGTTCTCTGGGTCAGGGTGGAGATCGTTCTCTGGGACAGGGTGGGGATCGTTCTCTGGGGCAGGGTGGGGATCGTTCTCTGGGGCAGGGTGAAGGTCGTTCTCTGGGTCAGGGTGAAGGTCGTTCTCTGGGACAGGGTGGAGATAGTTCTCTGGGACAGGGTGGGGATGGTTCTCTGGGACAGGGTGGAGATTGTTCTCTGGGACAGGGTGGGGATCGTTCTCTGGGGCAGGGTGGAGATCGTTCTCTGGGACAGGGTGGGGATCATTCTCTGGGGCAGGGTGGGGATCGTTCTCTGGGGCAGGGTGAAGGTCGTTCTCTGGGTCAGGGTGAAGGTCGTTCTCTGGGACAGGGTGGAGATAGTTCTCTGGGACAGGGTGGGGATGGTTCTCTGGGACAGGGTGAAGATCGTTCTCTGGGACAGGGTGGGGATCGTTCTCTGGGACAGGGTGGAGATCGTTCTCTGGGACAGGGTGGGGATCGTTCTCTGGGACAGGGTGAAGGTCGTTCTCTGGGACAGGGTGGGGATCGTTCTCTGGGACAGGGTGGAGATCGTTCTCTGGGACAGGGTGGGGATCGTTCTCTGGGACAGGGTGGAGATCGTTCTCTGGGACAGAGTGGGGATCATTCTCTGGGACAGGGTGGAGATGGTTCTCTGGGACAGGGTGGAGATCATTCTCTGGGACAGGGTGGGGATCGTTCTCTGGGACAGGGTGGAGGTCGTTCTCTGGGACAGGGTGGGGATCGTTCTCTGGGACAGGGTGAAGATCGTTCTCTGGGGCAGGGTGGGGATCGTTCTCTGGGACAGGGTGAAGATCGTTCTCTGGGGCAGGGTGGGGATCGTTCTCTGGGACAGGGTGGGGATCGTTCTCTGGGGCAGGGTGAAGGTCGTTCTCTGGGACAGGGTGGGGATGGTTCTCTGGGACAGGGTGGGGATTGTTCTCTGGGACAGGGTGAAGATCGTTCTCTGGGGCAGGGTGGGGATTGTTCTCTGGGACAGGGTGGAGATGGTTCTCTGGGACAGGGTGAAGGTCGTTCTCTGGGACAGGGTGAAGGTCGTTCTCTGGGACAGGGTGGGGATCGTTCTCTGGGGCAGGGTGGAGATCGTTCTCTGGGACAGGGGTGGGGATCGTTCTCTGGGACAGGGTGGAGATCGTTCTCTGGGGCAGGGTGGGGATCATTCTCTGGGACAGGGTGGAGATCGTTCTCTGGGACAGGTTGGGGATCGTTCTCTGGGGCAGGCTGGGGATCGTTCTCTGGGGCAGGATGAAGATCGTTCTCTGGGGCAGGGTGGGGATCGTTCTCTGGGTCAGGGTGAAGGTCGTTCTCTGGGTCAGGGTGGAGATCGTTCTCTGGGACAGGGTGAAGGTCGTTCTCTGGGACAGGGTGGGGATCGTTCTCTGGGACAGGGTGAAGGTCGTTCTCTGGGACAGGGTGAAGATCATTCTCTGGGGCAGGGTGGGGATCGTTCTCTGGGACAGGGTGAAGGTCGTTCTCTGGGACAGGGTGGGGATAGTTCTCTGGGACAGGGTGGGGATCGTTCTCTGGGACAGGGTAAAGGTCGTTCTCTGGGACAGGGTGGGGATCGTTCTCTGGGACAGAGTGGGGATGGTTCTCTGGGACAGGGTGGGGATCGTTCTCTGGGACAGGGTGAAGATCGTTCTCTGGGACAGGGTGGGGATGGTTCTCTGGGACAGGGTGGGGATGGTTCTCTGGGACAGGGTGAAGATCGTTCTCTGGGACAGGGTGGGGATCGTTCTCTGGGGCAGGGTGGGGATCGTTCTCTGGGACAGGGTGAAGATCGTTCTCTGGGACAGGGTGAAGGTCGTTCTCTGGGACAGGGTGGAGATCGTTCTCTGGGACAGGGTGGGGATGGTTCTCTGGGACAGGTTGGGGATCGTTCTGTGGGACAGGGTGAAGGTCGTTCTCTGGGACAGGTTGGGGATCGTTCTCTGGGGCAGGGTGAAGGTCGTTCTCTGGGACAGGGTGGGGATCGTTCTCTGGGTCAGGGTGGAGATCGTTCTCTGGGACAGGGTGGGGATCGTTCTCTGGGACAGGGTGAAGATCTTTCTCTGGGACAGGGTGGGGATCGTTCTCTGGGACAGGGTGAAGATCGTTCTCTGGGACAGGGTGGGGATCGTTCTCTGGGACAAGGTGGAGATCGTTCTCTGGGGCAGGGTGGGGATCGTTCTCTGGGACAGGGTGAAGATCGTTCTCTGGGACAAGGTGAAGATCGTTCTCTGGGACAGGGTGAAGGTCGTTCTCTGGGACAGGGTGGAGATCGTTCTCTGGGACAAGGTGAAGATCGTTCTCTGGGACAGGGTGAAGATCGTTCTCTGGGACAGGGTGGGGTTCTTTCTGTGGGACAGGGTGGAGATCGTTCTCTGGGACAGGGTGGGGATCGTTCTCTGGGGCAGGGTGGGGATCGTTCTCTGGGGCAGGGTGAAGATCGTTCTCTGGGACAGGGTGGGGATCGTTCTCTGGGACAGGGTGAAGATCGTTCTCTGGGACAGGGTGGAGATCGTTCTCTGGGACAGGGTGGAGATCGTTTTCTGGGGCAGGGTGGAGATCGTTCTCTGGGACAGGGTGAAGATCGTTCTCTGGGACAGGGTGGGGATCGTTCTCTGGGGCAGGGTGGGGATCGTTCTCTGGGACAGGGTGGAGATCGTTCTCTGGGGCAGGGTGGGGATCGTTCTCTGGGACAGGGTGGAGATCGTTCTTTGGGGCAGGGTGGGGATCGTTCTCTGGGACAGGGTGGGGATCGTTCTCTGGGTCAGGGTGAAGATCGTTCTCTGGGACAGGGTGAAGATCGTTCTCTGGGACAGGGTGGGGTTCGTTCTGTGGGACAGGGTGGAGATCGTTCTCTGGGACAGGGTGGGGATCGTTCTCTGGGGCAGGGTGGGGATCGTTCTCTGGGGCAGGGTGAAGATCGTTCTCTGGGACAGGGTGGGGATCGTTCTCTGGGACAGGGTGAAGATCGTTCTCTGGGACAGGGTGGAGATCGTTCTCTGGGACAGGGTGGAGATCGTTTTCTGGGGCAGGGTGGAGATCGTTCTCTGGGACAGGGTGAAGATCGTTCTCTGGGACAGGGTGGGGATCGTTCTCTGGGGCAGGGTGGGGATCGTTCTCTGGGACAGGGTGGAGATCGTTCTCTGGGGCAGGGTGGGGATCGTTCTCTGGGACAGGGTGGAGATCGTTCTTTGGGGCAGGGTGGGGATCGTTCTCTGGGACAGGGTGGGGATCGTTCTCTGGGTCAGGGTGGAGATCGTTCTCTGGGACAGGGTGGGGATCGTTCTCTGGGACAGGGTGGAAATCGTTCTCTGGGACAGGGTGGAGATCGTTCTCTGGGACAGGTTGGGGATCGTTCTCTGGGACAGGTTGGAGATCGTTCTCTGGGACAGGGTGGAGATTGTTCTCTGGGACAGGGTGGAGATTGTTTTCATGCAGTACAGCTCCTTTCTGAACAGATTTCCTCCAGGTGTATTGATTGAGTTCAACGTCACACCAGTTTCTCGATGTAATGTTGGATTTCTTCAGGCTGATTTTGCTGTCGTCTTTGAAGTGTCTCCTTCGCCCACCAGGGACTGGCTGACCTTTCTAGAAGCACCTTCACAAACATGTAACTCCACAAGTCTTCCTTCTCCTGGTCTTCAGGTGTATCATTGAGCCATGCATCAGTATTGGCAGCAGTCATGGTGAAAGGGGACTCTAGAAACATAGAAAACTTACAGCACAATACAGGGCCTTCAGCCCACAAAGTTGTGCCAAACATGTCCTTACCTTAGAAATTACTAAGCTTACCCATAGCCCTCTATTTTTCTAAGCTCCATGTACCTATCCAAAAGTCTCTTAAAAGACCCTATCGTATCCTCCTCCACCAATGTTGCCGGCAGCCCATTCCACACACTCACCACTTTCTGAGAAAAAAACTTACCCCTGACATCTCCTCTGTACCTACTCCCCAGCACCTTTAACCTGTGTCCTCTTGTGGCAACCATTTCAGCCCTGGGAAAAAGCCTCTGACTATCCACACAATCAATGCCTCTCATTATCTTATACATCTCTATCAGGTCACCTCTCATCGTCCATCACTCCGAGGAGAAAAGGCCGCGTTCACTGAAACTATTCTCATAAGGCATGCTCCCCAATCCAGGCAACATCCTTGTAAATCTCCTCTGCACCCTTTCTATGGTTTCCACATCCTTCCTGTAGTGAGGTGACCAGAACTGAGCACAGTACTCCAAGTGTGGTCTGACCAGGGTCCTAAATAGCTGCAACATTACCTCTCGGCTCTTAAACTCAATCCCATGATTGATGAAGGCCAATGCACTGTATGCCTTCTTAACCACAGTCATTCTGCATAGCAGCTATGAGTGTCCTCTGGACTCAGACCCCAAGATCTCTCTGATCCTCCACACTGCCAAGAGTCTTACCATTAATGCTATATTCTGCCATCATATTTGACCTACCAAAATGAACCACCTCACACTTATCTGGATTGAACTCCATCTGCCACTTCTCAGCCCAGTTTTGCATCCTATCAATGTCCCTCTGTAACTTCTGACAGCCCTCCACGCTATCCACAACACCCCCAACCTTTATGTCATCAACCATTGTGACTCTCTTAGGCAAACAATCATAGATGGCCTTGTGTTTGTCATAGGTGGTTGCCCAATTAATTTTATGTGTAGGACTGACAGATTTTGCTTAACCAGAGACATTAAGAGATACAGTTAACTAGGGGGTTGGGTCATAGATCCCATGTGATCTCAGAATCGGAATCAGATTTACCACTTCCATAGAGTACAGTGGAAAACTCTTTGGCTTGTATCTATAGCTAGGGTGCCAAAGACTTTTGCATAGTACTGTAGTAATTTTATGTATTGCACTGTACTGCTGTCGCAAAAATAAAATTCATGACATGTGTGAGTGAAGATAAACCTGATTCTGATATGGATCTCTGTTGTGGACTGAGGGTGGGAAGGGGGCAGGGAGAGGGGAATCATGGTTAGGAAAAGGGGAAGGGAGAAGGGAATAGTGGTTGGGAAAAGGGGAAGGGAGAGGGAATCGTGGTTGGGAAAAGGGGAAGGGAGAAGGGAATCGTGGTTGGGAAAAGGGGAAGGGAGAAGGGAATCGTGGTTGGGAAAAGGGGGAGAGGGGAATCATGGTTGGGAAAAGGGGAAAGGAGAAGGGAGAGAGGAATCGTGGTTGGGGAAAGGGGAGGGGAGTGGGGAATCGTGGTTGGGAAAAGGGGAAGGGAAAGGGGAGGGAGCAGGGAGCACTGGAGAGACATTCTGTAATGATCAATAAACCAGTTGTTTGGAATCAAATGGCCTTGCCTGGTGTCTCGGGGCTGGGTGTGTCTGCATCTGTGACACCCCACCGACCCCCACTCCCGCCGTCCCCGGCATCCCTTCTCTGCCAACTGACCCACACCCCTCCCGCGGCACACCACCCTCACCATCCCCTGGTCTCGCCAGATTTACAAACTTGCTCTACACTCCACATTAACAAATACAGTATGTGCAAAAGTCTTAGGCACCCTAGTTTCATATATATATATATGCCTAAGACCTTTGCATGGTACTGTATGCCATGTAAAAGTATAAATTTTGCAGCAGAAGTATAGCGCTAAGGTTCCAAGGTTGTCAAGCCGAGGGGTGGTAGTGGGGACAAGCTCCCACTACCTAAAAGTGCTCCTCACGGCATCTGACTCGAATAGCCTCTGACAACCAAGTCCAAATCCTGGCCCTCTCGTGTGGCAGCCTTGAAGCCGAGCGGAACTGTTTCTACCGACAGGAGAAGGGGCAAAGGCGGGTCCTGGTGCCTTAAAACCAGTCGCTTCGGGTAGATGGAGCTCGTCAGCCTGGGAAGGCAGTCCATCTGAGAGAGGGAAAACTCTGATCTTAAACCTCCGCTGCCTTGTGGCCATACCCACTCATGGGAACGGCTTCGGGAGTGAACCCTGAGGACAAATCCGGAGCTGGAGTCCCTAAGGCAGTCCGACGTTGCCTTCAATCTCGTTCTGGCAACTCCTGCGACGTCACTGATGCCCAGCTGTATCGGCCCTTGCCCTTCCCTTGGACAACATCGGTGTCGTGGAGAGGGGAGACTTGCTGCCTGGGCAGCTGCCGGTCTCCCCTACGATCCTGCCCAGGCCTGCGCCCTGGAGGCGACACTCTCAAGTCTTTCAAGGCGCAGATCCATGGTCTCACGAGTGATGGTGTCGATGGGCTCAGAAATCAGTGGATGGGACAGAAGTTGTTCCTAAAATGCTGAGTGTGGGTCTTCAGGCTTTTGTCCCTCCTCCCTGATGGCAGAAGAGAGCATGTCTGGGTAGTGAGGGTCTCTCTTGACGGAAGTCACCTTCCTGAGGCATCACCTCAACTGCTTTGCCTGTCGTTGTATTGCCTCGATTTTAACGTTCTGGCTTGCTGAGTTCCTCCAGCATTGTGCGTATGTGCTGCTTTTAACATTCTTACTTCTTCTTAACAAATACCCCTCTAATCTTCTACCTTTCTGTAGAGCCATGGAGTCATAGAAAAGTACAGCACAGAAACAAGCCCTTCGGCCCATCTAATCCATGCCGAACCATTTGAAACTGCCTAGTCCCATCGACCTACACCGGCACCATAGCCCTCCATCCCCCTGGCCATCCATGCACTTATCCAAACTTCTCTTAGATGTTCAAATCGAGCTCGCGTGCACCACTTCTGCTGGCAGCTCGTTCACCAGCCTCTGAGTGAAGAAGTTACCCCTCGTGTTCCCCTTAAACTTTTCACCTATCACCCTTAAACCATGACCCCCCCAGTTGTAAGTCCCACCAAACCTCAGTGGAAAAAAGTCTGCTTGCATTCACCCTCATAATTTTACCTCTAACAAACCTCCTCTCAATCTTCTGCATTCCAAGGAATAAAGTCCTAACCTATTCAATCTTCCCTTATAACCCAGGACCCCCAGACTCGACCACATCCTTCTAAATTTGATCCGTACTCTTTCAATCTTATTTACATCTTTCCTGTTGGTAGGTGACCAAAACCGCACCATACTCCAAATTAGACCTCACCATTGTCTCATACAACTTCAACATAACATCCCATCTCCTGTACTCAATACATTGATTTATGATCGCCAACGTGCCAAAAGCTCTCATGACCCTATATACCAGTGATACCACTTTTAGAATCACGTTTAAAATCACCTGCATATGTTGGGAAATTTGTTAACTTAGCAGCAGCTATATTTTAAATGAATTTCAGTGAGTATATATGTATATTAAATAGTTAAATTACTAATGCCATCCCCTTGGACAACATCGGTGGTATGGAGAGGGGAGACTTGCAGCTTGGACAACTGCCGGTCTTCCATAAAATAAATCTTGCCCAGGCTGGCGCCCTGGAAACATTCCAAGGTGCAAATCCATGCTCTACCGAGACTAACGGAAGCCTACCTACCTAGTTAAATTAAATAGGTAGTGCAAAAACAGAAATAATAAAAAAGTAGTGAGGTAGTGTTGATGAAGGGTCTCGGCCAGAAACGTCGACAGCGCTTCTCCCTGTAGATGCTGCCTGGCCTGCTGCGTTCCACCAGCATTTTGCGTGTGTTGTTGTGAGGTGGTGTTCATGGGTTCAATGTCCATTCAGAAATCGGATGGCAGAGGGGAAGTAGCTGTTCTGCAGTCGTTGAGTGTGTGCCTTCAGGCTCCTGTACCTCCTCCCTGATGGTAGCAATGAGAACAAGGCGTGATCTCAGTGATGGGGGTTCCTTAACAATGGACGCTGCCTTTTTGAGGGTGTCTTTGAGCAGGAAGATTTGAAACGGATTTGTGGGCATTTTCACACACAGAGTGATGACGCTGGGCAAACTTGGGTTGCCTTCTCTGGAGGCTGAGGGGAGATCCGACAGAGGTTTATCAGATTACGAGAGTCCTAGATAGAGTGGACAAGGGGTATCTGTTTCCCAGGGCTGAAATGTCTAATAGAGGGCATGCATTGAAGGTGAGAGGGGGCAGGTTCAAGGGGGATGTGAGGGGTAAGTTCTTCTACTCGGAGAGAGGTGGATGCTTGAATGCGCTGCCTGATGTAGTGGCAGAGGCAAATACATTCGAGGCTTTTAATGGGCAAGAAGGGGAGGGTAAGCCCCACCCCTGGGTTGTACCTGTGCTGATGGAGATTGTGGAGTAGATAGTTTTGCCAATCCAAACTGACTGGGGTCTACAAGCGAGGAAATGCAGAATCTAATTGCACAAGGGGGTGTTCAGGGCAAGGTCCTGGAGCTTATTGATTAGTTCTGAGGGAATGTTATTAAACGCTGAGCTGTAATTGATAAAGAGCATCCTGATGTATGCAACTTTTCTGTCCACATGTTCCAGGGTTGAGTGAAGAGCCAACGAAATGGTTTCTGCTGTGGACCTCTTGTTCTGGTAGACAAATCGAAGTGAATCCACGGCCCCCTCTCAGGCAGGAACTGATACGTTTCATCACCAACCTCTCGAAACACTCCACTCTCTGTTTCGATGTACGTGACAAATAAAGCTCTCCAAGGCATATGAGTTAACACCAAGCACAATTTAACCCCTTAATTAAAGATTAGTCGGAATGATGATAAAAAAGCAAAATGGTTGGACCTGCAGACAATATTTGTTAATCCTGAGGTAGAAAGATTACAACCTATTTTTATTCAATAATAGTTTATTATGAATTTAATATTATAGTATAATTTATATATTATTTACGTTCTTCCCCTCTGCCACCTGATTCCTAAACGGACATTGAACCCATGAACATTACCTCACTTTTTAAATATATATTATTTCTGTTTTTTGCACAATTTTTAATCTATTCAATCATTTGTTAATTATTATTATTTTCTTCTATATTATGTATTGCATTGACCTGCTGCTGCTAAGTTAACAAATTTCATGATACATGCCGGAGATAATAAACCTGACTCTGTGCGGACTTCAGGAAGGGTAGGACGAGGGAAAACACACCAGCCCTCACAGAGGGATCGGAAGTGGAGAGAGTGAGCAGCTTCAAGTCCTTGGGTGTCAACATCTCTGAGGATCTATCCTGGGCCCAAGATACCGATGCAGTTACAAAGGAGGCAAGACAGTGACGATGTTTCATTGTGAGTCTGAGGAGATTTGGAACGTCACCTAAGACTGTTGCAAATTTCCACAGTTGTGCGGTGGAGAGCATTCTGACAGGCTGCATCACCGTCTGGTATGGGGGAGTTGGGGGGCTACTGCACAGGACCGGAAGAGACTGCAGAGGGTTGTAAACTCAGTCAGCACCATTGTGGGCACTAGCCTCTCCACCATCGAGAACACCTTCGAGGAACGGTACCTCAGGAAGGTGCCACCCATCACTAAGGACCCGCACCACCCAGGTCAGGCCCTGTTCTCATTGCTACCATCAGGAAGGAGCTACAGGAGCCTGAAGCGATTCAGGAACAGCTTCTTCCCCTCTGCCATCGGATTTCTGAATGGCCATACACACTACCTCACTACTTTTTTTATTTCTATTTTTGCACTACTTATTTAACTGTTTAATATACACGCATACTTACTGTAAACCTTCGTCAGGACTACTCCCTACAGATGCTGCCTGGCCTGCTGCGTTCCACCAGCATTTTGTGTGTGTTGTTGTTTGAATTT
Organism: Hemitrygon akajei; assembly: GCF_048418815.1. Classification (NCBI taxonomy): domain Eukaryota; kingdom Metazoa; phylum Chordata; class Chondrichthyes; order Myliobatiformes; family Dasyatidae; genus Hemitrygon; species Hemitrygon akajei. The sequence goes on along the minus strand of NC_133147.1, from coordinate 19,584,041 downwards.
CCAGCATCTGCAGATTTCCTCATGTTTGCCACTTACTGTAATCCACATTTTCCCCATTATTAGGTATGGCGTTGTGCTGCTGCCCAGGGGAAAGACAACAAAATCTCATGACGTGTGCCGGCGATATTAAACCTGACTCGGATTGTCTGCGTCTGAGCGCCTACGATGTGGCTGCAGTCAAGTTTTCATCGCACCTCTCTCTACCTCATGACAATGTAACTCGACTTCAATACCCCCCCCCCCCACCCCAACCCCCTCCCCCGTCACCTGCCCCTGGTGAAAATCCGAACTGGACCCATAAAAAAAAAATGCTGGCGCAAAAAAACACACACACGTTGGATGAACGCAGAGGTGGTGGGCTTTTCGGGTCGAGACCCCTCCCTGAGGGCTGAAGAACGCGGGTCAGTCCTGTTGACAGCGGGGCTGCAAAGCCCGGCTTGTGCGGTGCCTGTAGGGGGCGGGTTGGATTGTGTTTAAATTAATTTCTTGGCGCTCTCTCTCTCTCTCTCTCTCTCCCTCTCCCTGTCTCTATATCTAGAGAGTGAGCTGGGGGCGGATCGGTACAGTTTCCCAGCACAGAGAAATAGGGAGAGAGTGAGAGAGAGAGAGAAAGAGAGAGAGAAAGAGAGAGAACGGTCGGCGGAGGCAGAGAAATCTCAAACCCAGAGCGCTGCCGGCCGCCGAGCGCCGAAGCTGATCGGGAGAGGTGAGGGACTCTTTCCAGCCCGCTACCGAGGGGACACCGGAGAGGCCATCAGCTCGGATACCGACCCAGCGCTCCATACCCCCTCCTTTTCCCACCATGTCCAGGCTCTCGGTGCTCCTGCTGTGCCTGCTGATACCCAGCCTGTGCGACATTGTATCGGTAAGTGTCAGACCAGCATTGTTGCAAAGCGAAATGTTACTGCGGGAGGACTAGGAATTGAAACGCGCCGCTGGCCGCTGCTCCGCTTATGAGGAATTGCTGTATCAAATATTTTAAGGAAAGTGTGTGTGATGGTACTCATTTTGCAAACTGTTAACAGTGCGTTGCGTCCGTGACACCAGTGGCTTATTGGAAGCATTTTGATTTGTATTTTAATTTGCCTTGTAACAAAATCCCAGGGGGGAATCTACTGCATGTAGTCAGGTGCGGTGCTCTCCAGGTGCCGGTGGGGAGCGTTTGGGAATTATTTTTTTTTCACCGTGGAGTACTTTAGAGAGGAATTATTTTTTTTGGAGGGGTTGATTCCATCTCCAGGCAGTTACGTCACCTGCCCCTCCCGTCCTTTCTTGTCCACTCTTCCCGGTCCCATTCTTTCCTCTTCCTCGCTCCTCTTACCCCCCCCCCCCCCCCGCCAGGCTCTCTGTCAACCCTCTTCTTCCCTCCCAGACCCCGCAGCATCTCGCCCGGTCCTTTCCCATCCCCAAATCCCGGGCTGATTTGCTTGCTTTCCCATCTTCCATTCCTAGTTCAACCCACCCCTCAATCGACTCACCCTCCCACCTTTATCACGGGCCTCTCCATCCACTCACCTTTATCACGGGGGGGGGCACCATTGGATGCTGGTTATTCCAGCCGTGCTCAGAGTTCGGGGGTGCGGAAATCAAAGGACGCGGGGTCTCTCCGCTCTGGTCGAAGTGAATGTTATTTCGTTTGCTGCTGATGAGCTGATTTTTGTCGCAGGCTTTCTGGATGTTGACCCTCGGGTCGTCTAGCTGAAGATGTACGTGGTGCCGATCTGTGTGTGTGTGTGTAAAAAAAATAACGTGCGATGGGTTCAAAAAAAAATGTTGGACATCAAATTTATGGTGAATTTTGGGTCATGCTCGTGGTGCTGTGGCTTCTCTTGAGGGTTGGAGGTTGTGGATTCGCACCCTGGAGGTGCGATCCTCGGATCTTGCCTGATAACTTAGAGACCCCAGGGGTCACAGATCCAGTGATACACCGTGGCCATGCCTGCTCGCTGAATTGGGACCGATCTGAAGAAGACCCCCCCACCCCACCCCGTGCCACGCCGCCCACTTGTGGGAGCTTACCGCGGGGCAGGCGCTTCAAAGTTGGGACTTCATCGGGCGTGAAAACATTTTTCCAAGGTCACGATTAACAAATGCGAAGTTTCTTTTTTTTCAAAAAAAAAATCGAAGCAAGAAGACCCGCCCATCTCACCAGCAAAGCCGGAGAACGTTAAACACTATTTTGAAACAAATAGATAATCCGGGGTAATCAGTGCTTGAATCTCAGATTCCTGTGGGGCAGAGAAATCTTCACTTGATTGGAAATCAACACATTCGATTCAAATTGCTGTCTCTTGTTGAGACTAAATAGTCCATTGCAAGTTTCTTAATTAAAGTCCAACCAATTCCCAGTTGAGTGAGTGACGCCATTATTCTCGGGACTTGGGATGTAAGGCGCAGATACCTTGGTTGTGTGTGTGTGTGTAGAAGTTAATTTAGGATCATAACTCCAGTCTCTCTCTTTCATCGCTGACTGATTCATGTCTGAGGAAGTTTAGCCACAATCGAGCTGGCACCGGTCCAGACTCGCTGTACTCCCAGTTGACTCCGGCAACCTACAGTTTATGAACATGTGTGCGCTTTATGTGGTGTCTGCATTTCAGTACCCCCCCCTTCCACTTTGTAAAGGGATCAAAACGTTTTCATCATATCTGTAGTAACCGACCAAAGCAAAAAAAAAAATCTGTGATGCACAGGAAGTCCATTAACTTATTCCAAAGCCCCTCTGGTATGGGAATGGCCTGCTCCATCACTAGTAAATTGGTTAATCAATGATGGGTCCCACTGCACTGACCCAGGGGCCCACTTTAAGAGGTATTGTAGATTGCACTGGGTTCTTCTCTCTCCCTGTCTAGTTATTGATAAAGCCTCTGTATTGAATCAAGCAAAGGTACTCAGGATAAAAAGTGCTTTGTGTGAATGGCTGCTGATGATGCAGGCCAGTCGTTTGAAAGCACAGAACAAACAGAGTCTGAGGTGCTAGAGTTATCATCGAGGGCTCGGTAATTCCGGGATGCCAGCCAGCATGTTGTTTGAATGAATATTTTCAGCCCGCTGTGTGGGGGGAAGAATTAACGCACACGAAATGCTGAAGCAACTCAAGAGGTCAAGCAGTGTCTATGAAAAGGAATAACTCTGTCAATGTGGAATGTGTGTGTGTGTGTGTGTGCGCAGGGTATCTCGGTGCAGGAGTGACATTCTGTTAAGCAAACCCTTCTTATTTTATAACCAGAAGCATGGTAAAGGTACGAGTTAACCTCATTCCTCCCCCTTTTCTGAAGACGTTGCTAAAATTTCCCGCGGCACGCTCTGGAGGAAAGTACTATGCTGTATAGTGTCCCTGTAATAAAAATCTTGTGGCATTTATACTGACCAAAGTGACAAATAACAGATTTCTTCCCAGGAGTTATAACCAATCCTGATCGGGTGTTGGAGCGCATCTGTTGTAAAACCGGTCGTTGGATTGTTGCCGGGGGGGAGTGACACGGGTTAGCTTTGGCCTGGCTTTGAAAGGGTGCCCTCGCCCACACTACATGCTCCTGCGCTCACCTGGGCCGAGGCCAGCCAGCGCGTTGTAGGCATTCCGGGGAGCGACACGCTGCAAATCCTTGGTCAGGTGCTGTTTCTTGGTGTCTAGCGGCAGGGGCTTCTCATGTTGTAGGAGCTGTTCTGGGGCCCCGGGGCCAGAAAACTGGAAGCACAGACCCCAGCGCAGAACTTGCAGATCTGGCCTGGAACGTCTCGGGTGCACTGAAGATCTGCAACGTCAGAGAGGCACTGAGATACTAAACCAGAGATACCTCATGAGTGGGAATGAAAGATCTAATCTAGGTAGATGTTTCCTACACTGGGGTAGTGTAAGACCAGAGGGTGCAGCCTAAGAATAGAAGGATGTCCCTTTAGAGATTCAAAGTGAATTTATGATCAAAGTTTGTGTACAGAATACAACTCTTGAGATTCGTCCTCCTGCAGGTGGCCACGAAACAAAGAACACCATAGAACCCATTCAAGAAGACATCACACTAAAGAGCAAGGAATTTCTTTAGCCAGAGGATGGTGAATCTGTGGAATTTGTTGCCACAGGCAGATGTGGAGGCCAAGTACTTGGGCATATTTAAAGCAGAGGTTGATGGGTTATTGATTCATAAGGGCATCAGAGGTTACATAGAGAAGGCAGAAGAATAGGGCCCCTGCCCCCTCCTCCTTCTTTAGTCCTGACGAAGGGTCTCGACCCGAAACGTTGACTGCTCCTTTCAACGGATGCTGCCCGACCTGCTGAGTTCCTCCAGCTTTTTTTGTAAGTCTTGATTTGACCACAGCGTCTGCAGTGTGCTTTGTGTTCAGAAATGATGAAATGACAGAACAGACCCAATGGGCTGAATGGCCGAGCTTTGCTCCTGTGTCTTATCCGACTGCAGTGTTTCGTTGTCCCCAGCATCGTGGCCTTGCACAGCGGCGCAGATTATCTGCTCAATATTTCAAACATCACAGTTAAATGTTGTTATCAAAGTGCATCTATGTCACCACATACAACCCTGAGGTCTATTTTCCTGTGGGCGTACTCAACAAATCCATAGAACGGTAACCGTAACAGAATAAAGGAAATATTAACTAGAGTGCAGGGGTCAACAAACTGTGCAAATGCAAATATACATAAATAACAATAAATAACGAGAACATGAGATAAGGAGATAAAGAGTCCTTAAAGTCAGATCATTGTGGGAACATCTCAATGATGGGACAAGTTCAATAGCTACATTCAATGTCAGAGAAATGTATACAATATGCATCCTGAAATGCTTTTTCTTCACAAACATCCACGAAAACAGGAGGAGTGCCCCAAAGAATGAATGACAGTTAAATGTTAGAACCCCAAAGACCCCCCCAGCTCCCCCTCCCACGCACAAACAGCAGCAAAGCTATGACCCCCCCACATCTCCCACCAGCAAAAAAAGCATCGCCCCCCCCCCCACCGAGCACTCGAGCGTGCAGCAAAGCATCAATAAAGACACAGACTTGCAGTACCCCAAAGGCTACAAGTGAAGTTGAGTTTAGTTATCCCCTTTTATTCAAGAGTCTGTTGGTTGAGGGGTAATAGTTGTTCTTAAAGCTGGTGGTTCATCGCTATTTCTGAGAGTCCGTTACGTGCAAGCGGGCTGCTAGGTTTCTAATGTGACCATACTTCGACGCCCTTACTAAATGTACCCAATGACTTGGCCTCCACAGCTACCTGTGGCACCAAATTCCACACATTCACCATTCTCTAGTGAAAGAAATTCTCCCTAATCTCTGTCCAAAATGGACGTCCTTCTATTCTGGGGCAGTGCCCTCTGGCCCTAGACTTCTGCAGTATAGGAAACATCTCGCCACATTATTTCTCCCCAGGCCTCTCGATATTCAATAGGTTTCACCGAGGTCTCCCCTCATTCTTCTAAATTCCAGCGATCACATGCCCAGGGCCATTAGATGGTCCTCATACGTTAACTATAGCAACAGTGCCGTCCCTCGCCAATTAATCCTGTCGGCTCTAAGGCACTTTGGGAGCGCCATGCGATGATGAGAGGCTCCTGAAGAAAAAACTTGGGGTGCTGTTGAAAGTTGAGACTTAATCGAGTGGAGAGTTTACACCAACGGTGGCAAGTTAGAAATCCTGAACATTAAGCTAAATTGCATTAAGGTATTGATTTGTGTGCGCTGCAGATGGACTGAATGCCTGTAGGGACAGGCCCCAGAGGTGTGGCAATCAGTACAAATGGAAAGCGAGGAGAAGCAGACGAGTTCTTCTGCGAGAGAGCTGCTGTAATTCATTAACGGCCCGAGATTCCCTTTGATTTAGGCCTGTATTTATGTATAACTGCAAATGCCTTGGGGGGGGGGGGGGAAGGGAAAATCAATCTAAACCTTCCCGGGATTAAATTAGCAGAACCCTTGATCCTCATTAGGTCTTCAACTTTGCAAACTCACGTCTTCGCCGTGCCACGTTGCTGAATGGTAAATTGGGTACGTCCACCTTTTTTCTGCCCAGTGGACTCTCAGCAGCCAATCATTTGTAAAGTAGACTCTGCATTGATGAATATTCCCTTTAAAAATGTTGCTATGGCAACCACTTGACTTTAAACTCCTGTTTCCAGAACTCTGCCTTCTATCTCCATTATCGGCTTTTTGGCGTGCCAGAGTCGGAATCTAGTTTAATATCGTCGGCATATTTTGTGAAATTTGTGTCTTTGTGGCAGCAGTACAATGTAATACATAATAATAGAGAAAAAACGTGAATTACACTAAGTATATGTATATGTGATATAGACACACACATATGTATATACATACACACATTATATAAGTATAATATATGTTATATATATTTATTTATATACGTATATAATGTGTGTATGTGTATATATACATATGTGCATAGTTCCCTGAAGGTGGAGTCTCATGAAGAAGGCTTTTGGAACGCTGGCCTTTATAAATCAGAGCATTGAGTACAGAAGTTGGGATGTAATGTTAAAATTGTACAAGGCATTGGTAAGGCCAAATTTGGAATATTGTGTACAGTTCTGGTCACCGAATTATAGGAAAGATGTCAATAAATTAGAGAGAGTGCAGAGACGATTTACTAGGATGTTACCTGGGTTTCAGCACTTAAGTTACAGAGAAAGGTTGAACAAGTTAGGTCTCTATTCAGTGGAGCGTAGAAGGTTGAGGGGGGATTTGATCGAGGTATTTAAAATGTTGAGAGGGATAGATAGAGTTGACGTGAATAGGCTGTTTCCATTGAGAGTAGGGGAGATTCAAACGAGAGGACATGATTTGAGAGTTAGGGGGCAAAAGTTTAAGGGAAACAGGAGGGGGTATTTCTTTACTCAGAGAGTGATAGCTGTGTGGAATGAGCTTCCTGTAGAAGGAGTAGAGGCCAGTTCAGTTGTGTCATTTAAGGTAAAATTGGATAGGCATATGGACAGGAAAGGAGTGGAGGGTTATGGGCTGAGTGCGGGTAGGTGGAACTAGGTGAGATTAAGAGTTCGGCACGGACTAGGAGGGCCAGAATGGCCTGTTTCCATGCTGTGATTGTTATATGGTTATATATATGTATATAAGTATATATACATACACACATTATATAAGTATACAAACATATATATGTATACACACATATACATATACATTTATTATATATATATATATACATACATACATACACACACAAACATATATATATCAAAGATTCAATTTAATGTCAGAGAAATGTATACAATATACATCCTGAAATGCTCTCTTTGCAAAACATCCACGAGAACAGAGAAGTGCCCCAAAGAATGAATGAAAGTTAAACACGAGAATCCCAAAGCTCCCCCCAGCTCCCCGCCTCCCGCGCGTAAGCAGTCGCAAGGCAGTGATACCCCCCCCCAGCAAAAAAAAGCGCATCCGGTATCAAGCACGAGCGTTAATAGTTAACGTAATAGTTAAATTTAGTAACTAGTACAAATTAGAAATAAAAATAGTAGTGAGGTTGTGTTCATGGGTTCAACGTCCATTCAGAAATCGGACGGTGAATTGTTGCCACACACACAACACGCTGGAGGAACTCAGCGGGCCAGGCAGCGACTATGGAACAGAGTATTGTCGACGTTTCGGGCCAAGACACTTCAGCAGGGCTGGAGAAAGAAAGCTGGCTTAACTCAAAATGTGGGGGAGGGGAGACAGAATCCGAAGGTGAGAGGTGAAACCCAAACGGGGGGGGGGATGGAGTGAAGAGCTGGGATGTCGATAGGTGAAAGAGACGGAAGACCATGGCAAAAAGAAAAGGGGGGAGGAGCACCAGAGGGAGTCGGTGGGCAGGCAAGGTGAGAGAGGGAAAAGAGGATGGAAAATGGTATAGGGGGAGGGGTGGGGGTCATTACTGGAAGAATAATTTCTTGAGCCTGCTGCTCTCCTGAATGGTTGAGTGCGTGCCGTCAGGCTCCCGTACCTCCTCCCTGATGGTAGCAATGAGAAGAGCACCCGTCCTAGGTGATGGGGGTCCTTAATGATGGATGCCACCCTTTTGAGGCATCGTTCCCTGAAGATGTCCTGGATACTATGGAGGCTGGTGCCCGTGACGGAGCTGACTGAGTTTACGACTCTCTGCAGCTTACTTCGACCCCGGTCAGTGTTTGCAGGTCCGCACACTTGCCTCCAAATTCCTCAGACTTCCTTTGTTGGGGTGACACCGTAGCCTGGCCGTTAGCCCCACGTTATTACAACAGTGGTAGCTGAAGTTCAATTCCGCTGTTGTTGGTAAAACATCTGTACGCTCTCCCAGTGACTGCGTGGGCTTCTTCTGGGCACCCCGGTTTCCAACCGCATTCCAAAGATGTACCGCTAATTGGCCAGATGGATGTAATTGGGTATGATGGGCTGAAGGGCCTGTTATTGTGCTGTACCGGAAAACTAAATAAGTGATATATAACCTTGGATTGAATTGACTTTATTACTTACATCCTTCATATACAGGAGGAGTAAAAATCTTTACGTTACATCTCCGTCTAAATGTGCAATTCACAGTAATTTATAATAAATAATATTGGTGGCATCCGTTAGTCTCGTGAGACCATGGATCTGTGCCTGGAAAGTCTTCTCCAGGGCGCAGGCCTGGGCAGGGTCGTATGGAAGACTGGCAGTTGCCCAAGCAGCAAGTCTCCCCTCTCCACGCCACCGATGTTGTCCAAGGGAAGGGCAAGGGCCGATACAGCTTGGCACCGGTGTCGTCGCAGGAGTTGCCAGAACGAGGTTGAAGGCTACGTTGGACTGTCCTTAGGGACTCCAGCTCCGGATTTGTCCTCGGGGTTTACTCCCGAAGCCTTTCCCATGAGCGGGTACGGCCGCAAGGCAGCGGAGGTTTGAGATCAGAGTTTTCCCTCTCTTAGATGGACTGCCTTCCCAGGCTGACGAGCTCCATCTACCCGAAGCGACTGGTTTTAGGGCGCCAGGACCCGCCTTCGCCCCTTCTCCTGTCAGTAGAAACAGTTCCGCCGGGCTTCGAGGCTAAGCCGCACGAGAATAAAAAGTCTGTGCAACAATACAACATAGAAATGCAATTGTGTCAGCATGAATTAATCAGTCTGATGGCCTGGTGGAAGAAGCTGTCCCGGAGCCTGTTGGTCCTGGCTTTTATGCTACGGTACCGTTTCCCGGATGGTAGCAGCTGGAACAGTTTGTGGTTGGGGTGACTCAGGTCCCCAGTGATCCTTCGGGCCCTTTTTACACACCTGTCTTTGTAAATGTCCTGAATCGTGGGACACTAGTGAATTACCAATTCAACTCCCTTTATATTTGGTTTCCCAGGTAGTTAAGGTGAGACTTCATCTGAGGTAGGGAGCAGCTGCCTGGGCAGGTATCTCGAGGGCTCAACGTTCCTCTGTACTCTTGAGGTCCTCCAAGCCACCCCAAGTGCCTCTTCTCCACTCTCATGGGACTTCAGACCATCCTTATCAATGTTTCTATCATTCTACGGGGGGTTTCTTGTTTTGTGGTTGTCCGTGAAGAGTAAGAATTTCAGGCTGCAGTCTGTATCTATTCACTGAGATTAAATTGAGCATTTGAACCTTTTTCCATGGTTAGAATTTGGAACGCAGCATCTGGGGGCTGAGGAAGTGTCCGAGGTAAGTTGGTGGCTGGCCGTGTGAGGGCGTTGGCCTGAGAGAGGAGTTTCACCGTGCTCGCATCGAACTCGGTGGCACTTGGGCGCCTCTCCCTTGACTTCCTTTAAACTTTCAGGGATTCTTTGTTCAGGGCACTTCCTTTTACTGTCGGTGACCTCAGCCGCTCTCTCTCTCTCTCTCTCTCTAATTACCACCTTGAACCTCTTACCCCTCTACCGCTTCCCCTGGTGAAGATGCACAGGTTAGGATGTCACTGCTAGAAGAGGTAAGGGAAGGCCAGAGGCTGAAGCGAGCCTGGATTTTTTCAGAAGTCCCACCGAAAAGATTAGCGAGTGAAGTGTGTGGTATAGGGCAGGGGTTCCCATGGACCCCTACCATTAACCGTGGACCCTAGGTTGAGAAACCCTGTTATAGGATCTCATGTAATGGCTGTCATTGCGAGTGAGAGAAGGAATAAATGGATCTTTCCTGGTGTGAATGATAGACCAACTGATTCATCTGCATTGGTTAAGGTGGCAGAGTTCGTCACCTAGGAGCTTTGTCATCAATTACCTAAGATGTTAAACTCTGCGAACATTGATGCCATTAATACATCTGGGCCAAATCAACTAATTAATGGAACAGGGCACTCTGCCCTCCTCTGCTGCTATCCCACTCCTTCAGGTTCCTGCTAAATCTTCTCTAAAACTCTCCGGTGTATCAATACTTTGTATCGTACCATGTAAACTTAATAATCTAATTCAGACCTTGGCTGTTTGTCATAGAAACATAGGTTCACAGAAAAGTATAGCACCAAAACAGGCCCTTCAGCCCATCTAGTCCATGCCAAACCATTTAAACTGACTACTCCCATCGACTTGCCCTCCACACCCCTACCATCCATGTACCTATCCCAACTTCACTTAAGCATCGAAATCGAGCTCGCCTGCACCACTTGTGCTGGCAGCTCGTTCCACACTCTCACCACCCTCTGAGTGAAGAAGCTTCACCTCATGTTCCCCTTAAAGTTTTCACCTTTCACTCTTAACCCATGACCTCTAGTTGTCGTCTCATGGAGCTCAATGGAAAACGCTGCCTTGCAATCACCCTGTCTACACCCCTCATAATTTTGTATAGCCCTATCAAATCTCCTCTCAATCTTCTACACTCGAAGGAATAAAATCTTAATCTATTCAATCTTTCTTCATAACCCAGGTCCTCCAGACCCGGCAACATCCTTGTAAATTTTCTCTGGACTCTTTCAAACTTATTTACATTTTTCCTGTAGGGTTGGTGACCAAAACTGCACACAATCCTCCAACTTAGGCCTCAACAATGTCTCGTACAACTTCAACATAACATCCCATCTCCTGCGCTCAGTACTTTGATTTCTGAAGGGCAATGAGCTCAAAGCTTTCTTTATGACCCGGTCTACCTGCGACGCCACTTTCAATGAATTTTGGGTCTGCGTTTGAATAGGGTGAGGGAAGAGACCGGAAGAGTTCAAAAGCAGGCAGCGGCACCAGACTGTGTGGGATCGTGAAACACAAGAAAGCTTCAGGGAGGGTTGGACGGACTGACCAAGTGGAGATGCAGAACAATAGGGATAAGTATGGTGTTATCCTCTTGGATGGGAACAGCAGGAAGGTAGTGCTGATGTACAAGAAGACTTGGACAGGCCCTCTCGAACACTGGTCACTGAGCGCAAAACCGTCGGTGCAGCGGGCAGTAGTGTAGCGGTTAACGCATCGCTTTGCCCCGCCGGCGGCGGCCGATCGGGTTTCAGTTCCTGCCGCTGCCTGTAGGGAGTCTGTCCATTTTCCCCAAGACCAGTCAGCTTTCCTCTGGGAGCCCTGGTTTCCTCCCACATCCCAAAGACGTACGGTTAGGATTAGTGAGCTGCGGGCACGCTCTGATAGCACCGGAAGCACAGCGACCATGGCGGGCTCGCCGATTTGACTTGACGCAAGCAATGCTTTCGCCGCACGTTTCGAAGTTCGAAGTATGCGTACGTTATACGACTTTGAGATTCGTCTCCTTACAGGCAGCCACTGGACAAAGAGACCCAGTGGAACCCATTTTAAAAAAAAGAAGGAAGGTCGTCAAACACCCAATGTGCAGAGAGTGGAAAAAAAATCAAATTGTGCAGCAATAAAAGTAAGCAAGTAGCTTTCAGAACGAAGGCGAGTCCGTAGACACGGAGCCTGGAGCAGGCCTCGGCCTCAGCCTCTGTTCACCACAGGGCCGAGTAAACATCGCGATGCCCTCAGACACGGAGCCTGGAGCAGGCCTTGGCCTCAGCCTCTGTTCACCACAGGGCCGAGTAAACATCGCGATGCCCTCAGACACGGAGCCTGGAGCAGGCCTCGGCCTCAGCCTCTGTTCACCACAGGGCCGAGTAAACATCGCGATGCCCTCAGACACGGAGCCTGGAGCAGGCCTCGGCCTCAGCCTCTGTTCACCACAGGGCCGAGTAAACATCGCGATGCCCTCAGACACGGAGCCTGGAGCAGGCCTCGGCCTCAGCCTCTGTTCACCACAGGGCCGAGTAAACATCGCGATGCCCTCAGACACGGAGCCTGGAGCAGGCCTCGGCCTCAGCCTCTGTTCACCACAGGGCCGAGTAAACATCGCGATGCCCTCAGACTCGGAGCGTGGAGCAGGCCTCGGCCTCAGCCTCTGTTCACTGCAGAGCCGAATAAACATCCCAGAGCCCAGAGCAGGCCCCGGCCTCACACTCCGTTCAGCACAGGGCCGAGTAAACATCCCAGAGCCCAGACTAGGCTTCGGCCTCAGCCTCTGTTCACCACAGAGCCGAGTAATCATTGTGGAGCCCTCAGACATGGAGCCTGGAGCAGGCCACAGCCTCAGCTTCCCTTCAGTGCAGGGCCAGTAAACATCCCAGAGCCCAGAGTAGGCCTCGGCCTGAGCCTTGATGTCTATTCAAAGTGTGTGTACAGAATCCATCTCTGAGATTCGTTCCCCCGCAGGCAGCCACAAAACAAGGAAACGCTACGGAACCCGTTCAAGGAAACGTCAGACACCCAACGCGCGAGGAAAGGACAAATCCCGCAAGCGGCAAGAAGCGAGCGAACCACACGTAGAATATCAAACAGTGAATACATGACAAGTGAAGCCAATCTCCCAAGCAGTTGAGAAGGCCGATGGCACCCTGACTTCACAGTGAGTGGGCTTGAGTACAGGAGGAACTACAACTAATATGGAGGCTCAGTAAGCCCTCCCTGGAGTTTTGGTCTCTGTCCCAAACAAACGGATGCACCCTGCCGTAAAGGGAGGGCAGGCTGACTCCTGGGGCGGACTGCCTCTGGGGAAGGGGGTTACCTTGACCAGATCAGAATCTGCCAGAGCTCAGGAGAGTGAGTGGGTGTCTAGTTAGAACTTGTGAAATCCTGACTGAGGCTGGGAGAGCTAGAAAGGGGATCGCCGTCTTAGCTTGCTTGTCAAGAAAGTTAATACTGGAATGAGGAGCGATTTCTTCACTTGGACGCTGAAGGTGTTTAACAAGGAGAAGTCAATTAAGTATGGGGAAGAGCTGGAAACAGGATCACATTGAATGATGGAACAGGGTCAGAGGGTTGAATTGCCTCTGATTTCCTATGTTTTTATGGACTATAATTTTTATAGCCAATGGCCAAAGCCTGTAAATTCCTAGGAACGTGCTGAGGAAGTTGAGGCCCAGTGTCAGCGAATCTACAAGTCCGCTGGAGGCTGGAGGCCAAAGATGGCCTGTCCCGATGGTGTATGTGGATGGGAGGGAGGGACATGGCTTGTTGTGCTGCTGTTGTTTTGTTGCTCGTCCTGTTCTGCCGAGCATTTTGGGTACGCTAGGCTGGCGCCGGAACGCGTGGCGACTCTCGGGGGCTGCCCCCGCCTCACCCTCCGGGGTGTGTTGGTTGTCAACGCGATCGGTATCCTTTGAAAAATAAAGGACCTGAACGCCTCTGGACCTTCCGGCCAGCTGGCTGAACAATTTCCCGACGTCAGATTCTGGTCCGCGCGCTCCTCCGCTGCACCTGAGCCAACTTCCCGCGGCGCATTTTCCGCACCAGGCGCGGAGCGATACTTAAAACTTTGCAGGTGGCGCACGGGGCACGACAATCTAGTTCCCAGGGCAGCTCTGAGTGAGGAGCGCGGGAGGAGGAGTTCGAAAGTAGGCTGTCGAGCTCCGAAGGATTCGTTCCCCATTGGGGAACAGGGGCGGACTTGTGGGTGGGGAAGGTGGAATGCATCTTGGGCTCGTACCCCCGGGAGGGTGGAGAGCTGAGGGATGTCAATACAGCAAATTATCATTCAAGTTTAAATTGAAATGTGTTTATCATATGAACATTTAAAGGTACAGCCAAGTGTGTCATTTGCACTCACATCCAACACAGCTGGGTGTGTGCTGGGGGCAGTCGGCAAGTGTGGCCACGTATTCCGGTGTCAACACAGCAGGCCCACAATGCTTAGCAGGAAACAACAAACAACAAAACTATAAAAGCAAAACAAGCCCTGGTCCTCCCTAAAACAAACAAACAAACACACACACACACACACACACACACACACACACACACACACACACACACACACACTCACACACACACACACACACACACACACACACACACACACACACACACTCACACACACACACACACACACACACACACACACACCTCCAACCCCAGAACAGGCTGTCTCCAGCCTCCGAAGGACTCAGACTTTGGCGTGCAGACGTTGGATTTTGACCTCCCCGGGGACTCCCATTGACTCGCAGACTCTGGGCTCTGACCACCGAGCCTTGAATTCCAGACTGACAATCAACCAATGGGCCTTGATCCTCGGCATTGAACCCCCCCCCCCCCCCACCCCCCAGAACCCACTGATCACCGAACACGAGGCTTTGAACTCCTTACTTGCTGATGACAGGACCCTGAAAACCAGGCCTTGAACTCCTGACTCACTGATGATCGGACACTGAACACTAGGCCTCAAACTCCTGACTCGCTGATGACTGGACCCTGAACACTAGGCCTCAAACTCCTGACTCGCTGATGACTGGACCCTGAACACTAGGCCTCAAACTCCTGACTAGCTGCTGACAGGACTCTGAACACTAGGCCTCGAACTCCTGACTAGCTGCTGACTGGACCCTGAACACTAGGCCTTGAACTCCTGACTCACTGATGATCGGACACCGAACACTAGGCCTCAAACTCCTGACTCGCTGATGACTGGACCCTGAACACTAGGCCTCGAACTCCTGACTAGCTGCTGACTGGACCCTGAACACTAGGCCTCGAACTCCTGACTAGCTGCTGACTGGACCCTGAACACTAGGCCTTGAACTCCTGACTCACTGATGATCGGACACCGAACACTAGGCCTCAAACTCCTGACTCGCTGATGACTGGACCCTGAACACTAGGCCTCGAACTCCTGACTCACTGATGATCGGACACCTAACACTAGGCCTCAAACTCCTGACTCGCTGATGACTGGACCCTGAACACTAGGCCTCGAACTCCTGACTAGCTGCTGACAGGACTCTGAACACTAGGCCTCAAACTCCGGTTTCACCGATTCGCGTACCCGGAGGGTCAGCGGACCTCATTCCTCCTGCCCGCACGGCACTCCGAGAACAGGTTCACAGTATGCCGCACATCCTTCCCACAGCATGGTGCCCTGAAGAGCATTACAACTTAATAAAATAATATGACTGTAGGCACTGTTACAGTGCCAGGGAATGGCTGCCTAGCTACTCATACTTGGACTGTGTCTTGGGACAATTATCTTTGGTGAAGACACAATTATAAATCCAAATGTTTAGTAGCAAACAGACTATACCAGTGCAAAGAGAGATAAGGAAGGGACTGACACATGTGGAATTGTAGCTTAGCCAAAAACAAAGAGGAAGGGGAAGCCCTAGGGCATTAAGTGACATCACTGTGCTGAGTGTAGTGCTTTGGGAGCCAGTGTTGAGCTCCATTGCTTGAAGCCATCTTGGAGCACTGTTCACAGAGTGGATCACCCAGGAACTACGCCGTACACGACTACAACTCATTCGGCACAGCTGCATCCAGTGGACGACTGACTGACTGATTCAACGGCTTTGGGTAGTGTTGGTTAAAGGTGGAAGAATGTCTCCAGGAGATTTTTCATCAGTTACCCAAGGTATTAAAGCTCTGGGAGTATCGATGCCGGTTGGGTTTCAGTGGCAGATCAATCATTTCGTGCAACGAGGGACCCTGCTGATACTCTGCTCCTGCTGAATCGTGTTTTGAAACAGTCCAGTTTATCAAAAGATTAACACTTCAGCTGTAAAGAGAGGCTTTTTGGGTGTGTGTCGCTGCGCCGGGGCCAGGGTCCCAGAGCGAGGTGCTCGGACGATTTAAACGCCGGCCGAAATGGACCGGGAAGCCCCAGTGTCGGGACCGGGGGGCGAGGGTCGGACCGATTTTGCTCGCTGCCCCGCGATTTTCATTCCCCTCTCCGGCGGCTGGCATTACTGCAAGGTTTTTTAGCTCCGCTAATATGATGAACCGAGGTCGAGGCTTGGGCCTGCTCCGGGGAGTGGATCTAAGGACTCAGTCTGGTTTGGAATGTGTGTGTGTGTGTGTGTGTGTGTGTGTGTGTGTGTGTGTGTGTGTGTGTGTGTGTGTGTGTGTGTGTGTGTGTGTGTGTGTGTGTGTGTGTGTGTGTGTGTGTGTGTGTGTGTGTTTTTCTCTTCCTCTTTCTCTGCGCAGAGGTTACTGTTGTTTTAAAGTTGGGTTCTTCGGATTTCTGGCTGCCTGTAAGCAGACAAGTCTCAGGGTGTATAATTTTAACATTCTTTGGTAATAAATGTACTTTGAATCTTTGAATCCAGGGCAGAAGTACACACAGTGAGGAGCGTTGTAGAACAGAGAGGTCCGGGGGTACAAAGACAACTTTCTCTGATGGTGCTGGTATTGGTAGACAAGGTGGTGCTTGCCATTGTTGGTCAGGGCATTGGGTACAAGAGCTGTGGCACCATATTCTAACAGTACAAATCACTGGTGAGACGGCACCTGAAGTATTGCGTGCTGTTCTGGCCAGCGTACTACAGGAATGATGCTATTAGGAGTGATGCTATCAGGAATGATGCTATTGGACCGGAGAAGGTGCAGGGAAGATTCAGGAAGATGTTGCCGAGATTGGAGGGTTTGACTGATGAGAGATTGTATAGGGTGGAACAGTTTCCGTTGGAGAGAAAGAGGCTGAAGGGTGATTGCTCAGAAATATATAAAGAAAGAGGATCATAATCTTTATCCCGGAGAGGGGGAGTCTAAAACGAGAGGGGAATGATTCAACAAGATTGGAGGGGCAATTTTTTAGTGGGGGAATGGTGGGCTGCCAGGGAGGTGATAGAGGTGGATATAATTGCCGGGTTTATAAAGTCTTTGAGCAGGTAGGTGGAGAGGGATATGGCCAAGTGCAGACAGATGGGACCAGCTCAGACATTGGGCCAAAGGGCTCGTTTCTGTGTGGCAGGAATTTATAAATGTACATCACACCATGTTATCTAGTTTAGTGTATATCTATATCACCAGCTTACTTGCTTTTCTCATTATTGATACTGTGGTCAATGCGCCCTCTCTTCTCCCCCACTTTCTCCATTTCTCTCTATCTCCTTCATTCATCTCCCCCTTTAGCTAGACCATACTCTGCTATTTTTTCATTTCCCTCCTTATTTCCTCCATCCTGCTCTCTCTCCACACACCCTCCTACAACTATCTTTCTTCCCCTGATGATCTGACACTGACTTTCAATCACTGTCTGTGTCTCTCTGCACCCTCTCTCTTCCCTCTCTGTGACTCTCTCGGTCTGTCTGTCTGTCTGTGTCTCTCTGTCACTCTTCCCTCTCTGTGCTTCTCTCTCTGTCTGTTTCTCTCTTCCTCTCCGTTTGTGTCTTCTGTCACTCTCACTCTGTGTGTGTGTGTGTGTGTGTGTGTCTCTCTCCCTTTCTCTCTCTCTCTGTCTCTTGCTGTGTGTCTGTGTGACTGTGAGTCTCTCTCTCCCTTAATCTCTGTTCGTGTCTCTCTGTCTCTTGCTGTGTGTCTGTGTGACTGTGAGTCTCTGTCTCTGTGTTTCTCTTCTCTCTCTCTCTCTCTCTCTCTCTCCATTCTTCCTGTCCTTGCCAAGCTATGTTGCAGGTTTTCAATATTATACTGCAGTTGTAGGTTGCCCGAAAATAGAATACGCCATGTGTGTTGCAAAGCTAGAACCGTGACTGCTCGACAAGTTTAATTGTTGTCACAGCAAGTTAATGTAAACTGTGCATTAGTTGAGTCGGGCTCACGCAGGAAATCAGCTTTGTTTCCAACAGCTTAAGCAATCCGTTCATTGACCTACTGACTGTGTGCAGCATGGCACTGGTAATCTGCGGCAGGCAGCCTCTCCGATTGGGCTGCTCGGGATGAGGCTCAGTGGGTCCAAATGGTGAGTGTTCCCGAGCCCAGCTCTACCGACTGGTTGTATTTTCCTGGTATCCGAATCCCTCTTCAGGAAAGCCGATGGTTCTTTTTCTCCTTCTGGGAGCCAAGAGAAGGAGAAACACACCCAGGAGGCATTAGGCAGGGAGAGAGTCCGGATGAAAGTCTGCAAGATGATTTCCTCTGCACTCTGTGAATGTGCTGCGGGCTCGATTTCAGAATCAGACTCAGCTTTAACATCACCGGCATATGTCGCGAAATTTGTCAACTTTGAGGCGACAGTACAATACAAAACATAATAAGTATGGAGGAAATACTGTGAATTACAGTAAGAATGTTAAAATAGTGCAAAAAGATTTTTTTTTGTAATTTATTTTTTATTGAAGTTCATCATCAAACAAGCATTTCCATAAGCTGTATTTCAGATATTGTACATATATCGTATATTCATATATGCCACAAATCTCCACATAATATTTATCTGAGGTACACACTTATAGAAAAGAGAGGAAAGAAAGAACAAGCGAAAGGAGAAAACTATGTACAAGTAGGGAGTGATCTTTTTTTAACGACATATTCATTGATTTGTGAGAATTCAGGCCTATGAGGTGTAAAAAGGTAGTGAGGTGGTGTTCATGGGTTCAATGTCCATTCAGAAATCGGACGGCAGAGGGGAAGAATCTGTTCCTGAATCATTGAGTGTGTGTCTTCAGGCTCCTGTACCTCCTCCCTGATGGCAGAGGGGAAGAATCTGTTCCTGAATCATTGAGTGTGTGTCTTCAGGCTCCTGTACCTCCTCCCTGATGGCAGAGGGGAAGAATCTGTTCCTGAATCATTGAGTGTGTGTCTTCAGGCTCCTGTACCTCCTCCCTGATGGCAGAGGGGAAGAATCTGTTCCTGAATCATTGAGTGTGTGTCTTCAGGCTCCTGTACCTCCTCCCTGACGGTAACAGTGAGAAGAGGGGCCTTCAGGCTCCTGTACCTCCTCCCTGACGGTAACAGTGAGAAGAGGGGCCTTCAGGCTCCTGTACCTCCTCCCTGACGGTAACAGTGAGAAGAGGGGCCTTCAGGCTCCTGTACCTCCTCCCTGACGGTAACAGTGAGAAGAGGGGCCTTCAGGCTCCTGTACCTCCTCCCTGACGGTAACAGTGAGAAGAGGGCGTGCCCTGGGTGGCGGGGGTCCCTGATGGTGGACGACAGTTTTTTTTTGAAGCACTGTGCCTTGAAGATGTCCTGGACACCCATGATGGAGCTGACTAATTTTACAACTCTCCGCCGCCCCCTTCAATCCTGTGCAGCCCCCCCCCCCCCCCCACCACCATATGCTGTCTTTTTTTTACCCTCACATAAAGACCTAAAGCTCCCTTTTAGGTGACAACAGAAGCATCCAGCCCTACTGACCGAACCTATTCATACAATCTTCTTCCAACTCCACCCTCCCAGAAAGGGAACAGTGAACGTTTCACAAGGAATCTGCAGTGGGGTTTAGATACGTCTGGGGGTCAGCCAATGAGAATTTGAAATGGCTAACACGAGAGGGCACAGTTTTAAGGTGCTTGGAAGTAGGTACAGAGGAGATGTCAGGGAATGTTTTTTACGCAGAGAGTGGTGAGTGTGTGGAATGGGCTGCCGGCGACTGTGGTGGAGGCGGACGCGATAGGGTCATTTAAGAGACTCTTGGACATGTACATGGAGCTTTAAAAAAAATAGAGGGCTATGGGAAACCCTTGGTAGTTTCTAAAGTAAGTACAAACACGCTGGAGGAACTCGGCAGGTCGGGCAGCATCCGTGGAAACAAGCAGTCAACGTTTCGGGCCGAGACCCTTCGTTAGGACTTCGTCTCGGCCCGAAACATTGACTGCTCGTTTCCACGGGTGCTGCCCGTCCTGCTGAGCTCCTCCATCGTGTTTGTACGTGTTGATTTGACCGCAACATCTGCAGTGTATTTCGTGTTTTCTAAAGTGAGTACACGTTCGGTACAGCATTGTGGGGCTGAAGGGCCTGTATTGTGCTGTAGGTTTTCTGTCTCTAAGAGACCCAGCTGATGGCGTAGTGGCATCAACGTCGGACTTAGGGACGAAAGGTCCCAAGTTCAAATCCAGCCGGCTCCCCTGCGCGCTTTCCATCCATGCTGGGTGGGAAGCTCGTAATCTCTTTGAAGACTCACCCGGCAGAAGGCCGGGTGCTGTAAGTTGCCTCGTACGCGGTTAGAGAGACTACGTCAGAGAGGCGTGGAGGGAAATCGTCCGCTAGCCGGAGAAACTCCAGATGCAACGTACCTTTCCTTTCCTATGTTTCTAAGATGGCAGATGGAGATGGAGCACGGTAGTGTAGTGGTTAGCGCAACGCTTCACAGTACAGGCCACCGCTGTGCGTTCTCCCCGTGACCGTGTGGGTTTCCTCCCAGAGTCCAAAGGAGTACCGGCTGGTAAGTTAATTGCTGATTGTAAATCACCCCGTGATTAGGCTAGGATGAAATCGGGGAGAGATTGCTGGGGGGGGGGGGGGGTTGTGGGGAGTGGCTCAAAGAGGTGGAAGGGCCTACCTCAATAAAAAGGTGAAAGAACATTCCGGTGGCGGGGGCGGGGGGTGGAAGAAATTAAAAACACAAGGAACCCTGCAGGCGTCAGAAATCCAGGGAGGGAAAAAGAAAGCAATGTTTTCTGAGTAAATGTTGGTGTACTGACGTACAGTACAGAAAACAAACTTGCCCGTAGATAAGTAAATGTGAGGGCAGCTGGTATTGCAAGAAGGTTGGCATGTGAAACCTTGACAGCCATGTCATAACTGTGTGGGGATTTTTTCATTATTTGTGGACTCTGTACCTTAAGATGCTCTTTGGAGGCACTGTAGTCTTTTTCTTTATTAGATCCCAGACGAGGGGGTTGTTGTATTTTTTATTTATTGAGATACCGTGTGGAGTAGGCCTTCCCGGCCCTTCGAGCCTCACTCGCCCGATTTAATCCTAGCCTAATCATGGGACAGTGTTACAACGACCAATCAAACTGCCCGCTGGTACGTCTTTGGACTGTGGGAGGAAACCGGAGCGCCCGGAGGAAACCCCACGCGGTCACGGGGAGAGCGTGCAAACTCCTTACGGGCAGTGGCGGGAATTGAACCCGGGTCGAGGGAACTGTAAAGCGTCGTGATAACCGGGCCACCCATGAGTTGGCAAGCCAGCCTCACGCTCGGCCTTCCATCCTGTTGGGTTTAATCTGAAGCAGGAAATAACCAACAGACCGCCCAACCCCCCCCCCCCGGAAGAAATGCTTTGCGATGCATCTTGTGTGAATTAAAAAAAAAAATTCCTGCGCAAATGGGTCCATTTTCAAAGTTTGAAGTTCAAAGTAAATTTTATTATCAAAGTACATATATGTCACTATATTCAACCCTGAGATTCAATTTCTTGCGGGCATACTCAGCAAATCTATAGAATAGTAACTGTAAACAGGATCAATGAAAGATCAACCAGAGTGCAGAAGACAATAAACTATGCAAACACAAATAAAACCAAATAGCAATAAACAACAAGAACATGAGATCAAGAGTCCTTAAAGTGAGATCATTGGTTGTGGGAACATCTCAATGGATGGGCAAGTGAGTGTAGTTATCGCCTTTTGTCCAAGAGCCTGATGATTGAGGAGTAGGAACTGTTCTTGAACCTGGTGGTGCGAGTCCTGAGGCTCCTGTACCTTCTACCTGATGGCGGCAGTGAGAAGAGAGCGTGACTTGGGTGGTGAGGATCTCTGACGACGGATGCTGCTTTCCTTCAAAAGCGTTTCGTGTTGACGTGCTCGATGTTTGGAAGGGCTTTCCTCGTGATGTACTGGGCCAAAACCCCTACCTTCGGTAGGATTTTCCGTTCAAGGGCATTGACGTTTCCATACCAGGCCGTGATGCAGCCAGTGAATGCGCTGTCCGCTACACATCTATAGAAGTTTGTCAAAGTTTTGGATGACATGCCGAATCTCCACAGACTCCTGAGGAAGTAGAGGCGCTGTAGTGCTTTCTTCACAATTGTAGTTATGTGCTAGGCCTAGAACAGGTCCTGTGAAATAGTAACACTTGGCATCTCTGACTCCCAGCTTTCCCACCTCCCTGTGTATCGTTACGATGTCCCCTCTTTTCATTGTCACTAATCTATCGTTTCTGCAGATTGTTAATGGCTGAGGATAAGCTGCAGAATTTTGAGGCAGAACTCATTTGGAAAACGACCTCTTTATTCCTCCTGTCTGTATTCTGCCTGCTTCCACAGCTCACGTCCATGTCCTGTCTTCGAAGTGAGGCACTTGATCACATGACCCTTCCCTGCTAGTGCTAAAAATAGCCAGGACATTCGTTTAGAATGACTTTCTTCTTCCTTTCATTAAGCTACATTAACTTTGTCTAATCAAGTTACGTTTCTCCAAATGCCTAATTATTCCTTCCTGTAAATATCGGATCCCAGCATTTTCCGAATGACTGAGGCGTACAAAGTTCAGAGTAAGCTTATTATCAAAGTACGTATACATCACACTGAGATCCATTTTCTTGTGGACCTTCGCAGTAAATGCAAGAAACACGATAGAATCAATGAAAGAGCACACTCAGTAGGACGGACAGCCGTAATGCAAAATGCAAAACTGTTCACAATACTCCAAATGTGATCTGACCAATGCCTTATAAAGCACCTGCATTATATCCTTTGAAATGAATGCTAACATTGCACGTGCCTTCCTTACTATCGACCCAACCTGTAAGTTAACTTTTAGGGAGTCCTGTACTGGGACTCCAAAGTCCCCTTGCACCTCCGATTCCTGAACTTACTCCTCGTTTAGGATTGCCTTTTATTCCCTCTACCAAAGTAGATGACTATGCACTTCTCCGTACTGTCTGCCATCTGCCACTTATTCGCCCACAGCACTGGTTACTCAACCCGTCCGTTCCTTCAGCGCCCAGCCCTCCACAGGTCCCAGCAGTCACCTGGGGCACCCAGCCTTGCGCAAAAGCCATCTTCACGGTCGACTGTAAGCCAGCTAGGCTCGACGCAATAAAATGTGTCCGAATTTATCGGTAGGAAAGGGTTAACTTGGCAATGCCAGTTAGACAACTGCAGAGGTGAGAGTTCAGTTACTTTCACCCCTGTCAGCTCCAACCCTCTCCCACCTCGTTGGCACACCAGCACCCACCCCACACCTACACACCAGACGTTGGTTATTTGACGTACCCACTGCTCCAGGCTCTCGCCCGCCCCAAATCGCTCAGAACGCAAGCTCTTTGTTATCCAGTTTCTGATGAAAGATCAGAGACCTGACACTGTAACTCGTTTTTCTCTCCACAGACACTGCCTGACGCACTGAGTATTTCAGGAATTTTGTTTTTATGTCAGATTTCTCGCATTTGCGACGAGACCCTTCGGCAGGACCCGTAATTCCACAACCCAGAGAACAAAATCCACAGGCTACTAGCCTCTGCCATTTCCTCGTGTTCCCTTCCTCATCCTGAAGGGACCGATGTTTACTAAGCTACGCTCTTCCATCATGTATCTTGGCTTGAAATGTAGACTATTTATTCATTTTCATCAATGCTGCCTGACCTGCTGAGCTCCCCCAGCATCTTGTGTGTGTGTGTGTGTGGCTTTGGACTTCCAGCATCTGCATACTTTCCTGTGTTGCCAATTTGAGTTGCCCGGTCATAAATAACTTTAGCTATACAGTATCCCATGTTAGAAGTCTCAAATATTTCCTGATTGCTCGAGGCTGCTGTAGGCTTTGGTGCAACGAACTTCCTCTAGATCAGGGCTTCATACCTGGGGGGTCCGTAACATAAGGAAGGCTGGGAGCTCTTCTCTAGATGCATTGTGTTGACTGCTTCAACCTGTGATCCAGCATTGGAATGAACCCTTGGCGATCTGTCAGTACCTCTGTAAAATCCACTGGCCATTGCCCTGCTTGACGGCCTTTCTCCATATCTACTCGGGAGAACAAGCACAGTGATAATGCAATTGTGACTTCAAGTTATGAACGAAGATCTCGAATCCAGCAGCAAAAAATATGAGTTACATTCTCAAAGATAGCTTTGAGAATGGGCTTCGCATCTGTGACAGATTCTTTAAACAATATCTAACCAGGGAACAACCTATTTTAGAACTGGCATTAATTAATAATCTCATATCAAAGGAAGAGTGATTATAGCATAAGAGAGTCGCACGTTCAGTTTGAGGGTTAGAAGCAGCCGTGTAAAAATAGAGCCTTTAACTAATTACTGTTATTTAAATTTTCAGTTGGTAGACAGTGGTGGACAGTCAAGGGATTATTTTCTGATTGATAGCAAATAAATTCTGTTGAGAAATAGAAGCATTTTGGAGATGGTCCACTGAGGAAATCGGGGAAGTTATATTAAATTACAAGAAACGTTCTGCAACGTTGTGAAAGTGAGTGGGAGGTCAGGAGTCTGGGAGCATTTAAAATCACCAAAAGATGTGTAAAAAAAAAGATAATAAAAAGGGAGAAAATCGATTAAGGCAGCAAGAAATATGGGAAGGGACAGTATGAGCTTTTACAGATATATGATGGAAGAGGGTACACATTGGTCCCTTAAGGACGAGACAGGGAAATATAACAGAAAACAAGGAAATGGCGGAGACTAGTACTCTATGGGTTTTATTCTCTGGGTTGTGGAAGTGTGGGTCCTGCCGAAGGGTCTCAGCTCGAACTGCCGACTGTTCACTCTTTTCCATCGATGTTGCCTGGACTGCTGAGTTCCTCCAACTTCTTGTGTGTTGCTAGTATTGAACTTTGCATTTTTTTGCGACCCTTTGATGTGACAAAATGGAGCAAGCAATCCCAGAGTGCTAAGCTAGTATGTTTCAATGTATGTACGTGACTACAAGAAACGCGTTTACCGAGGGAATACATGACTACTGGCACCCAATGTACTGAATGTTGTGTAAGACTAAGGGAGTAGCAGAGACAAGTCAACTGCAAGAGGACGGGATGCCACAGATGTGTCCGCTGATGATTGGAAGGACTGAGCTCAGTGGAAATTGTAACCTCGCCTTGCTCTTGCGCACTGTATAAAAGGAATGCTTTGTAAACGTTGTGTTGGAAGTCTTCTGACATCCCCGATGGGAGTGGAGATGAACTCTCCCCTTGCAAGTAATAAAAAATAAAGGCGCTTTATAAAGATCTACTCACTGTTGGTATTGTGTTTTGTAAGACTTAGTGGAGAGGTACTCGACAGGCTGTTGTCCACTGTTATTGAATACTTCTAGTTGCATTGTAGAAGACAGCAAAAATGTTTCGGTAGTAGTGGAATAAAGCCCTCCCAACCATTGAGTACATCTACATGAAACGCTGTCACAGGAAAGCAGCATCCATCATCAGGGACGCCCACCACCCAGGCCATGCTCTTTTCTCGCTGCTGCCATCAGGAAGAAGGTACAGGAGCTTCAGGACTCGCACCATCAAGTTCAGGAACAGTTACTGCCCCTCAATCATAAGGCTCTTGAACCAAAGGGGATAACTTCATTCACCCCATCATTGAAATGTTCCCAGAACCTACGGACTCAATTTCAAGGACTCTTCATCTCATGTTCTTGATATTTATTGCTTATTTATTTATTATTATGTAACATGCTGTAAGGTTTCACTGCTAAGGCCAATGTAATGGTTTCTATGTAATGTTCCACTGCTGAGGTAATGGTTTCTCTGTAGCAGCAATGTTTGGGTTATGACTAGAGATAACGGGGCTTTGGAATGCAGAGGCTATCCAGTCGGAGAAATGTTGTCCTTTCTTGTGTGTCTGGGAGCCGGGTTTTTCTCAGTCTTTTGTCGGGGAGCGGTGGAGAGAGAGAGGACGCGAATGGAGAGAGTCGGAAGACCACCAGACAGAGTGGACTGAGGACCGAGGGTCCAAGGGCCGGCTATGCTCGAGGCCGACGGGAACAAATGAACGAACAGTGAGCTCCAATGATCCAACTGTTTCATGAGAGTGGGCCCTTTTCTCTTTTTTTTGTTTCTTTACTAACCATATAGTCAACTGTTGGCGCGTGGCCTAGTGGATAAGGCATCGGTCTAGTGATCTGAAGGTCACTGGTTCAAGCCTCAGCTGAGGCAGCGTGTTGTGTCCTTGAGCAAGGCACTTAACAACACATTGCTCTGCGATGACACCGGTGCCAAGCTGCTTGGGTCCTAGTGCCCTTCCCTTGGACAACATCGGTGGCGTGGAGAGGGGAGACTTGCAGCTTGGGCAACTGCCGGTCTCCCATACAACTCTGCCCAGGCCTGCGCCCTGGAAGCCTGCAAATCCATGGCCTCAGGAGACTAACGGATGCCTATTATTCTATTCTATATAGTCAACTTAAGAATTATAAAGATCAATCGTTTAATCGCATATTGTGTACTGTTAGACATCTTGTGGTGCAAATTTGTAACGAGGCAACACATCACACAGCATCCAATTATTATTTATTTCTTTATTTGCACAGTTTGTTGTCTTCTGCTCTCTGGTTGAATACCGTAGTTGGACAGACTTTCATTGATTCTGTTATGTTTATTATTCTATAGAATTGCTGAGTATGCCTACAGGAAAAGGAATCTCAGGGTTGTATATGGTAACATATGTGTACTTTGATAATAAAATTTATTTTGAACTTTACTTGTGATAATAAGAAACCAACGGTAAGGGAAGCAGTGCCAACACAGCTCACAGGGAACACGTTTGGGATACTGAAGTAATTTCGTTCTTAAAGATTTTTAATATATTCATTACTAAAATACCGAAGTTGGAACTTTGACACTGTTTGTGAAAGAAAGTCGTCAAGGTGAAAAGTCTAAAAATGTTGCAAAGGCTAGAAATCTGATGTAAATTTTCCGGGGATGTTTCTAATAGTGAGTGAGTCTCGGACCAGCGGGCAAAGCTTCAGAATAGAAGGACGTCCCCTTTAGGTCAAAGATGGGGAGGAATTTCTTTAGCCGGAGGGTGGTGAATCTGTGGATTTCGTTGCCTCCAATGGCTGTGGAGGCAAAGTCATTGGGGGTATTAATTAGTAAGGATGTCAAAAGGTCATGGGGGAAAAAAGACAGAAGATTGTGGTTGAGAGTGTCCAGGACACTTTCAACAGGTGGCAAGAAAGGTGGCAAGGACCCCCATCACCTCGAATGTGCCCTCTTCTCATTGCTACCATCAGGAAGGAGGTACAGAAGCCTAAAGGCACACACTCAATGGTTCAGGAACAGCTTCTTCCCCTCTGCCATCTGATTTCAGAATGGATAATAAACACAACCTCCGTATACTTTTGCCTCTTTTTTTGCACTACTTATTTAATTTTATGTTCTTTCTTTATATATATATACTTTATATAATTTACAGTTTTTAAAATTATGTATTATAATGTACTGCTGCTGCAAAGCAACAAATTTCACAACATGTGCCAATGGTATTAAACCTGATTCTGATAAATCAGTCATGATGAGATAATGGAACAGACTCGATGGGCTGAGTGGCCTAATTCTGCTCCTATGTCTCATGGTCTTATGGCGTAATGAACGCTGAGGCAGGAATGTGGGGGGGGGGGAGTCGTGCTACATGTTGGTCATCAGTGTTCATGTGTGAGAGTTCAATGTTCAAGGCACATTTATTATCAAACTATGTTGCAACCTTCAGATTTGGCTTCTTACGAGCAGCCACAAACCCTATGGAAGCCATTAAAAAAGAGCACTGTCAAACACCCAATGTGCAGGAAAAAAAAGAGGACAAATAGTGGAAACAATAAGAAGTAAGCAAACTACACTCAGAACTTAAGGTTACGCAAGAGAGTTTGCAGCAATGAAGCCAGTTGCAGCCGACCCAAAAGCCCGTTATCTGCAGGCCACAGCCTCAGTTCCCTGCAGAGACGAGTAAACCTCGCCAGGCTGCGAGCTGACCGCCGGCTTGTCCCTCGCCTCTGGCCCCGACACCCTGACCTTTTCAATCTGGGCCAGCACTTAAATCAGCCAACTTTAGCTCATTTCATCACTCTCGTACCCTGGGCCCTGCCACTTCGATATGCTCTGAAGCCTAGGCCTCCGCCTTGATTCGGTCCGTACCCAACCTTTCCAATCTGGCCCGGCACTTAAGTCATTCAAACATCGGCTCGTTCCTTGCTCTTGGGCACGGGCCCCCGACCCCTCGCTATGACTCAGCTCAGACCCCCCGGCTTCGAACGGACTCCCAAGTCCGCCCTGGCAAACCATACGTTGGCACGCTCCCCGATCTCCGGCCTGGGCCCCACGGCCTCGACTCGGCCCACTCACCGCAACCGTCCCGCACCTTGACACTTCGCACCACAAGAACGCCAGGTCACGCAGGCAGTTCAAGACGTCAACTCCGGAAGGGAAGTCGCTGTGATCATTTACCAGAAAGAGGCGATTAATAAACTAGTTAGCAGTTCCGTTTGTTGCCGGCTGACTCTCAGCTGGGATATTTTACTCATTTAGGAACATGATACTGACTAGGAATTAAACCTGGCAGTCTCTTCCCAACACAAGTAATTAGCCTTCGGAGGTGACGCGTAGCTCATGTGTCGTTACTGCAGTTTCTAATCCACAAATCGATCTACTGAATGACATACGCTGGCTGGAGTCTGACTAACAACCCAGTCGCATTGAGAGGAGGCAACCGTAGCATTCTCCTCTGAGTCACCGATCATAATTTTCAATTTGCGCTGCATTCCTATGACGGTAAATGGAATGTGGACTGCGCAGTCTTCCTTTTACCCCAGGTAGTACTTGGAGGTAAAAAAAAAACTAATAAGGTTGTTGGGAAGACCTCCCCCTTTGCACTGTTCTCTGTGGCTCTGTTACTAGAAGATGCTGGCTTGGAATAATAAGCGTCTGTGGTAATTATTTTTATTTTCTTGATCGCCCATCGCCACAGCCGATCCCAGGGAATCTCATGTTCGGTTTAATCTCCTGGTTGAAAATACGTTAAGTGTGTGGCAGAAATCCACCTGCCCTGAGCTGGGGATGAATCCTCCTCATCCGTTGCTGAATGAAACCCCACCCCACCCCTCCCTGAGATCCGCATCCTCCAGGACTTTACCAAAGTCCTGTGGAATTGACACGTCTTCTCCCACCGAGGCTTCTGAGGACACCGTGGATTTTGTAGAACATAGAGCATAGAAATCTACAGCACGTTACAGGCCCTTCGGCCCACAGTGTTGTGCTGACCAATGTTGTAACTTACTCTGGAAACTGCCTAGAATTTCCCTAGCACATAGCCCTAATTGTAATGACGTTAAGGAGAATTCTGATCCAAGATGGCGGCGCGACGCAGCTTGCAGTGGCCATTCCGGAGCTGATTATCTGTTATTTGTGAAGTGGGGTGCCGTGCGCGATCATAATCGATTGAAAATGGACGTGGGAGCGCGGAGGAACATCGGGAAATCTCCAGGAAGACCTTCTTCTTTGCTACTGCTGCTGTGAGGTCCGGGACTCTGCTGGGAAGAACGGGCCCCCAGTCCTCGGGGTCACGTGTCTGATTGCCGTTGGCGGGGCCGTCTTAATACGCTCGGCAGAGGATTGTGCTCGGAGAACCTGTGCCGGAGGGGATGGTCGTCGGCTCGGAGGTTCGACGGACTCGGAGTCCGCTGCGGTCAGGTCGTTTTCAGTGTGTGCTGCGTCAGCGAGGCTGAGTCGGGCGGCGCCGTGGAAGTCCATAGCGGGGGTACTCCCTTCTGCCGCCGGCGTGGGATGGCGAGTCTGTCGGGACCCTGGGGACTTGTGGGAACTGTGTGGTGATTTCTTTTGAACTTATAGTCCTTTAACATCTTTGGACTATTTTTACTGTGCCCATGGTCTGTTTTTTTATCAATTATGCTATTGTTTGCACTGTTGTAACTATGTGGTTTTGTGCAGGTCTTGTAGCTTTAGTTTTTGGTCTTGTTTTGTCTGGTGGATGTGGAGCTCCTTTCCGGGGAACGCGCTAAGACGGTAGCGCGATATTAATACGCAGCAGCCTCTCCGGACTCTGGATTGGGGATTGCCAAATGTTAGGTGGATTTTCTGGTGTAGTCTGCTTTGTCGTGTGCTTTTGTGATATCATTCTGGGGGAACGTTGTCTCATTTTTTAACTGCATTGCACTTGTGGTTTCTAAACGACAATAAACTGAATCTGAATCTGATGTGCGTGTTTCAACTTCCTTGTGAACGTCTATTAGTTTTATAAAATATAGGGGAGGGGGGATGTGTGTTTGTGGTATTGTCGAGGGGGTATTTCTGAGTGTTCGGCTTTGTGAACTTCCACGCAGAGATCTGCAAAATAATAAATGGTTGGCCCATTCCCCTCAGGGCGATGGAGCGGAAACTATTAATATCAGACGCAGAATCAATGCCTCTCTGTTTTGTAACCTGCCCCCGGTGGGAGTTTACAGGCATGGGGTGCAGGACCGAACGGCCTTGGTGCTGTGTTGTTCTGTGATTTATATCTCTGTGTGTGGTCACTCAATACTTGCCTTTAAAGGTTAGCTTTATTTCTCACGTGTTTCATACATCAAAGCATTGAATTGCCTCGGTTTGTGTCAAATCAACGGTTATTCTGAGAAATGTATGCAATTATACAATTCCTTTTAACTTCAGAGAAATGTATACAGTTTTACAATATGATTGAGTTCAGGAGCCGTGAGGTAATGTTACAGGTGTATAAGACCTTGGCCAGACCCCACCTGGAGTACTGTGTTCAGTTCTAGTTACCTCACTACAGGAAGGATGTGGATGCTGTAGAGAGAGTGCAGAGGAGATTTACAAGGATGTTGTCTGGATTGGGGGGCATGCCTTGGCCTTGTGAGAATAGGTTGAGTGAACTTGGTCTTTTCTGACTCCTGATGAAGGGTTTTGGCCCGAAACGTCGTCACTACCTCCTCCCATAGATGCTGTCTGGCCTGCTGAGTTCTGCCAGCATTTTGTGTTTTTATTTGGTCTTTTCTCCTTGGAGCGACGGAGGATGAGAGGTGACCTGATAGAGATGTATAAGATGATGAGAGGCATTGATTGTGTGGATAGTCAGAGGCTTTTTCCCAGGACTGAGATGGCTAACACGAGGGGGCATAGTTTTAAGATGCTTGGAAGTAGGTACAGAGGGGATGTCAGGGGTAAGTTTTTCACACAGAGAGTGGTGGGTGGGTGGAATGCACTGCTGATGACGGTGGTGGAGGTGGATACAACAGGGTCTTTTAAGAGACTCTTAGATAGGTACATGGTGCTCGGAAAAATAGAGGGCTAAGTGGTAGGGAAATTCTAGGCAGTAGGTTACATGGTCAGTACAACAGTGTGGGCTGAAGGGCCTGTAATGTGCTGTAGATTTCTGTTCTATACAACCTGAAATTCTCACTCTTCACAGACATCCTCGAAACAGAAGAACAATCTCTGAAAGATGAATAAGAGAAAAAAATTAAGAGCCCCAAATCTTCCTGCCCCCCCCATGCACAAGCAGCAGTAAAAACGTTAACCCTCCCGCAGAAAAGATCAGCACTCCCACCACCCAGCGCGCCAGCAATAGCAAAGCCCCCAAAGAGAGACCACGGTCTACAGTCCATCAAAAACTAGCTGTTCACTCCAGCATTTCAACATCCCACGGTACCTCTCCCTCTCTCTCTCTCTCTCTCTCTCTCTCTCTCTCTCTCACACACACACACACACACACACACACACACACACACACACACACACACACACACACACACACACACACACACACACAGCTCCTTCCACAGCGACAGGGGAAAACAACAGTCGCTATTTCGATGTTACGGTCAGTGCGAAGCGTTGCTTTTATTTTGCGTTCCCCAGCTTGAGAATCGGCAGGAAACTCTCACAGAGAGAGAGAGAGAGAGAGAGAGAGAGAGAGAGAGAGAGAGAGAGCAGCCACCAAGTTCAGAGGCCTCCGCCAGTTTTGACATATCGCAATTGTGACCGACAGGCCTGCTCCAAGAATGGGAACATGGCGCCGTGCGGAACTGCGGTTTGAGTGCCGCTGTAGATCAAAGGACCCGAGGGGACCCCAGCCACCCTGAAAATGAAAATAAGGAGCATTATAATGGGAAGAATTTGACTGTTTCCCTGATGAGCTGGGAGAAGCCGGTGAGAATTGTGGTGGACAGCCCACAACACTGGTGCCAACAAAGCATGCACACAACTCACTAGCCCTAACCCTCAAGTCTTTGGGCTGTGGGAGGAAACCTGAGCCCTCAGAGAAAACCCACATAGTCACGGGGGTAACATACGGACTCCTTACAGGCCATGGGGAGAACTGAAGCTCGATCAGCGATCACTGGGTCTCTAACAGTGTAATGCTAGCACTATGCTACTGTTAAGTTTCCAAATTGAGGAAAAGATTTCCAAGGCTCTGGGGAACAAGGCTGTGGGAGTAATTGGAGAGCCTCTTCCCTGAGCTAGCAGAAGGCTGAATGGCCTCTTTCTCTCATTTTTTCAACTCTGGATCCCTGTGTTTTTTTTTCTCAGTGAATGTTTGTCAGTGGTTTAACTGGTGCTTTCTTGTATAACTGATCAGCTGGCCAGCACAATATTAAAATCTTACTCTACGCTGAACTGAATGAACATCTAGTCCCTGCCGCCATGGTGTTTCTATGTGGGAGACAGAAGGGGCTCAGGAAGCAGAGAACTCGCTGGACCAGAGATTAGAGATTAGCATGTGACGTCTGTGTACATTTTTTGCCTCTGGTACTTTGGAGCGTTTGCCTTTGTTTGCCAGAGATGACCTTTTGCCGAGCGCTCAAAGGAAGATCAGCGGACTCGGGTTCAACCAAGACCACAGACAGATAATCCCTCTGTGTTAGGGAGCACAGGAAGGGTTCGCAGCTCAATAGCGATACTGTTGGTCTGCTGCACTTGCCTGGCCATTTTCTTTGAACCGTCCCATGCTTCTTCTTTGTTTTGTGACTGTCTGTGGGTACATTAATTGATTTATTTATTGAGATACGACATGGAATAGGCCCTCCAGCCCCTTGAGCCAGGCTGCCCAAGCCTACTGACGGGACAATTTACAATGACTAATTAACTACTATCGGGACTATTTACAAAGAAAGAACAAAGAACAATACAGCACAGTACAGGCCATTTGGCCCACAATGTTGTGCTGACCCTTAAACCCTGCCTACCATATAACCCCCCCACCTTAAATTCCTCCATATACCTGTCTAGTAGTCTCTTAAATTTCACTAGTGTATCTGCCTCCACCACTGACTCAGGCAGTGCATTCCACGCACCAACCACTCTCTGAGTGAAAAGCCTTCCTCTAATATCCCCCTTGAATTTCCCTCCCCTTACCTTAAAGCCATGTCCTCTTGTACTGAGCAGTGGTGCCCTGGGGAAGAGGCACTGGGTGTCCACTCTATCTATTCCTCTTAATATCTTGTACACCTCAATCATGTCTCCTCTCATCCTCCTTCCCTTAAGGGAGCCTTAGCTCCCTTAATCTCTGATCATAATGCATACTCTCTAAACCAGGCAGCATCCTGGTAAATCTCCTGGTAACTAATTAACTACTAATTACAATGACCAGTTAACCTACTAACGGGTACACCCTTGGACTGTGAGAGGAAACCCGCCCGGTCACGGGGAGAACGTACAAACTCCGTACAGGCAGCCCCGGGAATTGAACCCGGGTTGCCCGCACTGTAAACGGTTGTGCTGACCGCTAGGCTGCCGTGCCGCCTCGAATGCCAGGTAATAAATGTACTTTGGATCTTCCCCCCTCCCCATCCTTCAGCTCCCAGCTGTCCAAGCGGCATCAGCCTCTGTTTTCAATATGTCCGCTCGTCATCAACAGCTCCCTGTGGTGGAGAATTCCGAAGGTTCACAACCCCCTGCAAGAATATATCCCTCGACCCATTACCAAGTGACAATTTGAGAGAATGAGCCCGAGGCAAACTGCACCTGCCCCGTCAGGACCCCGTATACGATTCAGGGGGCATCACCTAATCCTGAGACACTGGTAGTCCACTCCAGTCAGTCTCTTCAATCGGGACAGTTCCCCCCCCCGCAATCTTTGACATGTGGGAATCGGAATTTATGGTTAAACAGGCCGGGTAAAGAATGTGATGAATCACAATGAACATTCGGAGTGAGTGGGGAAACTGGGGTGCAGGCCATTCTTCCCCTCGTGACTGTACTCAGTTGGACCCTGGCTGATCCGCACCACAGCTCCGTTAAACCGTCTCCTCTCTATGGACTCCTGGTTTCCCCAGTCTTTTGGACCAGGTAGGACTAGGTTTTCAGCTCTCTTTGGAGTTTTCTCTTGGAAAGCCCAGCTTTGACTGTAAGGGCACAGAGTGGCCGGACAACTGGTGGATTACAGTGATATTTCTTATAAGAACATAAGGAATCGGAGCAGGAGTCGGCTATCTGGCCCGTCGAGCCTGCCCCACCATTCAATAAGATCGTGGCTGATCTGTCCATGGACTCATCTCCACCTACCTGCCTTTTCCCCATAACCCCTAATCCCCCGACTATGCAAAAATCTATCCAACCTTGTCTTAAAAATATTTACTGAGGTAGCCTCCACTGCGTCATTGGGCAGAGAATTCCACAGACTCACCACCCTCTGGGAAAAGCAGTTCCCCTTCATCTCCGTCCTAAATCTACTCCCCCGAATCCTGAGGCTATGTCCGCTGATTTTAGTCTCACCCCTCAGTGGAAACAACTTCCCTGCCTCTATCTTATCTATCGCTTTCATAGTTTTAAATGTTTCTATAAGATCTCCTCACATTCTTCTGAATTCCAGCGAGTTCAGTCCCAGGCGACTCAATCGCTCCTCATTGTAACTTAAAAGTTTAAAAAAACTTATTGCACTGTATTGCTGCGGCAAAATGCCAAATTTCATAACATACAGTACTGTGCAAAAGTCTTAGGCACTTATATATCTAACTAGTGCGCCAAAGACAGTACTGTAGTTATTTTATGTATTGCACTGTACTGCTGCCACAAAAAACCCCGAATTTCATGACGTGAGTGTTGATAAACCTGATTCTGAAACAGAAGAAAATCTGCAGATGCTGGAAATCAAAGCAACACCCACAAAAAGCTGGAGGAACTCAGCAGGTCAGGCATCATTTATGGAAAGGAGGGCTGGTGAAGGATCTCGGCCCGAAACGTTGACCGTTTAGTTTTTTCCATCGATGCTGCTTGGCCGGCTGAGTCCGCGTTTTGTGTGTGAACCTGATATGGGATTGTGGACTGGGAGTGGGAAGGGGGCAGGGGCAGAGGGATCATGGTTGGGGAAAAGGGAATGGAGAGGGGAGCACCAGAGAGACATCCTGTAATGACCAATAAACCAATTGTGTGGAATCAAATGACCTTGCCTGGTGTCTCAGGGTTGGGTGCGTCTGCACCCGCGTCACCCACCCCCGACCCTGACACTCCTCTGCCACCTGTTCAACACCCCCCCACGGCACCCCACCCTCACCATTCCCCCATTCCCAATGCCCTTCGCTCCCGCCATACTTAGAAACTCGCTCTCCGCTCCACGTCGACAAATACAGGACTACGCAAAAGTCCTGGGCACCCTAGTGATATATGTGTGCCTCAGATTCTTGCATAGTCCTGTATGTTACCAATGTGTCTTTGTGAAATCTTTTGACAATGCCTCTCCAAATTGTGCAGACCGTCTCCCCCAGCTCTCGATTTCTCAGAGGAAATAAAAATAAAGATTCCAGAGGGGATGTTTGATGGAGGTATACAAAATTATGAGGGGTATAGATAGGGTCAATGCAAGCTTGGCAGCGTGGCTTAAAGAGCTGGTATGGCCTGCTCAAGTCAAGTCAAGTCACTTTTATTCTCATTTTGACCATAACTGCTGGTACAGTACACAGTAAAAACAAGACAATGTTTTTCAGGACCATGGTGTTACATGACACAGTACAAAAATTAGACTGAACTACGAAAAAAACAACACAGAAAAAGCTACACTAGACTACAGACCTACCCAGGACTGTATAAAGTGCACAAAAACAGTGCAGGCATTACAATAAATAATAAACAGGACAGTAGGGCAGTAAGGTGTCAGTCCAGGCTCTGGGTATTGAGGAGTCTGATAGCTTGGGGGAAGAAACTGTTGCATAGTCTGGTCGTGAGGGCCCGAATGCTTCGGAGCCTTTTCCCAGACGGCAGGAGGGGGAAGAGATTGTATGAGGGGTGCGTGGGGTCCTTCATAATGCTGTTTGCTTTGCGGATACAGCGTGTAGTGTAAATGTCCGTGATGGCGGGCAGAGAGACCCCGATGATCTTCTCAGCTGACCTCACTATCCGCTGCTCGGTTCTGTATCTAGATAGATCGGCAGACAACGGGGATTACTGTCATCAATAAACCAAGCACAATTAACAAGTGCGGTTGCCCATTTTTATTAAAGTGAAAGCTGAAATCTGCACGATCTGTTTGTCAGATTCCTACGTCACTTTCATGCTGACAGCCTCCAAAGTTGCCCCAGGCTGGCTGCGGCAGGAGTGGATGATTGCCCCGTGTCCAGCTTCAGTCAACAGTCCTCGGACAAATGAGAAATGTGTGTTGTATAAAGGGAGGAGGCGCCAAATTCCACCAGCCTGGTTCAGCTCACAGTTCTCCCTGCTACCTCACCTTCAGCTGAAGGCTACCGGCAAATCTTAAATCTCTGCCTGCATTAAGAGGAAAGATTTGAAAGTCAGAATTTTAAATGCCCTGCCCGTGTTGTGGGACAGATCACGCTGGTAATTACACATCTCTAATACCAGGCAGCTTGTTAATCTCTAGGGGCCGCAGATCGGCAGATTTAGACCTACAACATGGCTGAAGCTCGCCGTGGTTTATCCTGATTTCCCACTGGGGAAGCCAGTTCGCCACTGTTCAAATTTAGATCCAGTGCGGGCAACATACTTCAACTGAGTGTCTTGCTTGCCTTTCGACCTGCTCGCGACGGGAGCCTGGCCGGCTAATTAATATTATTTTTCAAGAAGAAACCCTGCACGCTCAGCTGGCTTTGATTTCTCATTGAAACATCGGGCAGCTCCTGATGAGGTGGCACTTGCTCATAACTGTGGGAAGAATAGCCCTGACAGTTGTGTGCACGCATGCCTGACTAACGCCAGTAATGAGTCTCAGATTGAACGTCTTAATGGGGTATCGGATCTTTGTGGTCTCATGTAATGACTGAGCAAGCAGCACATTACAAAAGCCAATGTTTGTCCAACTAACTCTCACCGATGTTTGATAGTTGCTTCGCGCTCTGCTGGCGCTCAGGTTGAAGGGAGTTGCAGGGAAGTAACTGGGAACTAACAAAGCGTTTAGCTGACTGCTTACCTGACCAGTGGTTGGCACGACGGTTTACCGTGCAGGCGGCCGGGGTTCAATTCCGGCCGCTGCCCGTAAGGAGTTTGTACGTTCTCCCTGTAACTGCGTGCATTTCCTCTGGATGCTCCTTGAGCATCTCATCAAAACCTTTCGAATGTTGAAAGGCCTAGACAGAGTAGACGTGGAAAGGGATGTTTGCCATGGTGGGAGAATCTAGAGCGAGAGGGCACCCTTGGATGGAGAGACGCCCTTTCAAAACAGAGCCAAAGGGTGCTGAACTTGTGGAATTTGTTGCCAAATGCAGCTGTGGAGGCCAGGTGTGTATTTAAGGCAGAGATTGATAGGTTCTTGATTGGACACGGCATCAAAGGGTACGGGGAGAAGGCCGGGAACTGGGGTTGAGGAGGAGAAAAAAAAGGATCAGCCATGATTGAATGGCGGAGCAGACTCGATGGCCAAATTCTCCTCCTACGTCTAGTGTTTACAATGCAGTGACTGAGGTAGTAGATAGAGGGGGATGGGGGCATTACTACACTGGGTGATCAGATTAATTGCCTGGGGGAGGAGACAACTCCTTTGAGATTCTCTTTACCACTTCTCCTTTGACCAAGGCTCAGACCACCTCCGTCAAACCCTCCAACAGAGATCCTCATCAAAGTTGGCCAGATTAGTGCTCCTGCAATTTGACTTTGGTCATTACACTATGGAGAAGCAGTTTGCCATTGACTTGACGTCTGATTTTTATATTGGGTGAGGGACTGTCCCAGGTCTTGTCATTGCCAAATATTGCATTGATCTGGCTGTTGCAACTCCAACTAAAGATGCTTGGGGTGTGCAGTAACCTGAGGACCATAGTCCATAAGGTTGTCATAGCCGGGGGTGGTGACGGGGACAAGCCCCCACTACCTATTAAATGCTCCCAGTGGCGTGCGCCTCGAATAGCCTCTGACAATCTAGTCCAGCTCCTGGGCTTCATGTGTGGCTTAGCTACTAAGCCCAATGGAACCAAGAAATCAAGTCAAGTCACTCTTTATTGTCATTTCAACCATAACTGCTGGTACAGTACACAGTAAAAATGAGACAATGTTTTTCAGGACCATGGTGCTACATGAAACAGTACAAAAACTACACTGAATTACGTTAAAAAAAAACCAGCAAAAACTATGCTTAGACTACAGACCTACCCGGGACTGCATAAAGTGCACAAAACAGCGCAGGCATTACAATAAATAATGAACAAGACAATAGGCACAGTAGAGGGCAGTGAGTTGGTGTCAGTCCAGGCTCTGGGTATTGAGGAGTCTGGTGGCTTGGGGGAAGAAACTGTTACGTAGTCTGGTTGTGAGACCAGAGGAAAAGACAGGTTACTGGCGCCTTAAAACCAGTCACTTCGTGCAGATGGGGCTGGTCAGCTCATCGAGGAGGAGGAAAACTCTCATCTCAAACCTCCGCTGCCCTGCGGCTGTACCCACTCACGGGGAAGGCTTCGGGAGTGAACCCCGAGGGAAAAGTGGGGAGCTGGAGTTCCCGAGGCAGTCCGACGTTGAGTTCATCGCTGACTGGCAACTCCTGCGACGCTGCTGATGCCCAACTGTGTCGGTCTCTGCCGTCCCTTTGGGTTCATCAGTTGCGTGGAGAGGGGGAGCCCGCTACAAGGGCGACAGCTCGCTCTCCCTATCGTACTGCCCAGGCTTGCGTACCTAGGCAGCTAGGGCGCAATATCCACGGTCGACCCTGACCGACGGAGACCCTCGGACTCAGATAGTCCTGCGTGAAACTACTACCGGGGCAGGGCTGGAAGCGTGGCGCCGCGGGTGGACAGAAGAGGGGCTGGAGGTGAGCTTACTGGAGCAAACGGAGTGGAACTAATGAACGACTGAAAACGTGAGGCCATCTGCTGCGAAAGCCCGCCAGGCTGCTGGTTACCGAGGTGGCTCCTCCGCTTTAATAGGCTGCGTGCTCGCTTTGATATTCGAGCTGCTGTTTATAATGCTTGTGCCTTGATGTGGGAGTGGGAGAGGGGTAATATTGTATGCAGATGTGGCTGAGAGTTAACTTTTCGGGAACTTAATGAAGATTGAAGTCTTGGGATGACAGGGGTGCTGGCTTGTGGTTTCCCGGCAGACTCCTGATTATAGCCAGTCTGGTGAAACTCCCCGGGCACCGCAGAATGCTGCCCTCACCCTGAAGCTACTGATTATAACCAGCCCCGTGAAACTCCCTTGGCACTGCAGTCTGCTTCCCTCACCCTGGAGGTACTGACTTTTGCTGACGAGCTTCCAGACCTCCCCCAACTCGCGTACGTAGGGACAAACACTTGGGAGACCGCATGGGATCGATCTTCCAACTCCTGCAGAATTGTTGGGGGGGGGGCTCTCACTTTGGAATCCCATTTCCCACCTGCAGACTCTACGTGTCACGAGTCCTGTTGCGACTTGGGCAAGATCTGTACTCAACAAGCGCCCCCCTCCCCCAATGCGAGACAAAATCAAAAGCGTTATCTTCGATTCATCAGTCTATTCAGTCCTCCGAACCTGGTTGAACTCTGACTAGCCTGCAACAGAACTCCAGTTACCTTATGTTTTGCAATTTTAAAATTAATACCTTGCCTCAGCAGCCTTTCGAGGAAGGGGATTTTTTAACAGAATCCTAGAACATGGAAGTCTACAGCACATTACAGGCCCTTCGGCCCATAATGTTGTGCCGACCATGTAACCGACTCTAGAAACTGCCTAGAAACATAGAGACATAGAAAATAGGTGCAGGAGTAGGCCATTCGGCCCTTCGAGCCTGCACCGCCATTCAGTATGATCATGGCTGATCATCCAACTCAGAACCCTGTACCTGTTTTCTCTCCATACCCCCCGATCCCTTTAGCCCCAAGGGCCATATCTAACTTCCTCTTAAATATAGCCAATGAACCGGCCTCAACTGTTTCCTGTGGCAGAGAATTCCACAGATTCACCACTCTCTGTGTGAAGAAGTTTCTCCTCATCTCGGTCCTAAAAGGCTTCCCCTTTATCCTTAAACTGTGACCCCGTCTTTCTGGACTTCCCCAACATCAGTAACAATCTTCATGTATCTAGCCTGTCCAATCCCTTTAGAATTTTATAAGTTTCAATTTTAGAATTTCCCTACCGCATAGCTCTCTATTTTTCTAAGCTCCATGTACCTATCTAAAAGGCTGTTAAAAGACCCTATTGTATCCGCCTCCACCACTGTCGCTGGCAGTGCATTCCACGCACCCACCACTCTGTGTGTGAAAAAACACTTCCTCTGACATCCCCCTTGTGCCTGCTTCCAAGCACTTTAAAGCTGTGCCCCTCATGTTAGCCATTTCAGCCCTGGGAAAAAAGCCTCTGGCTATTCACAGGTCATCTGGAGGTCCGGTTCACGAGCACCAGGGCGTGTCCACACACCAGCGGGCCTGTGGGCCACGACCTCCTCCCCGTCCCCAGTAGTTCAGCCTGAGTTCGAAAGGACCTCAGTTTCCGTTTGTCACCAGCGAGGAGGCACTACGTGAGGCTTGGTGTTGGAGAGGCTGTGTACTGGCAGGGAGAGCCTTCCACACTCAGCCCTCCATCTTGAAGCGGTGGAGTCTGGAAGTCAGAGCGACAAACACTACCCACTACACGACCACACCAGACACATCACAACCACCATTTTGACATACGTATATCAAAAAAGAGGTAGGATTTCAGGCCGCATACTGTATACATTCTCTGATATTAAATTGATATTAAAACACTGGAATTTAGAAGGATGAGAGGGGATCTGATTGAAACATATAAGATTATTAAGGGATTGGACATGCTGGAGGCAGGAAGCATGTTCCCACTGATGGGTGGGTCCAGAACCAGAGGCCACAGTTTAAGAATAAGGGGTAGGCTGTTTAGAACAGAGATGCGGAAAAACTTTTTCACCCAGAGAGTGGTGGATATGTGGAATGCTCTGCCCCAGAAGGCAGTGGAGGCCAAGTCTCTGGATGCATTTAAGAGAGAGTTAGATAGAGCTCATAGATAGCGGGGTCAAGGGATATGGGGAGAGGACAGGAACGGGGTACTGATTGTGTATGATCAGCCACGATCACAGTGAATGGCGGTGCTGGCTAGAAGGGCTGAATGGCCTACTCCTGCACCTACTGTCTATTTTCTATTGTCTAAATTGAACTGTTGAAGTAAGTACTGCAAAAAGAAACAAAAAAAAGTGAGATAGTGTTCATGGGTTCAGTGTCCATTCAGAATCCAGGTGGCAGAGGGGAAGAAGCTGTTCCTGAATCACTGAGTTTGTGCCTTTGGGCTTCTGTACCTCCTCCCTGATGGTAGCAATGAGAAGAGGGCATGTCCTGGGTGATGGGGGTCCTTAATGATGGATGCCACCTTCATCCATTAGCACAGATAACTTCTTCATAGAAACATAGAAATCTACAGCACATTACAGGCCCTTCGGCCCACAATGTTGTGCCGACCATGTAACCTACTCTAGAAACATAGCCACATAGCCCTACCACGTAGCCCTCTATTTTTCTAAGGTTCATTTACCCTCTCTTAAAAGACCCTATTGTACCCTCCTCTACCACCGTTTCTGGCAGTACGTCCCAGCACCCACCACTCTTTGTGTGCATTCCTGTGAATATTTTTGTATATTAAAATAAATTTTATTCATGCTAAAAATATATTTAGCAAATATATGTGCATATATGCTTACAAAAGGTTCAAAAAACTAGGTAATGATAGAGAGCTAGAAGATTATAAGACTAGCAGGAAGGAGCTTAAGAATGAAGTTAGGAGAGCCAGAAGGGGCCATGAGAAGGCCTTGGCAAGCAGGATTAAGGAAAAACCCCAAGGCATTCTACAAGCATGTGAAGAGCAAGAGGATATGACATGAAAGAATAGGACCAATCAAGTGTGACAGTGGGAAAGTGTGTATGGAACTGGAGGAAATAACAGAGGTACTTGGCTTCAGTATTCACTACGGAAAAGGATCTTGATGATTGTAGAGACGACTTGCAGTGGACTGAAAAGTTTTTAGATATTAAGGAAGGGGATGTGCTGGAGCTTTTGGAAAGCTTCAAATTGGATAAGTCTCCAGGACCGGACGAAATGTACCCCAGGCTATTGTGGGAAGCGAGGGAGGAGATTGCTGAGCCTCTGGCGATGATCTTTGTATCATCAATGGGGACGGGAGAGGTTCCGGAGGATTGGAGGGTTGCAGATGTTGTTCCCTTATTCAAGAAAGGGAGTAGAGATAGCCCAGGAAATTATAGACCAGTGAGTCTTACCTCAGTGGTTGTTAAGTTGATGGAAAAGATCCTGAGAGGCAGGATTTATGAACATTTGGAGAGGTATAATATGATTAGGAATAGTCAGCATGGCTTTGTCAAGGGCAGGTTGTGCCTTACGAGCCTGATTGTATTTTTTGAGGATGTGACTAAACACATTGATGAAGGAAGAGCAGTAGATGTAGTGTATATGGATTTCAGCAAGACATTTGATAAGGTACCCCATGCAAGGCTTATTGAGAAAGTAAGGAGGCATGGGATCCAAGGGGACATTACTTTGTGGATCCAGAACTAGCTTGCCCACAGAAGGCAAAGAGTGGTTGTAGATGGGTCATATTCTGCATGGAGGTTGGTGACCAGTGGTGTACCCCAGCGATCTGTTCTGGGACCTTTACTCTTCGTGATTTTTATAAATGACCTGAATGAGGAAGTGGAGGGATGGGTTAGTAAATTTGCTGATGACACAAAAGTTGGGGGGGCGTTGTGGATAGTGTGGAGGGCTGTCAGAAGTTACAGCGGGACATTGATAGGATGCAAAACTGGGCTGAGAAGTGGCAGATGGAGTTCAACCCAGATAAGTGTGAGGTGGTTCATTTTGGTAGGTCAAATATGATGGCAGAATATAACATTAATGGTAAGACTCTTGGCAGTGTGGAGGATCAGAGGGATCTTGGGGTCCAAGTCCATAGGACTGAAAGCAGCTGCGCAGGTTGACTCTGTGGTTAAGAAGACATACGGTGCATTGGCCTTCATCAACTGTGGGATTGAGTTTAAGAGCTGAGAGGTAATGTTGCACCTGGTCAGATCCCACTTGGAGTACTGTGCTCAGTTCTGGTCACCTCACTACAGGAAGGATGTGGAAGCCATAGAAAGGGTGCAGAGGGGATTTACAAGGACGTTGCCTGGATTGGGGAGCATGCCTTATGAGAATAGGTTGAGTGAACTCGGCCTTTTCTCCTTGGAGCGATGGAGGATAAGAGGTGACCTGAAAGAGGTGTACAAGATGATGAGAGGCATTGATTGTGTGGATAGTCAGAGGCTTTTCCCCAGGGCTGAAATGGCTAGCGCTAGAGGACATAGTTTTAAGGTGCTTGGAGGGAGGTACAGAGGAGATGTCAGGCGTA
The DNA here is from genome assembly GCF_048418815.1 of Hemitrygon akajei. NCBI lineage: Eukaryota > Metazoa > Chordata > Chondrichthyes > Myliobatiformes > Dasyatidae > Hemitrygon > Hemitrygon akajei. The sequence goes on along the minus strand of NC_133147.1, from coordinate 19,540,267 downwards.
AGTTTTTTATGCAGAGAGTGGTGAGTGTGTGGAATGGGCTGCCGGCAGCGTTGGTGGAGGTGGAAACGATAGGGTCTTTTAAGAGACTCCTGGATAGGAACATGGAGCTTAGAAAAATAGAGGGCTATGGGTAAACACGAGGAAATCTGCAGATGCTAGAAATTCAAACAACACACACAAAATGTGGTGGAACACAGCAGGCCAGGCAGCATCTATAAGGAGAAGCACTGTCGAAGCACTGACGAAGGGTCTTGGCCCGAAACGTCAACAGTGCTTCTCCCTATAGATGCTGCCTGGCCTGCTGTGTTCCACCAGCATTTTGTGTGGGCTATGGGTAAGCCTAGGTAGTTCTAAGGTAAGGACATGTTCGGCACAGCTTTGTGGGCCGAAGGGCCTGAATTGTGCTGTAGGTTTTCTATGTTTCTATGTTCCTAATAAACCATGCAATGCCTTTTCATTCTTTACACTCAAAGTCAATGCTTTCAGGTCCATTACAATTCCTACACATCAACAGGACAGCTGCCACTCACGTGGGTGAAATACGACGACAGTAATTAAGGGGCTTGCTCCTGTGAACAGGTTTAAAAAAAAAGTATTGCTGTGTGTTGACCCGTTGATAGAGGAGTAATTCAGTGTGCCATGGTTTGGAGAAGCTTTGTTGTTTTCTCCTTCAGCCAAAGTGGAGCTGGTCAGATTGTTACCAGTCAGACTCACTATGTGGTCAGAACTTTCACCTCAGTTCTTGTATCTGCTGATGATTTTTACGTGGACCCTGATTTCAGCGGGCTCTGGAGCCTCAAGCTCCACGTGGCTTTTCAAAACGTGTCGGGGGGTGGACGAGGGGTTTGTGGCATGTGGAGTGGGATGGGACGGGATGGGTGTTAATGTTCCGACGCCTGAAAGCCATCCCATCTCCTCGGCAGCGAAGTGAGTAGCAGAGGTTGGGGTTGGGAAGGAGTGGTGGGTGGGCTGGGCAGGGCGAAACGATGATGGGTACAGAGGGACACACGCAAAATGCCAGCGGAACTCAGCAGGCCAGGCAGCGTCACTGGAAGAGAGTCCCGATGAAGGGTCTCGGCCCGAAACGTCGACTGTTTACTCATTTCCATAGATGCTGCCCGGCCTGCTGGGCTCCTCCAGCATCTTGCGTGTGTTGCTTGGAGTTCCAACATCTTCAGGTTTTCTCTTGTTTGTGAAGGGTACAGGCGGATTCTGGTTTTTGGGGGAAAATATCAGTGCCAGCTCAAGTGGGTACACCTCCAAGAGGAGCACAACCTTGTGGTTTGGAGGCTCGTGTGCCTCAATGACCCGGAGAGCTGTGTTGGCTGGACTCCGGGCTTTAGGCTTTGGCTCTTGGTGGGGGTCACCCATGCCAAACAGGTCAAAGGGTAGAGGCCAGATTAAGAATGGTCCACCAGTCCTCCAGGTTTGGGGGTTCAGCTCAGGGCAGACAATCCTGACTGGTCAAACAAAATTGTTCTGGAAACAGCAATGAAGAATCCTTCCACATCTGAGTGTGATGGTATTCCTGAGTCTCCACCCGGGACTTGCATGTCTGACGGTAGAGAAAACTGAGAGGAAGCTACTGATATGATGAAGGAAGCCCTGAACTCCGCCAGAGATGGAGAACCTTTATTGCTGCCCTAAATGCCAGCGGTGTAACGGACAGTAGCGATATTAAACACATGCACGGTGAGCACACAATTCATTAATGCAGTTCCTTCAAAACCTGTCATGCACATAACCACAGTCTGATGGAATTAATGTGAACTTCATTTCCCTCGACATCCATGTAGATAATTCTTGGACCTCTTTATAAACCTTAATCTTGTGAAGATCCAGTCTGTTTAAAACAAGTCTATTTGTGCGTTGACACTGCACTCTCCGCACCAACCATTTCCACCCTCAACCAAAAAAAAATATACCGTCAAGAGGACGGGAAAGACAATAGGGCAGCACGGTAGTGTAGGGGTTAGCACAGCGGTTTATGGTTCAGGCGAGCCAGGTTCAGTTCCTGCCCCTGCCTGTAGGGAGTGTGTGCAAAGACCACGTGGGCCCGCCTAGAAGAAGGAAAACTCTGATTTCAAATCTCCGCTGCCTCGCGGCCATACCCACCCATGGGAAAGGCTTCGGGAGTAAACCCCGAGGAAAAAATCCGGAGCCGGGGTCCCTAAGGCAGTTTGATGTAATTTGCAACTTCACCCTGGCAACCTCTGCGACGACACTGGTGCCGAGCTGTATCGGCATTTGCCTTTCCCTTGGACTACATCAGTGACGTGGAGAGAGAGAGAACCCGTTGCCTGGGCAACAGGCGGTTCTTCAAATCTTCCCGCCCTGGCTTGCGCCCTGGAGAGGGCACAGTCCACCAGAGGTGCAAACCCGTGATCCCCTGGGATCGACGGCTGCCTACTAATCAAATCTGATGTTACTATCTGTGTAAACATCCCCTATCCTCATTCGGGTAGATGGAGCTCGTCAGCCTGGGAAGGCAGTCCATCTGAGAGAGGGAAAACTCTGATCTCAAACCTCCGCTGCCTTGCGGCCATACCCACTCATGGACTTGCTGCTTGGGCAACTGCCAGTCTCACATACAACCTTGCCCAGGCCTGCGCCCTGGAAACCATTCCAGGCGCAGATCCGTGGTCTCGCGAGGCTAACAGATGCCACCATGAAACATCCTCGAAGTCAACCTAGCGGGAGGTGTCCATGGAACCCTCAGTTAACGGTAGGGGTCCATGGCTTAAAATAAGGTTGCGAACCCCTGCTTGAGGTAACTTCTGGTCTGCTGGGAGTGGCTGAGGAAGAGAATTACCCAAAGTCAAGAATGGTTTCCTGTCAACCCTCTCAAACTACATTATATGATACTAATCCATTGTGTATTAGCCTAAGATTGTGGAGAATAATTCTCAGCCCCTGATCTCTTCTACACTTTCTCAGGGGCTGCACCAACGACATTCTGTCAGCATCATTATATGCCGTGTTGTATGACGTAGGTCGTGACCATGATTATTCTTGGCAAGAGATTCTGTCTCCACTAAGTAAAATTTAGCCGGCCGGCGGTGTGGTGGCATCCGCGCCGGACTGCGAGGCGAGAGGTCCAGGGTTCAAATCCGGCCGGCTCCTTGCATGCTTTCTATCCGCGCTGGCAACTTGGCCTCGTAAAAAAATAAATCAGATAGATGCTAAAGAGACGGCAAGGTTGCTGCCTGATGCGCCACAAGGCGCGGAGAGGAACGGGTAACAACCGATGAAATCTCTGACATTTTTTTTAGTCAGGTGTTGGTTCAGCCTTACAAAGCACAGCAGCAGCCCTTTCAGTCCAACGTCTTCATTGTTGGCGTTTCTCCTCCCATTATTGTTCACCTTATTTCTTCTGTTGTTCTTGGCCTCTTCCAATCTTTCTGTCTAAAGCTTATCCCACCAACGTGCGGGATAGTGTAATCAACCCCCAGCGCCTCTCTCAATGAGATCTTCAGAATTGAATGTGTCATTTATTAGTGAATATTGTTAGCAAGCACCTGGCTCCCTTCAAACTGACTCATGGAAATGTTAACAATCATGAATTGGTTTGATAAGGAATGTGCGTTCAGAGAAAAGGTCCCATCCTGACAAATACAAATTTTCAGCTCTGTTATCATTCGAGTCGACTCTTTTACAACTCATTTCCATTCTCTCACATTTAACAGAGCTGTTCCAGCTTTCCAGGAAAACTCTCCAGGGTTTAAACCTGGCACGGCCCTTCAACCACCAGGTTGCTGAACCGGGACAGATAACTTCACAACCTACGCACATATTTTCAAGGACTCAGTATTACCTATTTGCTAATTATTGTTCTTTGTGTTGTATTTGTTATTTAAGCTGTGCAGCACCCCAATTGAACCCTCACCTAAACATGAGACAATTTACCAGTATGCCTTTGGACTTTGGGAGGAAACCGGAGCACCCGGAGGAAACCCACGCAGGACTTACAGGCAGCGGCAGGAATTGAACCTGGGTCACCTGTACTGTAAACCGTTGTGGTGACCACTATGCTATCATGCCACTTCCTTTGCACACTGGTTGTTTGTCAGTCTTTGCAGTTTTCCAATGATTCTGATGTAATTTTTTTTTGCTCCGCTGTGAATGCCTGTGAGAAAATTAATCTCAGGGTAATAGATGGTGACAAATTCCCATTTTGACAAATCTGGTGCTCATCTGCAGACCAAACATTCAGTCTTCATGATAACTTCCTCGGATAGCTCAAAACAAGCTATAATTCACCAAAATTGAAAGGAATGGGTCACTAAAGTATCCAATTAAATGCAGCAAAGTTAAAATAGTTCTGATCTATTAAAGAATAAAAATAATTCTTTTTAAAGAGCGTAATTCCAAAAGCAGCCTGTTTACTTTTCATCAGCCTTGGTACTGTTGTCCTAGTCCAACGGCATCTGCAAAACACAACAAGGGACATCTTGGAAACCAAGTCCCTGGTAGAAAGTTTGATCAAAACAATCTGGACCAAAGAGTTAATCTGATAATAGATTATTTTGATTTCAGAGCCTTTTAATCCCTTGCAGAATCAGAATCAGATTTATTACCAGCGGCATGTGTTGTGAAATTTGTTAACTCAGCAGCAGCAGTTCAATGCAATACATAATATAGCAGAGAGAGAAAAGTAATAATAATAACAATAAATAAACAAGTAAATCAATTACAGCATATGTATATTGAATAGATTAGAAATCATGCAAAAAACAGAAATTATATTAAAACAGTAAGGTCGTGTTCATGGCTTCAATGTCTATTTGGGAATTGGACGGCAGAGGGGAAGAAGCTGTTTCTGAATTGTTGAGTGTGTGCCTTCAGGCTTCTGTACCCCCTACCTGATGGTAACAGTGAGAAAAGGGCATGCAGTTGAAGAGAATTAAGTTATTTCAGAGAGATGTCTTGATGGAAGAAAAATCTGCTAGAGAGCAAGAAGTCATTCTAAGAGGGGTGGAGTTTCGGACAAGAAGCCATTGTCTGCTTTGAAGTTGTCACACTCTTGCCCAACGTTTGAGCCAGCTAATACACCGCACTCTCAAAACCTACCCTGTTGCAGAGTTTCTGCAGTCGATTATAACAATTACAGCACGGAAACAGGCCATCTCGGCCCTTCTAGTCCGTGCCGAACACTTACCGTCACAACGATTCTGTGATGGTCTTTTGAACAAAGAGCACTGGAATACTTATCAATGTGAGGTCAGTTGCAGTGCGGGATGGGGACTTGTTGGGACGGTATGATCAGATATATTTCTTCCGTCTCTCGAAGCTGTGCATGTATTACAATATTCCCAAGATCTCTTAGGGTGCATATGCAGACCAGAACTTCGTGTGTGTTGCTTTGGATTTCCAGCACCTGCAGATTTTCTGCTGTTTATAATGTTGCCATGTAATCTTTCTCTCTGTGCTGTATGTATTAAACATGCAGTGTAATTACACGTGCAAATTGGTACTGTTGACGTCTGACAGGGGACTGTGGCATGTACAACAGGAGTCTAGTCTGTAAACACACGAGATTCTGCAGATGCTGGAAGTCCAGAGTAGCACACACAAAATGCTGGAGGAACTCAGCAGGTCAGGCAGCATCGACGGAGAGGAGTAGAGAGCCAAAATTTTGGGCCAAGACCCTTCATCGGGACCTTTCAAGTCTTGACGAAGGGTCTCAGCCAAAAACATTGGCTCTTTATTTCTCTCCGGAGACGAGTCTGTACCCGTTTGTGCCTTTTGAAGAGGAAATAGAGCTTTGGAGTGGTTACCTGCTTCCCATATAGCCAAATATACCTCAAAGAGGTTACACTCCCATCATTGTATGGTCAGAATATCGGAATTGGTTTATCATTGTCACATATAACCATAGAACAATTACAGCACGGAAACAGGCCATCTTGGCCCTTCTAGTCCGTGCCGAACGCTTACTCGCACCTAGTCCCATCAACCTGCACTCAGCCCATAACCCTCCATTCCTTTCCTGTCCATATACCTATCCAATTTTACTTTAAATGACAATACTGAACCTGCCTCTACCACTTCTACTGGAAGCTCATTCCACACAGCTACCACTCTCTGAGTAAAGAAATTCCCCCTCGTGTTACCCTTAAACTTTTGCCCCCTAACTCTCAACTCATGTCCTCTTGTTTGAATCTCCCCTACTCTCAATGGAAAAAGCCTATCCACGTCAACTCTATCTATCCCCCTCATTATTTTAAATACCTCTATCAAGTCCCCCCTCAACCTTTTACGCTCCAAAGAATAAAGTCCTAACTTGTTCAACCTTTCCCTGTAACTTAGGTGCTGAAACCCAGGTAACATTCTAGTAACATTCTTCCCATCTGCCGTCAGATTTCTCAATGGACGATGAACCCATCCTCATTCTTGCTCTCTTTTTACACTATTTATTTATTATTTTTATTACAATTCTTATTAAAACTTTTACTGATTTCTTTTGCATATTGCACTGTCGTGCTGCCCGCTGAACAGCTAGTTTCACAACATTTGTCAGTGATAATAAACATGATCCTGACACTGCTTTGGGAGCTGAGCAGCCGTCAAGCATCAGCCAATCACTTTTCAAGCTCAACCTCAACCTACCCCCTCAACCTTCTATACTCCAAAGAATAAAGACCTAACTTGTTCAACCTTTCTCTGTAACTTAGGTGCTGAAACCCGGGTAACATTCTAGTAAATCTTCTCTGTACTCTCTCTAATTTGTTGACATCTTTCCTATAACTCGGTGACCAGAACTGTACACAATACTCCAAATTCAGCCTTACCAATGCCTTGTACAATTTTAACATTACATCCCAACTCCTATACTCAATGCTCTGATTTATAAAGGCCAGCATACCAAAAGCTTTCTTCACCACCCTATCCACATGAGATTCCACCTTCAGGGAACAATGCACCAAAATACACATGTACCAAGATACAGTGAAAATCTTGTCTTGCATTCTGTTAGCACACACGAGACACTGGAGGAACTCAGCAGGCCAGACTGCATCTATGGAAAAGAGCATAGTCAGCGTTTGCACACTGTTACACAGATCTGTTCATTATTCCGTGCATTGAGGTAGTTCAAGGTCCAGCCATAACAAAGCAAAGCAAAGTTTAAAAGCTACTGAAAAAGTGCAGGTAAATGATAACGTGCAAGATCATAATGAGGTACAGGACTGTGCAAAAGTCTTGAGCACATATAAGTAGCTAGGGTGCCTAAGATTTTAACACGGTACTGTATTTCTCAACGTGGAGTAGAGAGCGAGTCTGTAAACCTGGTGGGAGCAAAGGACTTTGGGAATGGCAAGGAGGGGGGGGGGCGTGGGGCAAGTGGCAGAGAAGGAGTGCCGGGGTGGGTGGGGAGGTGGTGCAGGTGCAGACCCACCCAGCCCTCAGACACCAGGCAAGGTCGTTTGATTCCAAACAATTGGATTATTGATCAATCCTGGTGCTTCCCGCTCCCTCCCCTCTCCCTCGTCCTTTTCCCAACTGTGATTCCCCTCTCCCTGTCCCCTTCCCACTCTCGGCCCATAACAGAGGCCCATATCACAATCAGGTTTATCAGCACTCACAGATGTCAATTTCTGTTCTATAAATTGTGGGAGCAGTACAGTGCAATACGTAAAATCACTACTATAGTGTGCAAAAGTCCTAGGCACCCCAGCTAATAGTTCACACACACACACACACACACACACACACACACACACTCCCCTTCCCCCCGCCCAGGCTGTAGATTGTGAGGTCAAGAATCCATCTTATCATACAAGAATCTGCTAACACTGGAGCAGAAACTGCCCTTGAGCCTGGTGGCACGTGCTTTTAGAGTTTTGTGCTTTCATTCCGATGGGAGAGGAGAGAGTATCTGGGCTGGATAGGATCCTTAGTTAAGCCGGCTGCTTTACCGAGGCAGTGAGCAGACAGGGCCTCCCCTATTCCTGAACGCAAGGGATGATAAGACAGCTTCTTGTGATTTACCAACAGCGCGGACCAGAGATTTATGCCTCTTTCGCCTTGAAGACTTCCAGCATGAATCGAACCGGGGGAGCAAAAGCTCTTGAAGTAATATTCTAATCAATCATTCCAGGGCAGTTTAAACCAGTGAGGTCAATAATGAGTTTAATCTGGGCATATTTCCACAGAGCCTCGGATGCTCGAGACATTCTGAGCTGGATATCAATACAGAGTTGAGGATTAAACTGGAACAACACACACAGAAACTGGAGGAACTCAGCAGGTCAGACAGAGAGGAATGAACAGTCAATCCTTCGGGCCAAGGCCCTTCAGCGGGACTTGGATCACTTCCCGTTCGGTGCAAACTGACTCCAGACAACTCTACTTCCGAATACTTTCAGCACGTGAACCGGGGCTGCAAGTGCCTGCATTAGCAGGGCAGTCTGAGGAGAAACGGGGTTTTGTCTGGGTGGACGGACCAGGGAGATGTGGTCAAACGTCGGACGGATGAGAGGCGGCTCCCCGGTGTCCTGGCAGGGGGGACGATGCAGAGTTGTCGGAGCTGTGGGGTTCAGCATTGAGTTGTGAATGAGACCAAGTCTGCAGGTGAATATATTGTTTGTAGCCTTGAGATTGGAGCTTTTCCAAAAAGTAATGCTGATCACTGATCGCGGCAAGGTCTCTGGAGAGGAGAAGTGCAATTGATACATCAGGCCATTAACCATTATAGTCAATATATGGACTTGATTAGGGAATTGTCAGAGCTCTTTTTTTCCATTCCCCATTCTGGTTACCCCTCTCATCCTCCAGCTCCATGCCCTCATGACCTCCCTCTTGTTCCCCACCTCCTTCCCTTTCTCCCAGGGTCCACTGTCCTCTCCTATCAAATTCGTCCATCTTCAGCCCTTCATCTCCTCCACCTATCCAGCTCCCAGCTTCTCCCTCCCTCACGCTCCCATCTTCCCCCTGACCTAACCTCACCTGTCCCCTGCCAGATTGCACCCCTTCCCTTATCTCCACCTTCTCACTCTGCCTTCTAACCCCCTTCCTTCTCAGCCCAAAACGTCAATTGTTTATTCCCCTCCGTAGATGCTGCCTGACCTGCTGAGTTCCTCCAGCATTTTGTGTGCGTTGAGCAGTATTTCCAGCATCTGCAGAAGCTCTTGCGTCTACAGTGGCGGGGATAAAAGGGTGGGACAATGGACTGGTACTCTTACTGCAGGATGGGCCCAGTGGGGTCTATGAATAGCTTGGCTGATAGAAAGTTCCACAGCCATATAACGTGGACAGCATGGCAAACAGTGCCCATTAGTTACTTACTGTCCGTTAGGTCCTCCATCTCTGGTGGTGTTCAGGGCTTCCTTCGTCGTGTCAATAACGTCAGTCATGCAAGTTCCTGGTGCAAACTCAGGAATACCATTACACACAGATGTAGAAGGGTTCTTCGTTCCTGTTTCCTTAACAATTTTGTTTGACCGTTCAGGGTTACTCGCCCCAAGCTGAACCCCCGAACCTGGAAGACCGGTGGACTGCTCTTAGTCTGGCCTCTACCCTTTGACCTGTTTGGCATGGGCGACCCTACCGAGAGCCAAGGCACAAAGCCCTGACTCCACTCTCTGAGTCACTGAGGCACGCAAGCCTCCAAACCCAACGAGAAGGTTGTGGTCTTCTTGAAGGAGTATATATTAATATAAGTGAACAAATAATTTTCAAGGCTAATTCTTCTGAAGTAACTCAGAGGCAAGAGTCACCCTCACTGAAACATGACAGACATTAAGCAGAAGGCTAGAATATTCAGTTCTGAAGATGGGCCGTTGACATTGTGTTAGTGTCTGTGTGTCTTCACTCAGAGATTTGTGAAAGAGTGGTACGAGCTTCCAGTACAAGTGGTGCATGCGAGCTCGATGACAATGTTTAAGACAGGTTTGGATAGGTACATGGATGGTAGGGCTTTGGAGGGCTACAGTCCCAGTGTGGGTCAATGGGAGTAGGCAGTTTAAATGGTTTGGCATGGACTAGATGGGCCGAAGGGCCTGTTTCTGTGCTTTACTTTTCTATGACTCTAAAGTTGCAGCAGTGTGTACTATCTACAAGATACACCGTAACAACACACCAAAGTTCCTAGGTCAGCACCTTCCAGACCCACGACCACCACCATCTAGAAGGACGAGAACAGCAGATACCAGGGACACCACCACTTGGAAATCCCCCTCCAAGTCACTCACCATCCTGACTTGGAAACATATTCATTCATTGTTGCTGGGTCAGAGTCATGGAATTCCCTCCCTAATAGCACCGTGGGTGTACCTACGCCTCAGGGACTGTAGCGGTTCAGGAAGGCAGCTCATCACCACCTTCTCAAGGGCAATAATCACTGGCGATACCCACGTCCCGTAAATGAATACATTTTTAAGAAGCGTCATTTTTTATATGAAGTGCTGCCTCAGTTTCTCTCTACAGATGCTGTCTGACTTGCTGGGTATTTCAAACACTGTGTTTTAATGATAGAATGTTTATTTTCTTTATATACTTTCTCATCAAGTTGTTGAATATGGAAATCATCACACTGGAGTGAGATCGTAACCTTTCCTGATACTGCAAATGCAAGTGCATGGAAAAAGCGTGAGAGCTGGGACCACCTTCCCGGCCGTGATCAGCCAACTCTATTAAACTGAAATGGGAAGCAACACACACAAAATGCTGGTGGAACGCAGCAGGCCAGGCAGCATCGATAGGGAGAAGTACAGTCGATGTTTTGGGCCGAGACCCTTCGTCAGGACTAATGGAAAGAAGAGATAGTAAGAGATTTGAAAGTGGGAGGGCGAGGGGGAAATCCGAAATGATAGGAGAAGACAGGAGGGGGAGGGATGAAGCTAAGAGCTGGAAAGGTGATTGGCAAAAGGGATACAGAGATGGAGAAGCGAGAGGATCATGGGACGGGAGGCCTCAGGAGAAAGAAAGGGGGAGGGGAGCACCAGAGGGAGATGGACAGCAGGCAAGGAGTGATTGGGAGAGGGGCAGAGAGAGAAAAGAAGAAGAAAAGGGAAAAATAATAAATAAATAAGGGATGGGGTAAGAAGGGGAAGGGGGCACTAACGGAAGTTAGAGAAATCAATGTTCATGCCATCAGGTTGGAGGCTACCCAGCCGGAATATAAGGTGTTGTTCCTCCAACCTGAGTGTGGCTTCATCTTGACAGTAGAGGAGGCCACGGATAGACATATCGGAATGGGAATGGGATGTAGAATTAAAATGTGTGGCCACTGGGATAAACTGAAATGGGTATGGGAGAGTTTTGGTATCTGTCTTTCCCTCTCTGTTTCCTGAGATCGTCGGGAGAGAAGCCCCTGTTGCTCCTGACAGCAGCCCAGGCTTTGAAGACTATCAAATGCTGAAATGGCCCCTTCAGAGTGGACGTGGAGAGAATGTTTCCTATGGGTGAGAGAGTCTGAGACCGGAGGACACAGCCTCAAAATAGAAGGGGGGGGGGGGGGGTCCTTTTCGACCGGAGATGAGGAAGAATTTGTTCAGCCAGTGAATGGTGAATCTGTGGAACGTTTTGCCACAGGCAGCTGTGGAGGCCAAGTCATTGGGTACATTTAAGTCTGAGGTTGATAGATTCTTGATTAGTCAGAGGATGAAGGGTTACGGGGAGACGGCAGGAGATCGGGGCTGAGAGGGAAAATGGGTCAGCCATGATGAAACGGCGGGGCAGAATCAACAGGCCAAATGGCCTAATTCTGCTCCTATAAGTTAAGGTCCTAAGGAAGGGTCCATAATCTCTGGGCTGGGTTTTTTTTTTGCATTCAGCTCAGTCGAGAAAATCAAGAACTTCTTCTAGTTTACAGTTTGGTTCTTTCTCAGGTTATCTGCTGCCAAAACTTGCTCGAGCGCAGACAAAATAAATGACTCGTTTATTGGCAAGCCAAGAGCTCTCTCATTATCTCAGAGCTGCGTGAGATTGACATTGGCATCATCAGGATTATTAAATATGACTGCTCAGAGATAGATACGGACTGATTTGTATTGACAAACAGCAGTTGTGCTGTAATATATCAGGAACCTGTTTAATGAAGAAGTACTACAATTGTGCCTGCACAAATGGCTGCTGGTGACAAGCTGCCCAGAGCTGTCACAGGTTTTTGAGGTGCCAGTCCCTTCACTTGACTGGTCGTGGTTCATTGCCATGGTAACGGACCCTTTGCTCCCGCTGCACGGGGCAGAGCGAGTGGGGCTGTTGTTAACCCTTGCTGCTGTCGTATCCCGGGGGAGTACGGGAGAAAAGAGCTGCCATTGTTCACTGAAAAGTACGGCGAGGTTTCGGCCGGACCTGCGGGCTGGAGAAGGTCCGGAGGTTCCACGCCGGATGAGTCGGGCGAGTGGAGCTGTCAGAATGGGCGCCCCTCTCCCAGCTTAAATAGCTGGAACCTGCTTCGGCCTGCAGATCTGGAATGCTGCCAGCGTGGATGTGCACGCGTGCGCACACAGCTCCTTCCCCAGCACAAAAGGCCTGCACACATTTCTGGCCCTGCAACATCCGCGAAGCCCCAAGGCAGGTGGCAAGAATCAGGCGCGACCTCACAATCCGGGGTATGCTCTCTTTTCATCACTCTGATTGAGAAGAGGCCCAGGAGCCCAAAGACCCACACTCAACATTTTAAGAACAGCTCCTTCCCCTCTGCCATGAGATTTTAGAACGGCCCAAACCCAACACCTCATTATCCGTCATTTGCACTCTATATTATTTTTTGCAATTTACAGTAAATTTTACGTAGTACGGTACAACAAATTTCATGACATCTGTCACCGATTATAAATCTGATGCTGGATACAGCCAAATCCACTTACTAGAGCAAGGGTTCCAACCTGGGGTCCACAGATCCCTTGCTTAACGTTAGTTAAAGTCTGTCCCGAGCCTTATGGGCTCATCAGGCCAGTGCTTATGCCGGTTTCCGTGGCGTAAAGCGACTGAGAGTACGAGACTCCCCCCGGATAGGACGCCAGTCTATCGTGAGGTTAACCCCCAGCATTTTGCCGGTACCCATTTTCAGCTGGGTGGACTGGAGCAATGTCTGGTTAAGTGCCTTGCTCAAAGACACAACAATCTGCCTCGGCTGGGGCTCGAACTCATGACCTTCAGATCACTAGTCCAACGCCTTAACCACTTGGCCACATGCCACACAAGATCCCTTGCTTAGTGATATAAAAACATTTTGGGGGGGGGGGTTCAGTAACTCCAGAAATTAATCGAAAGAAAATCACAGGAGCCAGGAAATGGTCTGGTTATGTTTTTTTTAAAACTTGCAATAAAAAGATGGGGGACCAAGAGAATGGGTCTTAGTTTGTCCTTTAAGCGAGATGCGCACGAATACCATTCACGTACTTCTCACATATAAACCATTGTTAGAACAGTTTTTGGATTGAGTGCACTTACGTTTAGCAAATGACTTTGGCGACCAGTCCTCGCATCTGAATACATATAGTGGATTTAATTTGGAGTGCAGCTCTGAACAATGGCTTCCTGAAAGCTGTGAATCTCGCACCAGTCAATACTGAGACTAAAATTCATTTGGACGCCTGTGGTGTGCGTGCGAATATGGAGGTGTGAAGTTTCTGTGTAGTTTCAAAGAAAGCATTGTCCATACTTTGTAAATAAGGAATTGCCCTTTGTGTCTAGCGCATAAAATATGGAGCCCCGCGTTGGGCCAGCAGACCTTTCCACCGAAAGCGTCTCCATATGATGCCTGCTTTGTCGAAAAAAGAAGCTGCTTTGTATCTACCAGTACTTTCTCCGGTGATTTCATTCATTCACCAACAACCCTAATGAATTATGTAAAACAAAGAATCGAACAATATTACTCAAATATTAAATATACTACATTCCTCCCAGCTTAGCTAGAAACTCCAACTCTATACAGAATGCATCTTAACTCAAATATGAAACATATTGTGCTCCTGTCATCTATATCCATATATACATACACAAACACACAGTATGCAACTACCATATAGACATCTACAACGTAGTAAATTTTAAATTGTCCTATTCAGGCCTAAAGATTTAGTGGCTGTGAAGGATTGTGGGGGTAACGTCTTTCCGGACAAAGGGGATCATTTTACTTGGCAGATGAGACTTGTGGTGGTGAAACAATCTCAGGTTCTGGGGCTTCCTCTGTTGCTGGTTGTAGAGTTGACTCTGGGACTGCAGGAAGTGGTTCTGACCGCTCTGGGCACCTTCCCTCCGTAACAGTTGACTGTGTCGCCTCCAGATGACATCAGATGCAATCTCCGCTGTGTAGGACAGTGGTGAGGTTCCGTCCGTCATCTTTCCAAGTGCCCACTTTTGATCGCCTCACCAGGACCGCTTGTCCAGGAGCGAAACCTCGAGCCTCCTTGGTTTCAGGAGCCCTCGGCTTGTCTCAGCTGCCTGTCCTGCGTCCTCCTGCTGAGATTGGGTTTGAGGAGATCAAGCGTGGATGCAGAGGGGACAGCGTAGCTGGCGAGTTGGTGGAGTGTGCCGCGTTGCGATACGCGAGGAGGAAATTGGCGAGCTTCCGATTCAGTGTTAGCGTAGCGTGTTCTGCTGACGTTGCTCACAGTGCATCCTTCAGATTCTGGACAACCCTTTCCGCCCAGCCATTTGCAGCTGGGTGGTACGGCGCAGATGTGATACGTCTTATCCCATTCGTTTTCGGGAATGACTGAAACCGTCCCGAAGCAAGCCACTTCAAAACACCGACGAAGTGTTCTGGAACACCAGTCCTGGAGAAGAGGCTTCTCAACACATCAGCAGTGTGAGAGGCTGGAGTGGAGACTATTGGGACAATTCTGGCCACTTTGCAGCTGCATCTGCAACTGCCAACACAACAGTGCCCATGAAGGGTCTGACAAAACCCACACGAATCCTTTGCCAGGGCAAAGCACGGATGGAGAGGTGCCGCTCCTGGCATCTTCCAGACCGGTTGGCGAGCCGCTCGATCTGCCCCAGGCCACCAGACAAAGCTTCGAGCCGACGCTCTCATTTTGACCACGCCGAGATGACCTCCTACACTTGAGCTCTCAGCTTGGATGGTACAACAACTCCCGACCCCTGTCAAAGGAGAGTTCATCCCGGTGCTGGTAAAAATGAGGGAACTGGAATTTCTGCTGCGCATTCAAGCCAGTGCTGTGGTGGCCACGTATACCTGACACAGTGTGGGGTCTTTTCCGATTTCCTTTTGGATCATCCCTGCCATAATAGGGAGACTTTTGACTTGCACTAGGGAGAGTGCAAACACTGATTGCGGTTCTCTGTGGGAATGGGACCCGCTCTCGGGGTTCCATAACTGGCTGTCGTTCGGCACGCCAAAGGCTCGGCCTAAGAGCCCGGCTCGAATTCAGAAGCCTAGGATCTCGGGGCTGTGGAGATGGGTGGATCGAGGGTCGGTGTCACGACAGGAGACCCGTGTGTCGTCGGGGGAGCCGGGATATCTGCTGTGTGCCTGAAGACCCGGGATCTTTGCGAGCTTCAGGCACAGAGCTCTTAAAAAGCGACGTAACGGGCTTTTAACATGGTAAACCAGCGAGTTGTGTATTATGTCTCCCCGCTCGCTGGGAAAATGGAGACACCTCTTCCTCCCTTATTAGAGAGAGAGAGAGAACCTGTGGTATGTCGAATACGGGGTGAAACGCGAAGTCTTTGGGGTAACTGCAAGCCTGTGTCTTTGCTATTGCTTTGCGCACACTTGGGTGGTCGGTGGTGGGTGCCGATGCTTTTTTTCCCCCGGTGGGGGGGAGGGGAGGGGTTGCTTGCTGCCGCCTACGCGCGGGAGAGGGGGGCTGGGGAGGACTTTGACATTTAATTGTCGTTCGTTCTTTGGGGCACTCTGTTTTCGTGGACGGTTGTGAAGAAAAAGCATTTAGGATGTACATTGTATACATTTCCCTGACATTAAATTGTACCTTTGTACCTTTGAATTCATCAAGAGGAACGTCCTCTTTTGTAAATCTTTCAGGTATTTCCTTTTTCAAGGGTAAACGGGACAACCCTTCAGCACTCCCGCAAGTAGACGGCTCTAGAATTCGATTGCGGTCAGTGCATTTATTTTCATCAGTCTGACATGCTCCCTGTATGCGTCATACTTTGTTGCATTTTCTGCTAGTTTTGCCTTTGAGCTCGCTCGTCTGGCGTGCGTGAGCCTCCGCTACAACGGTGCTGCGGTTTGTTCAGCCGGACGGGTTTCTCTTCAGATGTTGCAATTTTGGCCATTCTCCCTGCGTTCGCGTGGGTTTCCTCTGGGTGCTGCGGTTCCCCCCCCCCCCCCCCCCACGTCACAAGAAATGTACGGTTGGGGTGAGTGAATTGCGGGCAGACCACGTTTGCGGTGAAAGCGCGGTGGCTGCCCCCAGTGCACGCTGGGACTGCGCCGTTCGCTGATTCAAACGGCGTATTCTCGGGGAGATAGCTGTGACATATGAGGAGAGATTAGACCCACTGGTACCATCTTCTCTGGAGTTTAGAAGAATGACAAGGCACCTTGTAGAAAACTTAATTTCTTTAGCCAGAGAATTGCCAGTCTGTGGAATTTGTTGGCACAGGAGGCTGTGGAGGCCAAATCACTGGGTGTATTTAAGGCAGGGGTTAATAGATTTTTGATTAGTCAGGGCATGAAGGGGTACGGGGAGAAGGAAGGGGCAGGAAAGGGAGAAGGCAGAAGGTTGGGGCTGAGAGGGAAATCAATCAGCCATAATGAAATGGCAGAGCAGATTTGATGGGCCAAAAGGCCTGTTTCTGCTCTTATATCTCATGGTTTTATGATCTAAAGTTGTAACGTTCTAGCAGGATTGGATAGACTACACACAGGGAGGATGGCTGGAGAATCCAAAGTTAAAGAAAGTTACGGGGCCAAGAACCAAGAACAGGAGAAATGTTTTTACCCAGAGTGTGAACGAGCGGAATTGTCTACCACAGAAGGTGGTGAAGACTGTTCTGTTTTGCAACTTCAGAACCGATTCAAAGGAAGGCACGCGAGTCCAAACCGTGAGTCTAACTTCGAGTTTAAGCGAGGCGCGTACCTATCACGTGGTAGTGCGATCAAGTCTGCAGTTCGTGTACTCATACATATAACCCCTAATGAATTATTTAAACGAACAAGATTGCTCAAGTATTACTGAAATATTTACTACACAACAGGGACCATGTCATAAAGGAGGAAATGGATGTTGAAGCAATCGAGGAAAGTGTGAACCGGGTACTGACGTGGGTATTCATCCCTGAGCAATTTGAATGGCAGAGTGCACGGTGCGGTCCACCTGACTTATTCCCCCGCTCTTGTAATCGATTTCTTTGTTTCAAGCACCAGTCACAAAGACATTTGCATGCGTAAGGCCTCAGCAGCTGCCGGAGTGATGGATGGGGCGGCCAGTAGGTAACAGGCGAACCCTCTTCACCACCTCGAACTTCGGGACTGACAGGATTTCTCTTGCGTTGCCGTCGGCGTGCGCTTTTTTCCTGCCCCCCTGTCTTCGAGGACTGCCTTCCCCTGCCCTTCCCAGTCAGCTTCCAGGATGGGAATGAGGCGCAAGATGCCGAGGAACGAGACCCTTTGAATCCTGCGGGCGACCAGTTGACAGGTAGAGAGTCATTGCTTACTGCAAAGATTAAGCTGCGGTTCGAGCCAGCTTGGTGGACTGTTCCCGCCATAACCCAATGCCAGCTCACCTGACGGCCTCTCAGGGGACAAAGGAGCAAGACTAGCACTTTCTCCGCTCTGACACGGGTAGCTTTGCAAAGTCAGTGTGTCTCAGACAGCTGTAACCCTAGAAAGCCCTGGGCCCCACTGGGCATGTTTGGCGTCCTGTTACATGAACTCGTTACTTCTGTTTTCCAGTCTGGCCCTGGGTTTCAGTATTATTCCTTCCACCGTGCGTTGACGTCGCCGTGACTAATGGATTATCGTCAAGTTGTGGTCACAGCAAGTGAAGCAATTCCGAATGAAAGTCAAGCCTGAGCAACTTAACGATTGATCTGGAAAGTTCTTAAGGCGATCGATGATTTTGTTGCAGGCTGTGAAATGGAGAGTGAAGTGTTCATCCTCTTTCAAAACCTTCCTCAATACCTACCGCGTTGATTTCACTTCGCGTTATCCCCGTGTTTAATAAGTGCCCTCCAGTCTAACGCGAGGACAGCGGCTGTATTTCATTGGGAGTTTTGAAGAGATTTGGTTTGCCGCCTAGAACACTTGAAAATTTCTACAGATGTACCATGACAGGCTGCATCACCGTCTGGGCTAATGCGTAGGATAGTAGTAAGCTGCAGAGAGTTGTAAACTCAGTCAGCTCCATCATGGGTTCTAGCCTCCATAGTATCCAGGACATCTTCAAGGAGCGGTACCTCAGAAAGGCGGGATCCATTATTAAGGACCCTCACCTCCCAGGACGTGCCCTCTTCTCACTGTTACCATCAAGTAGGAGGTACAGAAGCCTGAAGGCACACACTCAGTGATTCAGGAACAGCTTCTTCCCCTCTGCCATCTGATCTCTGAATGGACATTGAACCCATGAACACTACCTCACTACTTTTTCATTACTTCTGTTTTTGCACTATTTTTAACTTAACTATTTAATATACATATATACTTACTGTGATTCATCTCTTTTCCTATGTAATCATGCATCGCATTGAACTGCTGCCACAAAGTTAACAAATCTCACGGCACATGCTGGTGATATTAAACCCAATTCTGATTCTGAAAGCCCACATTAACGGATTTAAACTCATTCGTCGCTTGTGCGTTGAAAGCTACAGTGAAGTGCATCGTTTGCGTCAATGGCTGACGTGTTCCGAGGCTGCGCTGGGGGCAGCCCGCAAGTTGTCGCCACACTCCCGCACCAACAGAGCATGCCCGCAACTAGCCCGCACTCCTTTGGCACGTGGGACGAAACCCACGCGGTCGTGGGGGGAGCGTGCAAACTCCTTACAGACAGCAGCGGGAATTGAACTCTGGAATGCGACGGCATCTACCTTTTGTTCATCAGCACGATGCGGAGCGGTCCAGCCCTAATCACCGTACGGATTGATTTACCGGCCCATTTAAGTGGGCATTTAGGAGTTAACCTAGCATTGGCTGAATTTATTCAGTAAAACACCTCACTAGTCTTTACAGCAATTTTAGGATTTCTGTAACCGATGCCGGCTGCTTTTGCCAGATTTATATGAAATTAAATCCTGTAGCTGCCTCATTAAGATTCACAGCCCAGGAGCAGAATCATAACCACAACATTATTGTAACTCTCGGGACACTTATATCTTAAAGTTTCCAAGCTTTTCAAAATCGCTGTGATCAAAACTTATAATGGGCGTGACAGCTGCTTTGCCACAGCGTACTCGCCGGTGGGGGCGGTGAAATACCCTTTTGTCTCACGAAGCGTTAGTACAACGTGAAGCTTGGCCTCCGGGCACCGCGCTGGGCCTCTGACCGATTCCTGGCAGCAGTGCGCCGGTACTTTATTCCACGTGCCAGTTCAGCTCTCTCACTCCCCTCTGGGGGTTGAGCATCTAGTGCAGGGCTCCCCCGCCCGGGGCCCGCGGACGTCTCGCTTCAAGGTGTTGGTCCACGACGTTCTGAGTTTCTGCTGGCACCTCTTTGCCTGTGCCGCAGAGAGTTGAAAGGGTGTGACGTGATTCAGATCTGACGATAATCAATTCCTGCTCAGATGGACACAGGGTTCGAGTAACCGGTCCGTAATCAGGTTGCTGGGGTTTTTTTTCCGGAGCTTGCCACATCTTCAAAGACTGCTGCAAACTTTTATGTAACGGCAAAGACTGCGGATTTAAAAAAACAGTATCTTGGCAGCTTCGGGCTTGGGCTAAGGAGGTGAACATATGAGTCGTCAGAAGATTCCATCCCTTTTGTGCAACTGATTTGGCCGGAGATTTTGTGGCTGCTGATTTGAGGAGCGAGTGAGAAATGTTGGCTTCAAGCTCTGCCACATGCATCAGAAGTAAATGTGGGATTATCTTCATCTTTTAAACCACTTGAACTAGTCCTTCCTTAAAATGCCGCGTTGAACTGGAGCAAGTGGGCCTTGCTGCCTTGTTGTCATAGTTTCCATCGCTTACTTTGCACGCCTTTCGAATCAGAATTAGTGTCAGCATCCGGTTTAATATCACAGATATAAATATGAAATTTGTTGTTTCGCAGCAGCAGTTCAGTGTAATCCATAAATAACAATTATATATGAGAAATTATAAGGCGGCCCAGTACCGTAGTGGTCGGCACAACGGTTTAACGAGCAGGTGATCCGGGTTCAATTCTCACTGCTACCTGTGAGGAGTTTGTACGTTCTCCCCGTGACCGTGTGGGTTTCCTCCGGGTGCTCCGGTTTCCTCCTGCAGTCCAAAGATGTTGGTAGGTTAGTTAACTGGCCATTTTAAATCGCCTCATGATTAGGCTCGGTAAAATGGGGGATTGCTAGGCAGTGCAACTCGGAGGCCCAGAGGGCCGATTCTGCACTCTACCTCAATAATTAAACATTCAGTACTGTACAAAAGTCTTAGGCACGTGTATACAGCTGTATCTATGTGCCTAAGACTTTTGCACAGTACGGTGTGATAACGTCTGATATTGCTCTGTACTGCTGCCACAAAAAAACCCAATTTCATGTATTAACCGCTGATTAAGGATTGAGATATCCGGACGAATGCAGAAGGCGAGGGAGAGTTCAGAGCCGATGGCTTTCCTTTCGATCGCTGCTGAGAAGGAGTCTGTGAGCGGCCTACCGCTGTGCGGCCCGCTGAGGCAGGCGGGTAGGCCTCTGCCTCTTTCAACGATATTGTAGGATGGTATCACGGCTCTGTGTTTATGGATTTTGGATGGTTGAGTTTATGGACGGTGGACATTTTCAGGCTTATGGCTTTTATATTCTGTGTATTTTTTAATCGCCCGTTCCGTTTCTGTTTTGTTGTGTGAGGGGAGGGGCTTTGGGGTTGATGTCCTGTCAGTTTTTTTGTACCGGGGAGGGGATGCTTTTTGGGGGTTGGTGTTCCTGTTCAGTTTTCTGCGAAGGGAGGGGTTTTGAGGGTTGATGATTGAGATGCTGTTCTTTTTTATATGGGGGAGGGGGCGGGAGGGTGTGGCTTGATGTTTCTTTCTGAATGACTTTCATGTTCTTTCTTTTGTTTTGTGGCTATTGGGAGAAGACAAATTTCAGAGTTGTATATGGATACATGCTTTAATAATATATGACCCTTCAAACATGTGTGAGTGATGATAAACCGGATTCTATTGTGGACTGAGAGCGGGAAGGTGACAGAGAGAGGGGAATCATGGTTGGGAAAAGGGGAAGGGAGAGGGGAGGGAGCGGGAAGCACCAGAGAGACATTCTGTAATGATCAATAAACTGATTGTTTGCAATCAAATAACCTTACCTGGTATCTTAGGGTTGGGTGTGCCAGTACTTGCACCAACCCCCCCCCACCGCCCCCAAACCGGTACTCCTTCTCTGTCACCTGTCCCACACCCTTCCCATGGTGCTCCAGTCTTGCCATTCCTAGCAGCCTTTGTTCCTGCCAGATTTACAAACTTGCCCTCTGCTCCACATTGACAAATACAGTACTGTGTAAAAGTCTTTGTGTGTGTGTGTGTGTGTGCGTGCGCGCCTATCTATGTGCCTAAGACTTTTACACAGTACTTTCTGTATAAAAATATGTAAGTAATGCAAAGAGAGAGCAAAACGCAGTAAGTGAGGTAGTGTTCATGGATTGATTGCCTGTTTCAGAAATCTGATGAACACGTTTTGTGAAACTTCTTTGTGAACTTTTAAAAAAAAAAGATTATTTTTTGGATTGTGTCTGGCAATTTCTCAATTTCCCGAGACAATATTTTGACTGGAAGCTATCTGACTGCAGGAAGGTCCTGTGGAGAAGTCCCCTTGAAGCCAGCACTCTCTGTGGGTCAGCTGTTTTAGCTCAATTTCAGCGAAAACTTGATTCCAGACTTGTGTCCTTTCCCCATTTCTGTTTGACAGGTCTCTTTATCAGTTATTAGAGAAAGCAGGACGTGGTAGGGGGCAGGGTGGGTTACCAAACAGGAGTCATGTGGTGGAAGTTGCAGGAACACTTCCAGCTGGCAACCCGATTGCGATGGAAAAGGTAACATCTTAACAAATCCTAATGGGGACGTCTCCTGCTGGAAACCACTGTCTTTTTTAAATAATAATTTATGCAAGATTTGTACTATTTTGACAAAGTGTTGTATTTTTCACAGTCTGGCA
This sequence comes from Hemitrygon akajei, assembly GCF_048418815.1. Lineage (NCBI taxonomy): Eukaryota > Metazoa > Chordata > Chondrichthyes > Myliobatiformes > Dasyatidae > Hemitrygon > Hemitrygon akajei. The sequence goes on along the minus strand of NC_133147.1, from coordinate 19,518,050 downwards.
GAAAGCGGTATAGCAGCTAAACTAACGGTTTATCACTTTTCTCATTTTTCATTGGCTAAGGATTAGTACATTACTCATGTGATATAATTGTTTTAATTATGCAGCATATTGATTAATTGTATCGCTATCTAACGAGCTTCCCTTATCTTATCTATAAAAGATATAGAGTTTTCAGAAGCACTGTCTTTTATTCCTTTGTCTTACTCCCCTTAGCATTAATTCCACTCTTAACCTTCTTTCTCAGCTTTTTATTTGCTTGATATTTGGATTTTTATTTGTACTCTAAAATAAATTGGAATCTTGGAATTAAGACTGCTTGACATTCCTGACTCCCGAAATTAAACGGAGATCCAGAATCCACTTTGTACAAGCTGAATTAGACTGAATCCTGTGTAAAGCCCTGGCCAGTATCTGGACAGGAGCTCTTCAGATTTGCTCTGCAGGTTTTGGGTGATTAATGAGAGTTGCTGGATTGACTTTAAAGTATTACTATGGTTTTATAAAGCACCGAATGGTCTGGAGCCAAAGTACATCTCCGATCCCTTGTTGCATCATGGACCTTCCCGAACTCCCAGGTGATCTGGGGCAGGTCTGCTTACCGTCCCCAGGGTCAAAATTAAAGATGGTGAACCAGTTATTAGTTACTGTGCTCCAAGTATCTGGAATAACCTTCCGGAGGGTCTGAAGTCTGCCCCAACTTTAAGCTACTTTAAACCGAGACTTAAAACTTTCCTTTTCACTGTAGCTTTGAATTAGAATCTCCTGCACCGTAACTTTTACTCCTTTTTAAATCTACTTATCATATCTATTTTTGTGTGATTTTATTCTCTTTTGCATTGTCTGAAATTTGGATGTTTGATTTTTATATTTTGTTCGGTGTAAAGCATTTTGAACTGCCTTGTGTTTGAAAAATGCTATACAAGTAAACTTAGTGGATATGAGGGAATCTGCAGATGCTGGAAATTCAAGCAACGCGCACAAAATGCTGGTGGAACACAGCAGGCCAGGCAGCCTCTATAGGGAGAAGCACTGTTGACGTTTTGGGTTTGAAAGATTTGAAAGCTTCTCCAGCTCTGTGTCCCTTTTGCCAATCACTTCTCCAGCTCTTAGCTTCACCCCACCCCCTCCGGTCTTCTCCTATCATTTCGCATTTCCCCCTCCCCCCACTACTTTCAAATCTCTTACTATCTTTTCTTTCAGTTAGTTCTGACGAAGGGTTTCGGCCTGAAACGTCGACAGCGCTTCTCCCTATAGATGCTGCCTGGCCTGCTGCGTTCCACCAGCATTTTGTGTGTGTTGCTTTCCTTAGTGGATCCTTGGTGACTTGGACAGTGCCTCTTTCACCTCAGACGGTTGAAGAAGTTTGGCATGAGTCCCCAAATCCTCAGGATATTCTACAGGGGCGCAATTGAGAGCATCCTGACTGGCTGCATCACTGTCTGGTATGGGGGCTGTACCTCCCTCAATCACAGGACTCTGCAGAGAGTGCACAAATCACCCTACGTTCATGGGTACGACTTGGGAGACTTGGTGCTTATTTTGATACGGCAGGAAAATGGCTGTCAGAGTGGTAGGAGAGGTTGTCATTGAATTGGCTCCTGATAACAATAGACAATAGACAATAGGTGCAGAAGTAGACCATTCGGTCCTTCGAGCCTGCACCGCCATTTTGAGATCATGGCTGATCAACTACTATCAATACCCAGTTCCTGCCTTGTCCCCATATCCCTTGATTCCCCTATCCATAAGATACCTACCTAGCTCCTTCTTGAAAGCATCCAGAGAATTAGCCTCCACTACCTTCCGAGGCAGTGCATTCCAGACCCCCACAACTCTCTGGGAGAAGAAGTTTTTCCTTAACTCTGTCCTAAATGACCTACCCCTTATTCTCAAACCATGCCCTCTGGTACTGGACTCTCCCAGCATCTGGAACATATTTCCTGCCTCTATCTTGTCCAATCCCTTAATAATCTTATATGTTTCTATCCGATCCCCTCTCAATCTCCTTAATTCCAGCATGTACAAGCCCAGTCTCTCTAACCTCTCTGCATAAGACAGTCCAGACATCCCAGGAATTAACCTCGTGAATCTACGCTGCACTTCCTCTACAGCTAGGATGTCTATCCTTAACCCTGGAGACCAAAACTGTACACAATACTCCAGGTGTGGTCTCACCAGGGCTCTGTACAAATGCAAGAGGATTTCCTTGCTCTTGTACTCAATTCCCTTTGTAATAAAGGCCAACATTCCATTAGCCTTCTTCACTGCCTGCTGCACTTGCTCATTCACCTTCAGTGACTGATGAACAAGGACTCCTAGATCTCTTTGTATTTCTCTCTTACCTAACTCTACACCGTTCAGATAATAATCTGTCTTCCTGTTCTTACTCCCAAAGTGGATAACCTCACACTTATTCACATTAAATGTCATCTGCCAAGTATCTGCCCACTCACCCAGCCTATCCAAGTCACCCTGAATTCTCCTAACATCCTCATCACATGTCACACTGCCACCCAGCTTAGTATCATCAGCAAATTTGCTGATGTTATTCTCAATGCCTTCATCTAAATCGTTGACGTAAATGGTAAACAGCTGTGGTCCCAATACCGAGCCCTTTGGCACCCCACTAGTCACCACCTGCCATTCCGAGAAACACCCATTCACCGCTACACAACAGCCTGTGATAAAGTTGGCCTCCTTGTCCTGCAGAGATGTATGCTTATAGTGTGGGTGGTTCTGAGGCAAGAGGGTTCTTGTGAGTGAGGTTAATTAGGGCGAGTAATTGCTGGACTGGAAGGGAGGTTGTCTACGCGAACAACAATTCAAAGGTTCAAAAGTTCATTTTATTGTTAAAGTATGCATGTACAATACACCCCTGATATCCATCTTCTCCCGATAGCCACGAAATACTGAAAAAAAACATGGGAGTGATTGAAGGAAAAGGCATCAACCCCACCACCCCACATGAAAAGGAAAAAGAAACAAAATTTGCAAACCCCAACCCCCCCCACCTCTCCCTTACACAAAAAAAAACGAACACAGGGATCACCCACAGTCAGAACAGCAGCTGAAACACCAAACCCCAAGCTCCCCCAACCCCTTTGTTAAGGTGTCTTTCTTTGCAACTTTTCCACTTGAAAGTTGCAATTGGCTCAAAGAGTTGCCGATTGGCCACCCTCTGGCTAAAGAAATTCCACCTCACCTCCATTCTAAAAGGGATGTCCCTCTATTCTGAGGCTGTGTCTAAGACTCCCCACCATGGGAAACATCCTCTCCACGTCCACTCTATCGAGACCTTTCAATTTCAATATGACTTTTCATTCCCGAAGTGAATGTTCTCCTCTACTGCCACAATGAGGCCAAACACCTCAAATTCCATCTGGGTAGTGTCCAACCTGATGGAATAAACACTAATAAGACTAACTTTCAATAACCACTGCCATCTGTTTCCCCTCCCCCCAGACCTTTTCTTTGTTTCATCCCCTGTTCTGGTGGCCTCTCAGTTCTTTCCTCACTCCTCCCCCCCCACACCCTCATGACCTGCCCATCATCTCCCTCAGTTCCCCGCCTCCTTCCAGTTATTCCACTGTCTTCTCCAATCAGATTCTGCCTTCTTCAGCCCTTTTCCTCTTCCACCTATCACCTCGCAGCTTCTCACATCACCAGCCCCCTCCCCCGTCCACCCACCTTGCCTGTCACCCGGAGTCAACTATCATCTGCAGCTTGTTGTCCTTCCCTTCCCGCCACCTTCTTATTCTGACGTTGTCCCTGTTCCCTTCCGGCCCTGATGAAGGGACTCAGCTTGAAACATCGACTGATGTCCCACTATAGATGCTGAGTTCCTCCAGCAATTGTTCCAATTTAAGACAGGTGTCTACAGGTAATGGTAGCTGACGTCGTAAGCACCAAGAGATAAATTGTCTCCTGGCTTAAACTGTATCATTGCCTAAGTACCCTGTCCAGGCCTTGGACCTCAAAGATTTTCTTCAAGCCCTGAAATATTTTATACAAGCTGAAACTTCATGCAGAATTAATTCATTTCAAAAGTCAAAGTTCAGAGTAAATTTATTATCAGAATACATATATCTCACCATATACAACCCGACGATTCATTTTCTTGTCGGCCTACTCAATAAATCTCTCATAGGATCAATGAAAGACCACACCAACTTGGGTGTTCAACCATCAACAAACTGTCAAAATACAAAAAAGAAAGAAATAATAATAATGTATAAGCAAAAAGCATCGAGAACATGAGGTGAAGAGTCCTTGAAAGTGAGCCCATAGGTTGTGGGAACATTTCAGTTATTGGGCAAGTGAAGTTGAGTGAAGTTATCCCCTTTTGTTCAAGAGTCTGATGGTTGAAGGGTAGTAAACGTTTCTGAACCTGGTGGTGTGAGTCCAGAGGCTCCTGTACCTGCTTGCTGATGGCAGCGGTGAGAAGAGAGCACGTTCTGGGTGGTGGGGGTCCCTGATGATGGATGGTATTTTCCTGTGACAGTGTTTCGACGGTAGGGAGGGCTTTACCCATGACGGACTCTGCAAATCATGTCCTTAGGATTGTTTAATTACTTCTTAAAAATTATCCGCATGATTTGACCTCTTTTGCACATTGCCCGTGTGTCGGTCTTTGTTATGTAAAGTTTTTTTCATAAACTCTTCAGTATTTCTGTGTTTTCCTGTAAATACCGGTGATGGACTGGGCTGTATCCACTATTTTCTGTAGGATTTTCCATTCAAAGGCATTGGGTGAAGATTAAAGTTACCTACTATAATTAAATAACAGGATTTTTTTTCCCATCTGAACACCCCCACCGAAGCACACGCACTTTGTACCCTGGATTTCCACTCTTCCCATAATTAAAGCATCAAAGTCTTCAGAGAAATTGAAATAGATCTACTTTTATAATGACCCTCGTGCTTCTCTTCAGCTATTTGATGACTTTAATGTCTGGGAATATTATGGCTAATGAGAACTCTTATGCAAATGATACGTGTTCACTTGGTACTTGTACTTTATAGTGGCCGATATATGTATATCCAACAGCAAGAGCTTTACTTTATATGAATTGAGATATAGAACAAGCCCTTTGAGCCACACCGCCCATCAATCCCCTGATTTAATCCCAGCCTAATCACGGGTTAATTTACAATGACCGATTAACCTACCAACCGGTAGGTCTTTGGAAACCCACACGGTCGCGGGGAGAACGTACTCACTCCTTACAGGCAACGGCGGGATTTGAACCTGGGCCGTGGCCTTCTGTATGCTAACCACTACGCTACCGTGCCCCCCCCCCCCTCCCACCACCAAGTACATAGCAGCTTTAGTTCAACATGCCAGGTTTTCCTCTCTGAAACAGTTACCAAAATTTGGCACTGAGCCACGTAGCTGGGTGTTGGAGGAGTGACCAGAGGCTTCATGAAAGAGGCACTATTTCAGGTAGGTCTTGAAGGAGAGGAGGCTCGAATGGTTTAGAGGAAGGGTTGCAGGATCTAAGACAAAAGCATTATCCCCTGATGCGGGGCTGAGCACCAAATTGCAAGGAGACTGCATTCACCGTTGAAGCTGATCTCAGCTTCGGATGGATGGTTGCGATTAGATGTCTTCAAGGTCAGATGGAGAACCATTCGTTTTCGCAAGTGGAGCTGAGAGGGCAGAGTCTGAAGGGGCGCAACTGGACGGGAGCTACCAGTTCCTCAAAATAAGTCGGGTGAAGTCCAGTCTCACAGAGCCTGCTTGAGAGCACCTGCTCCAGTTCTTTCAACTTCGCCACTCGTATGTGAGAGCGAATTGTTCAAATGCAGGAAAAACCCAAAGTTGTGCAAAGGAGGATGAGAGAGGCACAAGATAATAAGAGATGTAGATCGAGTGGTCCGGGACATTTTCCCAGGGCAGAAATAGCTAATCTAGGGGCCATAACTTTAAGGTGATTGGAGGACAGTATGGGGGGGGGGGGGGGTCAGAGGTAGGTTTTTTATGCAGAGAGTGATGGGTGTGTGGAGCACATTGCCAGGGTAGATGCATTGGGAACAATTAAGAGACTGGATTGAGGAGGTGTTTGAGCCCAAGGAGGCCAAGTACCAGGAGCTGGTGGAGCAATGCCAGAGACTGCTCTACCACGGTGCGAGCCTACGAGCTGGGGCGTAGAGGTTTTGCTGGCTGCTTGCTGTGCAGAACCTACTCTCTCCTCGGCGTTACGGGGGAGGCGGCAAAGAGAAGAGTCGTCAGGACAGTCGCAGAGGCTGCTGAGCGAGGTGGCAATCGATCAAGAGGTGTGACCCGTGGACCAATGTAAACATGGCTGGGTCGCCCGGGCGGGGGTGTCTGATGTTGAAAGACCCGAAGCACTCGATGACCCCGGATGACGCGTCCCAGCGCATCCTAGTATCGCAGCATCATCAGACTCTTCTGGTAGGTTCATGGATGAAAGAAAAATGGAGGGCTGTGTGGGTGGGAAGAGATAGATTGACAGAGGAGGTTAAAGGGCCGGTACAACATCACGGGCCGAAAGGCCTGCGCTGAGCTATTCTACGCTCTTTGTTCAGGAGTGTTTGTGCTTTAGAAAGTGGGAATTGTTAAATGCAATTTCTTCCCCATGAGCCCTTGACTTTCCTTTCTGAGGATTTGAATAGTTATTTTTATCTTAAATGCTTTAAAGTGCATTTAAACGTGGCAGCGCAGATTAAAGATCTGAAAGAAGCTTAGCTGTGTTTGTCACATGTCCATTTAAGCATATACTCACTTTATTAGGTACCCCCTGAGTGTGTGCTTGTGGTCTTCCATCCACTTCAAGGTTCTCCCGGTGACTGTATGGGTTTCCCCCGGATGCTTTAGTTTTCTCCCACGTTCAGAGACACTCTTCTGCTCACTACTGTTGTGACCCGTTTGAGTTACTGTCGCCTTCCTGTCAGCTTGAACCAGTCTGGCCGTTCTCCTCTGTCCTCTCTCATTAGCAAGGCATTTTCACCCTCAGGACTGGATGATTTTTGTTCTTGCAACACCCTCTTGAAACTCCAGAGACTGTTGTGTGCGAAAATCCCAGGAAGTCAGCAGCTTCTGAGATACTCAAACCTCCCCATCTGGCACCAACAATCATTCCACGGTCAGAGTCACTTAGATCACATTTCTTCCCCAATCAGATGTTTAGTTTGAGTAACACTGAACCTCCTGACCATGTCTGCATGCTTTTATGCTGCCGCACGATTGGCTGATTAGATATTTGCATTAACAAGCAGGTGTACAGGCGCAATAAAGCGGTCACTGAGTGTCCAGTGTAATGCCTCGTGTGCATCAAATCAAATCAGCGAGGATTGTGTTGGGCAACCAGCAAGTGTCGCTACACTGCCAACATGTCGCGCCCGCAACTCACCTAAATGTACGTCTTTGGAATATGGGAGGAAACCAGAGCACCCGGAGGAAACCTCTGTGGTCACAGTGAGAACGTACAGACTCCTTACAGACAGCAGCAGCGATTGAAGCACACTCTTCACAGCAGGCAGTGTAAAACACTGCACCAACCACTACGCTATCGTGTCATTATTAATATTAATGTAGTGTCTTTAACATGGTGAAACTTGCCGTGACACATTCCAGCTGCCTCTCAGTCGCTCATCCACTTCTATGTCTGAAAACGACTGCTGTTTACCTCGGGGAAACTCAGCCAGCTTTCAACAGTGATGACACAGCTGATGTAAAAATCCTCTTTGCAGCCACCATCCCTTCTTGTTGTGTGCAGGGCGGTTCTCCGCAAGGTCCCCAGAATAGACGGCGATGAACTGGGTTTAGCAATTCCTCTTCCGTTCGTGCTTATGATAACACCCAATGGTGCCACCCAGTTTCCGAGAGACCAAATTATTTGATTATTTCCAGAAATCCACAGCCGCTGTCCTCTTGAGTTCCTGCGGGTGTAAACTCTGCCCTCTTGCCTCTACTTGTGAAAAGAAGTCGTTCTCCATCTGACCCCTGAATGTCCCATCAGTGACATCTGATTGCAATCATTGGTCGCTCCCATTGTATTAAGGGTCAATGAATCCTACAGAGGGCAGAGTAAGTTGGAAACTTCTTGGCAACCTTGGCCACTTTCTTTTGGCTTTTAACGTTGCTGAGCACCCTAAAGTGCCTTATGCTTTTGGGCTCAGAGGAAGAGGCAAGAAGGAGGTTAAAAAAAAGAATTAAGTATGACAGGAATTTTGCTGATGAGAAAGCATTTAAGAGTTTGGTACAATGCTGTCGTTAAGAAGATAAGGAAACACTTAAAAGATCGGTTCAGGCTGTTTTATTTCAAGTTTTCAGCATTTGCAGTGTTTTTTTTAAATCTCAGTGGACAACGAAGATTTTGCTTCCTGAATAGTTTTGGGTTTCGGGCTGCTGATCATGAAAATCACCATGGAATTTCCCTATCACGCACATATTTTGTTATTTCAATTCTCAGTTCAAGTCAGAATGCCAAGATTAAGGAAGGCATTTTTGTTGGTCCACAAATGAAACAGGTCATCAGTGACAGGCAACTCGAAGAACTTCTATTGGGACCGGAGAAAATCACATGGAAGGTGTTCAAGGATGTTGTTGAAACTTTTCTTGGCATCTACTGAGCACCAAACTACGTGCAGCTGGTTGACAACGTGCTTCAAAGGCCTGAAACGCAACGTGTCACTAAAGATTCATTTTCTGGATTTCCATTTGGACTTCTTCCCTGCAAATCTTGGTGCTGTCGGTGACGATCATGGTGAAAGGTTTCGCCAGAACATTCTGGTCATGGAGAGATGGTATCAGGGGAACTGGAATCCTTCAATGCTGCGTGATTATTGTTAGACACTTACGTGAGAAGCCTCAGACACTAAGTACAAACGAAAAACATTTTTAGCTCAGTTGAACTATCGCAAAGTGTCAGCACCGTTATCCAATTAAACACTTTATATTCAATAAAAGTTAATTTCTTACTTCTCCAAATTCCTCCATGATACAAGTACATGATACATGATACAAATTATATTGGTGTTTAGCTTCAAGTGGTCTATCATAAGAAAAAATGATTTCTCAGGAAGCAACATTCTGGAAAAAAAAGTTGTCCAGTGTTTTTATCGATAGAAGAATTAATTTGGTCAATACGACCACCCTATACGTATTTAAAATAATTTCTTTGAATCTCACCACTGGCTCTTTAACTACTTATCTAAAATGGAAATCCATTCTGGTTGTGTTAATTATGTTGGAGGCAATCTATATGTAACTGCTGTTAATTAACCAGAATTTACTTGCTTCTAGATTAATGCTGTTTAGAAACCTAAGTATACTTTTTCATCAAATCCAAACTTTTCAACATTGCTGATCACATGAATACTGTTCTTTGAAAATGTTTTTGATGAGCTTCCAAAGCAGCTGGAAATAGACCCTGGAGCATACATAATACCACACCGAAACAGACACTTCAGCCCACGATGCTGAGCCAAGCTAATTAAGCTAGTAATTAGCTAGTAACGTCTAACTAAACTGATCCTCAGACTCCGAAAGCCTAAACCAATCGCCGTACCTCTCCATTCTCTGCACATTCATGTTTCTATCCGAAGTCCACCAATCGCTGGATATATTTCCGTTGTGCCCCAGTGTGACCGAGGATAAGGGGAGCCTCCACTGGAGAACGTGGGTTCTAATCCCACTCCAGGCAGCTCAGCATTTGGGGCGGAGCTGTTAGTGCGGTGCTTGACGATCGGGGGTTCGATTCCCGCTGCTCGCAGGAAGGAGTTTGTCTGTTCTCCCTGTCACCAGTTGTGGGTGGAAAGGGTAAGCTCTCATAACATACGAGGGGTGATTGATATGTTTGTGGCCTAAGGTAGAAGGAGTCAATTTTAGAAAACCTAGCACATTTATTTTTCAACATAGTCCCCTCCTACATTTACACACTTAGTCCAGCGTTCGTGGAGCATACAGATCTTGGACCTCCAGAAAGTGCCCACAGCAAGGGTGATTGATAAGTTTGTGGCCTAAGGTAGAAGGAGATGAGTTATACAGCTCTCGTTACATGCACATGCAGTTCAACTCTTTGAGTGATTATGCAGAAAGTTTGAAGTTAATAACTCATCTCCTTCTACCTTTGGCCAGGAATGTATCAATCACCCCTGATGAGTTATTAACATCATCTGTCTCAAAGGACAATGGGTGTTTTGACCACTCCAGGGCACGAGCCGGGGCGGAGGGTATGGAGATCCTGAGATGCCCAGTTGTCAAGATCCCCCTCTCGGCCTCACCAGTGTGGTCCAAAGGAAAGCTCATGAAGCGATATGTTTGTCATCAGCTTGGCTGCAGGAGCTGCCGGAAGGATGTTCAATGACGTCCAGCTGTGTTAGGGGCTCCACTCTGGATTTGCTGTCTGTGTTTACTCCCTTAGCTTTCGTCTCTCCCGAGGCTGCCCACAAGGCAGTGGGGCTATTTACCCACAGCTGGGGATCTGGTTCACAAGCACCAGGCCGTGTCCACACGCAGGTGGGCCTGCGTGCTACATGTGCAGGGGCCAGACCTCCTCCCCGCCCTCTGTAGTCCAGCCCGAGTCCGAAAGGAGTTCAGTTTCCGTGTGTCGGCAGCGAGGAGGCGATACATGAGGCTCGCTGTTGGAGATGCAGGGAGGTACTTACACACTTTCTTGCGAGACTGCTAGCCAGCGGTGGAAGCCGAAAGCGAGAGTGACAGGCACCACCCGCTACACTACCACATGGATGCGCCACAACAACCATTTTGACACAAACAAGAATACTTAATCAACTAAGGTCTCTCGAATATTACTTAAATATTAAATACACAACGGTGGTGCCGGGAGTGTGGCGGCTCTTGCAGGCTGCCCACCGCGACCCTCGCTGATTTGATTTGCCGCCAACGATGCCTTTTACTCTGCGCTCCAATGTACATGAGACAAATAAAGTTAATCTTTAAAAATATCGTTAAGGTTATTGCTGGCTCCTTTGCTTCGGTGCCAGAGGAAAGCGGTTTTATTGTATTGTGCTTTGCTAACCCACCTGCCAAGCGCTTTGGAAACATTTTGCCGAGTTAAGGCGCCCCCGTCGCTGGGGGGAATGGTTGTTATTGTGAATTGAGCTGATGGCGGGAAGCCTTGACACCATGCCAAGCCACAGTCATTTCTTTTCTCCCTGGTCCTGCCTTATCTTGATCAGAGTTTGCAAGCCTGTGGCAAAGTGCTCTTGAAATCCCTGAACAAACCGGAGTAACGAGAGCTCCCCATATAAAGTGGTGTGGGAGGTTTGGGAACTGGGGTGAATATCGGAAACTCCTATGTCTTAAGAAACTAACTAGCGGACTTAACTCGCCAACTTACTGGTGTCCTTGAGGTTTCTGGGTACAGTTTGGGCTGTCGGGGGTGGGGGGGTGGTGGTACACATTAAGTTTACTTGGAGGCGTCTGACTGCGCGGTAATTGTAACTGGCCTGTGGCTCCCGGCCAACCACACGGCAACTTTTGCATTTTCGGCGGCAGTTCGTGCGCAGGGCGAGCACTGAAATGCAGAACTGAGGAAGCAGTTGTTTGTTCGTGCTTCTGACCAACAAGCATATGTTTCCCATTTGCAATCTACCAAATTAGTTCCCTCTCCCTTCCTACCGTCAGGAGCGGCTTTCAATGCTGTGATTTGGAAAGATGTGACGGGGGGGGGTGGGTTTCTTCCCCACCTCCCCCCACCCCTCTCTCTCCTAATCGGCTTTTGCCAGAGTGCAGCTGTGCTCTTTAATTGGGCCGGATCGTAGTCCATTTCCTGCCAGCCTATTGCTAACAGTGGGCGCCCCCGCCCCCCCTCCCAAGCCCACCCTTTGTACCTGGCCGTTCCTCAGCCACCACCTCGTGTCGAACAGCCTAGCCGACACGCAGCTGTTTCCCACAAGGAATCCCGCTGCTTCGCACGGGCGGCCCGCTGGCGCAGTGCCTGGCATGACGCTTCGCGGTCACCGCCTAGGCCAGGGTTCAATCCCCACTGCTGCCTGTTCTCCCCGTGACTGTGCGCCCTACCTCACGGATTCCTTGGTGTCCACAGTCCGAAGGCCTACTGACTGGTCATTGTAAATTGTCTTGTAATTAGGCTAGGATTAACTGAGGGGCTGCTGGGCCGCATAGCTCGAAGGTCAGAAGGGCCTGTTCTGCGTGGAATCTTCATAAGTAAATAAGGCGTTTAGTAAATAAGAAGTTACGGAGTGTCTGATACACCAGGGGCCGTATTAACAATACTCAATACTGAGACTGTCTGACTGTATACGTGCAGTTTCTGCCCACACCCCTCCTCCCCGCAGACATTTTGGTTGCCTGGAGACTGGGCTAGTCCCCGAAGCCCATTCTGCCATTGAAGCAGATAACAAGTGATTCATATCTGAACTCTTGATTGTCTGGTTTGCACTTTGTGTTAAGTGGAGAGGCATTATCAAAGGATCTGTGCAGTTAGAGACTAATTTGATTTGTCGGTGTACAAGTTTCTCTCTCCTCAAAGGTCAAAGCACAAAGTGCATATATTATGGAAGTATGTTTACAGTATGCACCCTTGGGATTTGTCTCCTAACCGGCGGCCGCAGAGCAAACAAAACTCAATTATCCCATTAAAGGAAGACCGACATACACCCGGAGTGCCAAGAGAGAGAGAAAAACAGCTCAAATCGTGCAAACAGTAAACGCAAGCAAATTGCGCTCTGAACTGAAGTCCACAAGGGGAGTTCATCAGCGCAGAATGGAGCAACGAGCAGAACCAGCCCTCTCCTCTCCTCGGGGCCCCCAAATCCTGACGTTCTCAATCTGGCCCGGCACCTAAATCATCCCCCAAACATCGGGTTCAGTCTCCTCGGTACGCTCTGGGGTCCGGACCTCACCGCCTCGATTCAGCCTGTAGCTGACCTTTCCGATTTGGCCCCAGCGCTGGCATCAATCGAACCTCGGGTCCCCCTTGCTCTCGGCGACGGGCCCTTGCCGTCTCACCGCGGTCCTGCCGGGTCAAACCGCCTCCACGGCCAAAGGGAAGTTCCAGACTATTGATCACTCGCCAGAATAATTGTGATTAGCGAAGTATTTAGTTGTTTCCCTTGTTTCATCAGCCACCAGCCAGAGGTTGCTGAGGTTCACTGGCGCCATCTTAAACTCCTCTGCTTATACCCGCCATTTTGATCAGGATTTTGATAACGATCTTTACATTCTTTATGATGCTTGGTGCAATGTGTGGCTTTTCACAGCTTATATGTGCAGAAATCCTAGATATTAATCGTAAATTTAGGTATCCCTTGAAAAATGTTCATTTAATAGAATTGTTTCACCTTGCGGGTTCTCTAGGTTCCCTAGTTACATCACAAAGATGTGCTGATTGGTCAAACGCCCATGATAGATTAACTCAAGTGAAGCTGGGTGGGGAGGACAGATTGGCACGTGGGAGAGAATAGGTGACAGGTTTACTGTAACATAGCACAACACGTCACGGCGTCAGCGATCAGCGATTGGGGTTCAATTCCTGCCGCTGCCTGTAAAGAGTTTGCACGTTCTCCCCGTGAACGTGTGGGTTTCCTCCGGGTGCTCCGGCTTCAGAATCAGGTTTAATATCACCGGCGTATGTTATTTGTTAACTTCGCCGCAGCAGTACAATGCAATACATAATAACAGAGGAAAAAATGTGAATTACAGTAAATATATACTTATTAATAGTTTAAATAAATAATACAAAAAATAGAAATAAAAAAGTAGTGAGGTAGTGTTCATGGGTTCGATGTCCATTTAGGAATCGGATGGTAGAGGGGAAGAAGCTGTTCCTGAATCGCTGAGTGTGTGCCTTCAGGCTCCTGTACCTCCTCCCTGATGGTAACAGTGAGAAGAGGACATGTCCTGGATGGTGGCGGGGGGGGGGGGGGGGTGGTATGGTCCTTGATGATGGAAGCCCCTTTTCTGAAGCATCACTCCTAGAAGATATCCTGGATACTGCGGAGGCCGGTATCCGTGATGGAGTTGACTGGTTTTACAGCTCCCTGCAGCTTCCCCCTGTGCGCCAAAGACGTACGGGTTAGAGCTAGAAAGTTATTGGCTCTGGAAGCATAGCGGGGCTTGTGGGCTGCCCCCAGCACACCCTCGGGCCGTTGGCTGTTGACGCGAACGGCACATTTCACTGTGGGCTTTGATAAGGCTAGTCTGTAAAACCTTAAGAAACGATGCAGTCATCTTTGAGTTAGGTGTAAAACTTCACAGGGTAGGCCCTTGTGCATAAAAGGATTACAACTGTCTCCCTTTAAGTAGTGGAACCATCCTGGCGATGGTTCAAGGAGCATCATTGAACATAGAACCATAGAAATCTACAGCACATTACAGGCCCTTCGGCCCACAATGTTGTGCCGACCATGTAACCCACTTTAGAAACTGCCTAGAGTTACCCTACTGCATAGCCCCCTATCTCACTAATCTCTATGTATCTATCTAAGAGTCTTTTAAAAGACCCCATTGAATCTGCCTCACCACTGTCGCTGGCAGTGCATTCCACACACACCCACCACTCTCTGTGTGAAAAACTTCCTCTGACACCCCCCTTGTACCTATTTCCAAGCACCTTAAAACTGTGCCCCCTTGTGCTAGCCGCTTCAGCCCCGGGAAAAAGCCTCTGGCTATCCACACGATCAATGCCTCTCATCATCTCATACACCTCTATCAGGTCACCTCTCATCCTCCGTCGCTCCGAGGAGAAAAGGCCGACCTATTCTCATAAGGCGGGCTCCCCAATCCGGGCAGCGTCCTGGCAGATCTCCTCTGCGCTCTCTCTAGAAGGTTACTGAGGTCGCCTGTTCCGCAGGAAGGTCGGTGAATCTAAAACGGAATGCTCAAAAACCCTTTGCCGACACGCACCGTACAGTGCCGCCCCCCTCGGTTCTCAAAAACCCCTCCATCAATAAAAAGATGCATTACGATAATCATCTCTACTACCAAATGAGGCAGCAAAAGATTTTTTTACAACCCGAGAGCAGTGAGATGTTTTCACAGGAAACGTCTGACGCCAGCTGACTGGATCTAAGAATATGTGACATTCATTGACACACTCTGGAACCGTCGCAGACCTGGCGTGCAGCTCTGTATTTGGATCGTAAACAGTTACCGTAGCAATACTATTCGGAAATGATGTTATTTTTGAATTGCCTTTTTTAAAAGGTTAACATTAATAATTTTCATGTTTTCTAAAGTGCTTCATTTATTTCAGTCTCTGTGTTTCTTAAATATTAAAACAACGAACACGCATAAGTAAGTGACGGGGCTCATTCATTTTCCTTAAAGTCTCATAATTGAAAAAACAGTTTGAAGTAATTTATTATCAAGGTACACATGTGTCACCATACACACTTTCTGACATTAACTTTCTTGTGGGCATACTCAATAAATCCATAATGGAATAATAACCATAATAGAATCAATGAAAATCTGCACCGACTTGGGCGCTCAGCCAGTGTGGAAAAGACAATGAACTGTGCAAATACAAAATAAAACAATAAACATCAAAAACGTGCAATGAAGAGCCCTTGAAAGTGAGTCCATCGGGTGTGGGAACATTTCAGTGATGGGTCAAGTGAAGTTATCCGCTTTGGTTCCAAGAGTCTGCTGGTTGATGGGTAGTAACTGCTCCTGAACCTGGTGGTGTGAGACTTGAGGCTCCCGTACCTTCTTCCTAGTGTCAGTAGAGAGAAGGGAGCGTGGCCTGGGTGGTGGGGGTCTCTGATGGTGGATGCTGCTTTCCTGCGACAGTGTTTCGTGAGATGTGCTCAGTGGCGGGGAGGACTTTACCCGCGACGGACTGGGCCGTATCCACTACTTTTTGTAGGATTTGCCATACCAGGCTGTGACGCAGTTTGTCAATATCATTACTAATTAATTAATCATTGAAAATCTCTGCTCAAAGATACCATGGCACACAAGAGGAGTCTTTAGAAGGTTATCACCAGTTTGGGCACACGCTCTCTGAAAGGTTCGCCACCCCTGACATACAGCACAATCTTGTGGAACGGTGACGCAGCCAGCTTCTTGGGGTAAAGTCTTAGTATCCCGGCTAACACCAGGCAATCCCCACGACTTCTCACACCCTCATCCTCTCCCTCTCTCACCAGTCTCCCTCGATTGTGCTTTTTTTTCCTCTCGTATTCAGACTGTACCTTTACACTCGTGCGCCATTTCAAAACTAAAGCTGGAGACACAAGCTCCCCCCAGAAGAGGCGAGCGCCAGCGAGTGTGATGATAAAATTCTTCTGGGGATGGGGGGGGGGGGGAGACATTTCTAAGTTTCTTCCTAAGTTAGAGCAGCTGCGTTCAAAACCTCTGAGTTCAGTTGCAGAACAGGCAGACAAGATTGTGGAAATGTTATTAATTATGTTAATTTGCCAAACTCAGCAGGGGTAATTGCTTCTGGAAGAAAGCAGCTTATACTATACGTAATTTTTAAAAAAACGTTTAATTAAGTTATGTCTGAGGAGTCCACCTTAGCAAGTATCTTTGTTTGATGTATGTCCCTAGATGCACTGAGAACTTTTTGTTGCCATCCAATGGTCGAAGTTGGTTTAGTTTGTTGGGTGGGGAACCATCTGGTCCCAGGGAGTGGGCATGCAGAAGGCAGAGACCCTGCGAGTGGGTCAGATACAAACATCTGACCATTGCCGTAGAGATCTGCTGTTGGGGGATATAGTATGTGATTAGGAGCTGGAGGTGGCCATTGAGTACTGAGCTTCTGCTATTCAACAGGATTATGGCCAACTCAGCATTCCTTTGGTAAGACATTGGTGAGGCCAGATTTTGAGCATTGCATGCAGTTCTGGTCACTTAACTCCATCACTACGACTGTAAGAGTATGAGGATGCTGCCAGGACTTGAGGACCACAGTTGTTGGGAAAGGTTGAACAGCTCGGACGTTTTCCTCTGGAGCGGAAGAGAATGAGGGGAATTTTGATAGTGAGGGGTCGACAGTGTCTTGTAAGACTATTCAGCTCCCAACCACTTTGTTCCCCCGCTATGTCTCCCCTCACAGTCCTCAGTAGCCCTGTGTCCACCGTGGAGAACTTCAGGTTCCTGGGAACCACCATCTCTCAGGATCTGAAGTGGGAGCAGAACATCAGCTCCATCCTGAAGAAGGCCCAGCAGCGGATGTATTTCCTGCGGCTCTTGAGGAAATACGGTCTGCCTCAGGAATTGCTGCTGCAGTTCTACACTGCAGTCATTGAGTCTGTCCTGTGCACCTCCATCATTGTGTGGTTTGGAGCCGCCACCAAGCAGGATAGAACCAGACTACAGCGCACAGTGAGGTCTGCCGAGCGCATCATTGGAGCCTCCCTGCCCTCTATTGTGGACCTGTACTCTTCCAGGTTGAAGAAGAGGGCGGGGAACATCATAAAGGACTCCTCCCATCCTGCGCACGGACTGTTTGATCTGCTTCCGTCTGGTAGGCGCTTCAGATCCCTCCAGACTAAGACTAATAGGCACTGGGGAAGTTTTTTCCCTACTGCGGTCACTTTGCTGAACAGTTAACTGCCGGTTAACTGTCGGCTAACTATTACTTGGATTGCACTACCTGTATGTATAATTTATATTTCATTTATATTTATCATTATTACTGTTATGAGCAGAGAGACAACATCTGCCAGAAGTAAATTCCTTGTATGTGCATAGGTACTTGGCGATTAAAGTCTGATTCTGATTCTGATAAATGAGGAGTTACAACCCTGAATTTTGTTCAATTTAACTGAGAATCATTAATTGTCAATGACACGCTTCTTGTTTTTCGCGTGGAATCCCACCAGAAGACAGGGAGAATCGTAGAGCATGAGAAAGTCAAAATTCAAAACCTGAAATGTCGGCAGTTCAAAGTATTCGTCCCCTTTTGCTCAGTATTTCGTTGAACCAGCCCTCACAGCTATTACAGCCAGTCGCCTTTTGGATAAGTCTCTATTCGCTTAGCATAACGCGATGGAGCAATTTTGTCTGTTCCTCCTGGCAAATTTGCGCAGGCTGTGCCGGGTTAGTGGGGAGCAGCAGGCTTGAGGTCTCGCCGGAGACGTTCGATCGGGTTGAGGTCTTCCTTCCAAACTGAACGGCTTAACACCTTCCCACATTATATCCCCCTTTTCAAAATTTCGCCCATTTCTCCGTAGATTACGTCTACGTTTAAAGATAAAGAGTTCGGCTTCAGTTGTCACATGCACATCGAGAAATGGAAATGTGCGGTGAAATTCGTCATTTGCTTTTTGGAGGTGGGGGGTGGGGCAGCCAGCAAGCCAGCAAGTCTGGCACCAACAGAGCATGCTCACAACTTTCTGAACCTACCAACCGGGACGTCTTTGGACTGAGGGTGGAAACCGGGGCTCCCGGAGGAAACCCAGGCGGTCACGAGGAGCACGTATTAATTCCGCACAGCAGCGGCGGAGTTGAACCTGGCTGGCCGGCGCTGTAAGGCGTTACGCTAATCCCCACGCTGCCGGGTGGCCCTGACTGTAAAACGTTTGTGTAATCCTCCAAATTTGCCTCTCAACCCGTACTGGAAATGCAGAGAGGACTGTGTGTTTCGCAAGACGATCCAGGTATTCCCTAACCGGAAGCCTTGGATGAGTGATGAGGTCCAGTCCCTTTTGAAGGCTAGAGCTGTGGCTCTTAGGTCCGGGGATACCAGTCACTACACGGAATCCAGGCGTGAACTCCGGAAAGCCATTAAGGACGCCGAGGCAATATCGAGCCAAGTTGGAAGCCCAGGCCAACCAGAGGGATGCCAGTTGACTATGGCAGAGTCTAAATGAGACCACTGGGTGCAAAGAAAAGGCTGGGAATATCAATAACTGTAGTGCTTCTCTTCCTAATGAACTAAACGTTTTCTACGCAAGATTTGAACAGAAGAGGAGCGTCCCGCCCCCCTCTGGATGAACCGGACCTGTTGGCATCAAGATTCATCATCACCAAGGAAGATGTTAGAAGAGCCTTCCTGAAGATAAATCCAAGGAAGGCGACAGGCCCAGATGGCGTCCCGGGACGGGTTCTTCGGGCCTGTGCAAGCGAGCTGGAGTGTTTGCTGACATCTTCAACTGCTCCCTGCTTCAGTCTAAGATCCCCTCGTGTTTTAAGAAGGCAACGATAATCCCGGTGCCGAAGAAAAGCAAGGTGGCATGCCTGAATGACTACCGACCTATGACTCTAACATCAATTGCTATGAAGAGCTTCGAGCGATTGGTTATGGCACACATCAACCATAACCTACCGGTCAACCTCAACACTTTGCAATTCGCCTACCGGAGCAACAGGTCAACGGCAGATGCCATCTCTCTGGCACTACATTCCTCCTTAGAGCACCTGGAGAATAAAGACACATATGTAAGGCCCCTTTTCATCGACTACAGCTCTGCCTTTAATACCATCATTCCAAATAAACTGATTCCTAAGCTCCGGAACCTGGGTCTTAGCACTCAGATCTGCAGCTGGATCTTCAACTTCCTCACAGACAGGACCCAGGCTGTAAAAATAGGGGACAAGCTCTCCTCTACAATCACTCTGAGCACCGGTGCCCCACAAGGCTGTGTACTCAGCCCCCTGCTGTACTCACTGTACACCCTTGATTGTGTAGCCAAGTTTCCATCAAACTCAGTATATAAGTTTGCTGATGACACCACAATTGTAGGCCGTATCTTGGGTAATGATGAGTCTGAGTACAGAGAGGCAATTAAGAACCTTGTGGCATGGTGCGAAGACAATAACTTATCCCTCAACGTCAGCAAGATGAAAGAATTGGTTGTTGACTTCAGAAGGTGTAGCGGACCGTACAACCCCATCTACATCGGTGGTGCGCAGGTGGAACAGGTCAAAAGCTTTAAGTTCTTCGGGTTGAATATCACAAATGACTGACTTGGTCTAACCAAGCAGAGTCCACTGCCAAGAAGGCCCACCAGCGCCTTTACTTCCTGAGAAAGCTGAAGAAATTTGGCCTGTCCCCTAAAACCCTCACTGATTTTTATAGATGCACCGTAGAAAGCATTCTTCTAGGGTGCATCACAACCTGGTATGCAAGTTGTCCTGTCCAAGACCGGAAGAAGCTGCAGAAGATCGTGAACATAGCCCAGCACATCACACAAACTAATCTTCCATCCTTGGACTCACTTTACACCACACGCTGTCGGAGCAGTGCTGCCAGGATAATCAGGGATAAGTCCCACCCAGCCAACACACTTTTTATCCTACTTCCCTCCGGGAGAGAAGTTCGGGAGCATGAATACTCGTACTGCCAGATTTGGGAACAGCTTCTTTCCAACTGTGATAAGACTGCTGAATGGATCCTGACCCGGATCTGGGCCATACCTTCCAAATATCCGGACCTGACTTGCACTACCTTACTCTCCCTTTTCTATTTTCTAATTATGATTTATAATTTAAATTTTTATTATATTTACTTCGATTTGTTCTTCAGGGAGTGCGAAGCAAATATCACTGTGATGATTGTATGCTCTAGTATCAATTGTTTGGTGACAATAAAGTATTTGTATTTGTACTGCAGTTTAAAGGGGGTCTTGTATATTAATCGCAGAAACCAGCTATCAGATAGGTGGAAGAAGCAGCCACTTTTACACAAGCACAGATTTCTGATAGTGATGCACCATCAATAACTCTTGGAGACGTGAGGCAAGATATCGGCTTTTATTGACTGGAAGAAAGAACAAGCAGCAATTGACCACCATACTACATCCTGGAGACTGAGGCCGGGGCGGTGTCCCCAATCGCCTTCATACCAGGGTCCGTGGGAGGAGCCACAGGAGCAGTCAGCGGGGGGGGTGGCCGTGTCCAGACAGGTATATGCAGTTCACCGCAGATAGGAAGGTCGATATTTTTAAACCAGATTAATCAGAAAGGCGGCTGAGGTGATAGGTGGCTGATGTTCCCCTGGGATCTTTGATAACCTGCTGTCGATCTCAGGGGACTCTTGTGACAACGTGGGATGGTACTTTGATGGCAGTTAACATCCAAGATCGAGGCAGAGCTGTGTTGTTTACCACAGTTTGACAAATCCCTGCTTCTGAAACCAGTTCTACCACTCACAAACGACTCACGTCAGGCACTGGCTCTGTGTCCGAGAGGCAGGCCGGGGTGGCAGAGAGGCTTGACAACTGAGTACTTCCAGCTGGCTTGTGGTTCCCACAGGGCCTTAGCAGAAAAAGGCGACAGTGATGTTGCCTAATAACAGGAAGTGAGCCATGGTGTAAACCTCTAGCCCTTGCATTTCCCGTGTCTTCTATTTGAAACTGCTGCGCCTTTGTGTCTTTCAAAATAAATAATACATGGAGCAGGAACTCGTCAATCTCCCTTCAACCTCCAATGACCCAGTTTCTTGCTGCTAACACAGTTCCTGAACTCTGGGACTCTGCAGATAGGATGGGTGCTTTCTGTAAACTCCCAGAGTTTTGGAGTTTGTCACAAACAGAATGGCCGTCCGCCCGTTCCTTCACGCGGCCGCGCGTCGGGGCGGAGAGATCTGGGGACTGGCGGAACTGAGCAGCTCCCAGGAGGGCTGCTGAGTCAAAACTCTCTGCTTGATGGCACCGTGGACGGAGGGCGTTCACCCCGGGAATGGGGAATGGCTCGACACAAGGGGAACTTGGTGCGTCCGGCTAGCAGAGCTCATGCTCTGAGAATCCACTGAAGACTCGTGTTGTGTTATATTCCACGACTTCCTGCCTGTTAGCACAGCCTGATGTCTGTACAGCCGGCCCTCCTTATCCGCGGATTCTGTGTGCGCGGATTCAACCAACCGCGGACCAGGAAAACCCGGAAGTTCTCTCTCCAGCACTCATTGCTTGAGCATGTACAGTACAGACTATTTTTTCTTGTCATTATTCCCAAAACAATACAGAATAATAACTATTTACATAGCATTTACATTGTATTAGATATTAGAAGTAATCTAGAAATGACTTAAAAGTAGAGGCTGTCCCCGGGTTATGAATGAGTTCTATTCCTGAGTCCATCTTTAAGTCGGATTTAAAGTCAGAACAGGTACATTCGGTATTATTTAGCGTCAGTTAGTCAAGCGTTTTTCTTAGTATATAGTACATATTTTACCTTTCTATGCATATAAAACACTTAAGTAACATATTTATTTCAATAATTAAACCACTGCGTTGCTTAGTAATAATTGTAGCGTTCATCGGGGCAGGGCCTTTCACACTCTCCATTAAAATTGTGCCGATCATTGACCGACTGTAGCCTAACGCTTTTCCAATGACCAATGGTGTTTCACCTCTTTCCGATCGCTTTATTACTTCCACCTTATTTTCAATCGCGATCGTGATTATTTTCGTGAACAGAAACACTGCGGATTCAGAGCTGCGCCGCTGGGTCCTAATGTCCACCGCACGAAGACAGGTTAAATAAAGTCCGGGGTTCCGCCGGGTCCTAATGTCCACCGCACGAAGACAGGTTAAATAAAGTCCGGGGTTCCGCCGGGTCCTAATGTCCACCGCACGAAGACAGGTTAAATAAAGTCCGGGGTTCCGCCGGGTCCTAATGTCCACCGCACGAAAACAGGTTAAATAAAGTCCGGGGTTCCGCTGGGTCCTAATGTCCACCGCACGAAGACAGGTTAAATAAAGTCCGGGGTTCCGCCGGGTCCTAATGTCCACCGCACGAAGACAGGTTAAATAAAGTCCGGGGTTCCGCCGGGTCCTAATGTCCACCGCACGAAGACAGGTTAAATAAAGTCCGGGGTTCCGCTGGGTCCTAAAGACCACCGCACTGATACACGTTAAATAAGGGACTTGAGAATCCGCGTATTTTGGTATCCGCGGGGGGTCCGGGAACCAATACCCTGCGGATAAGGAGGGCCAACTGTATATCTCATGGAGAGGAGACCACCTCCACGGAGATCTTCACCATGTCTTCTCACGGCAAATTATGGAGCAATATATTGCAGCCACCAACATATTCCAGTGGTCAAATCTGAAAGGTTCATTTTGTTATCAAGGTATGTATGTGGAATACAACTCTGAGATTTGTCTTCTCCAGACAGCCATGGAATACAGGAACCATTTAAGTAGTTGAAAGAAAGACATCAATTCCACCCCCCCCCACATGAAAATAAAAAGAAACAAAGACTAGCAAACCCCAAAAACTAACAGATCACCCAAACTCCCAGCTCCCCCCCACGATCCGCAACGAGAAAGAATGGGTGAGAATGAAAGAAAACATGGAATTGAAAGAGTCACATATGAACTACAGTTTGTTTGAACTACAGACCGATCCACAGATCTCAGAATTTCAATGTCATATCTGAGAGCATAGGGACCCAGACAATTCCCAGGGCAGCGACTTGAACTCGAAATTTGCAGCATTCTTGATATCTATGGAATTGCATAAATCCCAGCAGAAACTCGGACACATTGGATTTGTACTGGAAGCCCCCCCATTTCACAATATTATAATCATTGTCTACACCTATTTTGGGTGGCGGGGTGGAGATGCGTCACTACCAAAGGAGGTGAAAGGCACTCGTTCCCTCTAGCCCGCAGGTCACCCTTGGGCAAGGTGTAGCATCTGCTTATCCTACCCGATCAGGGTCACGTGAAGCCATTTGAGCAGGTATGTGACCTCTGTCACCAGACTTCCTCTTGAAGAGCATTGATAATGGCCGGGGTCACCCGTCTTGTAAAGACACTGCCCAGAAGAAGGCAATGGCAAACCACTCCTGTAGGAAAATTTGCCAGGAACAATCATGGTCATGGAAAGACCAAGATCGCCCACGTCATAGAATATGGCACATAATGATGATGTCACACGACACGGCACATAATGATGATGAACCATAATTGAATCATTGAAAGACGGCACCAGATGGGCATTGAACCAGACTGCAAAAGGCAACAAGCTGGGCAAATAGAAAAAGAAAGAAAGAATAAATAAATAAGCAACAACTATTGAGAACATGGGATGAAGAGTCCTTGAAAGTGGGAACATTAGTTGTTAGAACATTTCAATGATGGGGCAAGTGAAGTTGAGTGAAATTATCCCCTTTGGTTCAAGAGCCCGATGGTTGAGGGGGTAATAACTATCCCTGAACCTGGTGGTGCGAACTCTGTGTCTTCCTTATAACAGCAGCGAGAAGAGAGCATGTCCTGGGTGGTGGTTACCCTGACGATGGACGCTGCTTTCCCACAACAGTGTTTCATTTAGATGTGCTCAATGGTGGGGACACCATGGGTACGAGCCTTTTGTCCCCAACCAGTCAGAGGCAACCACAGTGCCTACCCGGCTAGTCTCAATTTCCTGCATTCCGCCCCAAACTCTGCCCTTCCATGTACCGACCCAACCAAGGGTGTCTTAACCGACACTACTGTACCACTTCTTTTGGGCAGCTCATTCCACGTACTAACCACCACTGCATGAAAGAGTTGCCCCTCAGCTCCGTACAACCCTTTCCCCGATCATCCTAAACCAACGCCCCCAAGGTCGGGATTCTCCTTCTCTGAAGTAAAGTCTGCTAGCATCCACCTTATCAAGGCCTCTCACAATCTTGAACATTTCTGTGAGGTTACCTCTCAATAACATTCCAAAGGAATAAGGACCTGCCTGATTCTCTGTAACTCATTTCCTCGCTCCTGGAAACAATCTTGTAAATCTTTTCTGCGGTCTTTCCAGTTTAACCACATCTTCCCTGAACAGAGTGGCCAAAACTGCTCACAGCTCAGCCTGTCAACAACATGAATACCTGCACTATAATACCCCCTCTCTTGTTGTTAATGCCCTGACAGCTGAAGGCTAGTGTGCTATGCCTTTGTCACCACCAGATCTACCCTTGATACTGGTTCCAATGGACTATGCATCTAAGCCCCTCTGTCCGTTACACTCCCTCGTGTCCAACAGTTCCTAGTCTTACACAATAAACGGTAGGGCACCAAGGAGTGCAGACATACCGATCCATAATTCATTGACAGTGGCGTCACAGGTAGATAGGGTCGTAAAGAAAGCTTTTGGCACATTGGCCTTCATAAATCAAAGTCTTGACTGCAGGAGATGGGATGTTATGTTGAATTTGTATATGACGTTGGTAAGGCCTAATTTGGAGTATTGTGCGCAGGTTTGGTCACCTACCTATGGGAAAGATGTAAATAAAGTTAAAAGTGATTAGAGAAAATTCACAAGGATGCTGCCGGGCCTGGGGGACCTGGGTTATATGGAAAAACTGAATGGTGTCAGACTTGATTCCTTGGAACGTAGAAGATTGAGAGGAGATTTGATACAAAATGATGAGGGGTATATGCAAGCAGGCTTTCTCCCCCACTGAGTTTGGGCGGGACTACAACCAGGGGTCATGGGTTAAAAGTGAAATGTGCCCGACCTGCTGAGTTTTGAGTGTGTCATTTTGGATTTTCAGCATCTGCAGACTTTCTGGTGTTAGTGATTAACAAAGATTTAATCCTGACCTGGGATGCTGTCTTTGCGGAGTTTGCATGCCCACCTGTGATCTTCTGGGTTTCCATGAGGTGCACCCCCACCGTCCCGTCCTGAAGGTGTGCGGGTCAGGTGGGCTAGCCATAGAATCAGAGGGATGGGTGGTGGGGCGGAACAGCTTGGGAATTAACTGGGATTAACTTTAATGGGCACTTGATTGCCAGCATGGACTCGATGGCTGAAAGTTCTGACTGCACGCCGTATGATTTTATCGCACAGTTAAAATAATTGTCGAGAAACCAGGCAGGAAATGAAGATTATTCTCACAGAGTGGGCTAAGATCAGCAGCACAGAAATGGCAGTACAATTAGATTTCAGTGACGTTTGAGCACAGATGAGCATTGTTTGATTATTGTCATTACCCGCTGCTGCCTCACAGCTCTTTCTGTAGCCTCTATGTAATAAAAAAGGGCATCAAAGTGCTTTTGGGTACGTGAGTTCCTGCTGATTGATCCGCGATGGGTTTTTGTTTCCTAAAGCTGTTTCTGCGACTAGTGTTTAGTTGGCTCACTTTCAATGACATTTCATCACATGCTCCGATATTTATTGCTTATTTATTCATTATTATTATTTATTTATTTCTGTATTTGCACAGTTTGTTGTCTTTTGCACGCCGGTTGAACGCTCAAGTTTCTGCGGTCTTTCCATATAGCCATGTAATAATTACAGCACGGAAACAGGCCATCTCGCCCCTTCTAGTCCGTGCCGAACACTTACTCTCACCTAGTCCCACTGGCTTGCACTCAGCCAATAACCCTCCATTCCTTTCCTGTCCATATACCTATCCAATTTTACTTTAAATGACAATATCGAACCTGCCTCCACCACTTCTACTGGAAGCTCATTCCACACAGCTACCACTCTCTGAGTAAAGAAGTTCCCCCTTGTGTTACCCCTAAACTTTTGTCCCTTAACTCTCAATTCATGTCCTCTTGTTTGAATCTCCCCTACTCTCAATGGAAAAAGCCTATCCACATCAACTCTATCTATCCCCCTCATAATTTTAAATAACCTCTGTCAAGTACCCCCTCAACCTTCTACGCTCCAAAGAATAAAGACATAACTTATTCAACCTTTCTCTGTAACTTAGGTGCTGAAACCCAGGTAACGTTCTAGTAAATCTTCTCTGTACTCTCTTTATTTTGTTGACATCTTTCCTGTAATTCGGTGACCGAAACCGGACACAATACTCCAAATTCAGCCTTGCCAATGCCTTGTACAATTTTAACATCACATCCCAACTCCTATACTCAATGCTCTGATTTATAAAGGCCAGTGTACCAGAAGCTTTCTTCACCACCCTATTCACATGAGATTCCACCTTCAGGGAACTATGCGCCATTATTCCTAGATCACTCTGTTCTACTGCATTCTTCAATGCCCTACCATTTACCATGTATGTCCTATTTTGATTAGTCCTACCAAAATGTAGCACCTCACACTTATCAGCATTAAACTCCATCTGCCATCTTTCTGCCCACTCTTTCATTAATTCTATTATGATTATTATTCTATTGTGGATTTATTGAGCATCCCCGCAAGAAAATGAATCTCGGGCGGGAGGGGCGGCGTGGTAGCGTAGTGGTCAGCACAACGCGTTACAGTACCAGCAACCCGGGCTCGGTTCCCACCGCTGCCTGTAAGGAGTTTGCACGTTCTCCCCCATGTCCGCGTGGGTTTCCTCCGGGTGCTCTGGTTTCCTCCCACAGTCCGAAGAATGATAGATTAATTGGTCAGTGATTAGGCTAGGATTGACTTGGGGTTGCTGGGGCAGTGTAGTCCAAAGGGCCGGAAGGGCCTACTCCATGTTGTATCTCAATAAAATAAAAGAAACATGGTGACAGATGTGCACTTTGATCATAAGCTTACTTTGAACCTTGAACTTTTCCCACTAACGGGCTATCAGATGAGATGTGACTATCCAAGTATGGCCCAAGAGGCCAGAAATAGCCAACATCAGAATCTATCACTGTGGTGAAAACAAAGATTGCTGGAGACGCGCAGCAGATCGAAGGGCTGGAATGTTGACTGTTACTCACTCTTCAGATGCTGACTGACCTGCCGAGCGTTTCTAGTACTTCCTGCTTTTGTTCTGCGTTTGCAATTTTTTAAAGGATTTCAGTGGTATTTACCTGGGCATGTCTCAACAGTAGTGCAATATAAACGGTATAAGATGAATTCAGCATGTTGCCCATGGCAACAGAAAAGGTAATTTATCTAAATAGTCTGTCCTAGTGTAAACACTGCACACAAAGTACCAAGCATTTCTCTTTACCTTGCCTTTCATTTCCTTTCACGACCAACAGATTAGCAACCTCAGATCAGTTTGCACATGTAATGACCCTTCTTGTGCACTGGAATAATCTCCCACGTGGAATGTGGGCATTGTGTGTCCTGTCACACAAAATGATGCGGGGGCTTGACCAATTGGATTGGGCATCTCAACCGTCCGATACCAGTGCGGGGGAGCGAAGTCCCCCCTTCTCACGTACCTCAAGTCAAATATAAACATCTGTGTCTTTTAAATAAAGAAAATGCACTATCCCTTGGATATGCAGAGGTCTGATGTCACCCAGCTTCCTTCCTGGAGCAGTGGCCAAATAGTTACATTAAATGAATGTGTGGTAGAAAGTCAAGTCAAGTCACTTTTATTGTCATTTTGACCATAACTGCTGGTACAGTACATAGTAAAAATGAGACAACGTTTTTCAGGACCATGGTGTTACATGACACAGTACAAAAACTAGGCTGAACTACGTAAAAAACAGCACAGAAAAAAACCACACTAGACTACAGACCTACCCAGGACTGCATAAAGTACACAAAACAGTGCAGGCATTACAATAAATAATAAACAGGACAATAGGGCAGCAAGTTGGTGTCAGTCCAGACTCTGGGTATTGAGGAGTCTGATAGCTTGGGGGAAGAAACTGTTACATAGTCTGGTCGTGAGAGCCCGAATGCTTCGATGCCTTTTCCCAGACGGCAGGAGGGAGAAGAGTTTGTATGAGGGGTGTGTGGGGTCCTTCATAATGCTGTTTGCTTTGCGGATGCAACGTTCTGGAGGTCCCTCCAGAATTACAGAGGGTAGAGGACACAGCTCAACACGCC